>NC_086153.1:268772564-269075594 GCF_035149785.1 Candoia aspera | reverse complement strand
AGACTACAGTATATATCTTTGCTATCTCTAATATTAATCAGGAGAAATTTCTTACTATTTTATGTGCAGTCTGCTCTAAGTATACTTATTCTGTATATCATTTTCCTACGGATAATATGAGGGCATTAGGAGGATGGAATTCCTTTCTTTTGAAGAATATTGGGTTTAATTATTGGATTACTTGAACTATAAATATAAATAAACAAAAAACATAGTTTGCAGAGGAAAAAAATCATTTTTAACCCAGTCTGCATATCTGATGGAGTAACCACACAAAACAACAAAAACAGATCAGGGAGCACAGATCTCACTATAAGAATGAACTAAACAAAAAGTCAGCTGTTTATTTATATACTAGGGGGGCCAAAGAAGATCCATTTGCTAAATCATATGTGGAAAACTGGCAATCACACAGGAAATATCAGCTCAATGTAACATTTAGCAGATACCATCCATGCTAAATAACTTTGCACCAGGAGAAGAGATGCAGGAGGCCTCTTAAGTACTATGTGCAAGGAGCTTGCCCAGAGGAACACAAAGCATGTGTGATTTGCTTCCCAAATGCTGGCTGTGTTTACAAAGCCAGCTGCACTGATGTAGTTCTGCTCAGAAAAATGGATATCAAAATCCAGATGTGGATGAAACTTGCACACAAATCAACAGTCCCCTTCCCTAATGAAACATGTCTTTAGTGTTCACAGCCTGCGTATTCAGACTTTTCTCTCTTTTTCTGCTTTCTCTGACTGTATCTAGCAGTGCTGCCCATTGCCTCAATCAAAAATGGTAGCCTACAAAGACACGCTTCATTCTTTTGGTTTGGTCAAGCCCCTGCACGCATTGGACTGCCAGTTTTTGCTTTGTTGGCAGAAGTTGCTTGGTTAGGATTAGAGGTAACTGTTGTGATAAGAACATCCTCAAACTTGAAAGCAGGTCAGAGGAAGATGGTACAGCTGCCTTCAATTTCTTAAGAATAAGCAAAGTCTCATTCTGTTCCTTTCCTCACAGTCTGTTGCGGTAATGAGGACCTCATGCCCCTCTAGATCTTGCTGGACTGCAGCCCCCATCAGGTTTGCTCACTGGACATGAAGAAGCTGAAATCCAACATCTGGAAGGTCACAGATGCCCCACTGTCTCACCTGTTCCTGAGTATTTCAGATATTCAGGAAAGGCCCCAAGTGTAGGCTCTCCAAGACAAAGAGAGCCAATCCCAAGTGAAGATGAGTTATAAGCAAAGGACAAGTACTGGAATAAAAAAGCAAATACCTAACTTTGAGTGATATGGGGCTCAAAGAAACTCAGAAAAAGAAACTCCAGGATAAGATCAATCTGATTGAATCTGAAGAAAAAGATGCTCCCACATAAGCCATAAAGTACAACAAAGGAAATAACTTCAGAGAAAAATCCTTATACATACAAAGCAAACTCAGTTATCCATGTGCCAGTTGTTTACAGATAGTCCAAATGACACTACGCATACAAGTACACATTTACATGGGAGGCATCAACATAGAAGGCTTCAAGATTTGGAGAAGGACAGAACACCTTTAGCAAAACAAAAACTCTGAGGAGAAGCCAAAGCATCCCAAAGTGAGCTGAGTATGCAATGCTCAGAAACTGATGATTGGGGAGAAATGTTGAGGAAGAGGTAATAGGAAAAAAGTATTGTTGAAAAAAAGAATGACTGGTTCATAATGAAAATGCAGGATATGAGTGTTATAAGAATCCCACTGATGGTGAGAGGAGCTAAGTAATTCTTCTCCAGCCTATTGCATTCTTATATTATTTCACTTCCATCCATAGCCAATGCAGCCAGTGGCCATGCTGGCCAAGAGATACTTGGGGAAGGTGGAGCTGAACTATGACACTCCTATAAAATATCAGTTTACTCTTGTAAGACTTTATGAAATACATTATTGCAGCATTGAATTAAAACAGAGGACACTTTCTGGGTTGAGCCAATGTTAGCCTAGCTCCTACATAGCCTGCTGAACCAGGACCTATTGAATTTCCAGCAATAGTAGGTGATGGTCTAGATGAGATCTTGCAAAAGTACTAACAAGCAGCATTTGTATTCATGGGAAATGTGTGTGTCCAACATCACTTTTCCCTGCACATTTCAGAGGAACTCTTATCATCCAATCAGCTTTCAAAACTTGCCATTCACTCTTTTGGCCACAATGAGGAGCTCGCATTGCTTAAGACTATTCCTCAGCTGAAGTTTGAGCAGATGAGATGCATCTGAAGAAAATATAGAAAAGAATCTTTTCTCTCCACTGCTAAATCAATAATAAAGCAAAGTATGCAGAGGGAACAGGCTCTTAATAGGTGGCTCGTAGGTCAAAGAGGTTAAAGATTCTCATCTGAAGAGTATTAGATTATTCTTCAGGAAGCCCACTCTCCTGTGCCTTCAGCCTTCCCTTGTAGCTTTCAGTGTCTCACAACCTGTTTTGGACCTTGTTATCCTGCCCCATCACCATAAAATTCCATATTATGTTCTAGCATGAGGGGGTGGTGGTGGTGGAGAGACAGAAAATAAAGGCAGAACTTATGCTACATGAATGAAAAGGGAGGGAGAAAAGAATATCCCTGAACTTAATTCTCTTCAGTAAAACACTCTCACAAAGGAGCATTCCTTTGCATCTATCACCTATTTACCTTGGAAAAGCTAGTAATCAATATAGCATCAGTAAAATCACTATATAGAGACAAATTTATACCTCACAAGATCTTTATGAATTTTTATAACTAATGTATAGGTCATGGCTTTAGAAATATATCAAATTATCATTACTATCATTGCTTGTGAATTCTTCATCTAAAAATATGGGACTCGTTGCCATATAGAGAACACACATTTTTCTTTCTCTAATAGCAAAATAGCATTTTGCTTTTAAGTCTGCTTTTTCATCAATGTTTATACTGAGCTAATTCAAGAGTGTCCTTTTGGTCTTGTGCATTAACATCTGGAATGCATGATCCATTGTTCTCAGATTAGTTATTAGTGGCACATATGTTTTGGCTCTTACATTTCTATGACACTACACATATGCATGCATGTGCAATGTGAAAAATTTCTTCTTTTAAATACCTTTCCCTTATTTTTTATAGATAAGTCATAAGTGCAGGTATTTATGATCCATTTATTGAAATTATAGATAATCTACAGATTTTCAATCATGATTAACTGGTTTATAGAACTTGTGGCTCTCCATGTGTTGCTGGACTCTAATTTCTATCAGTGTCACTCAGCACAGCCAATGATAAGGGATGCTATCTTGAAGAGCCAACTTATCTACTCCTGCTGTATTGAGATTTTTACTAAGATATCTACTAGACCCCAATCCCATTCAGATGATGATAATAATAATAATAATAATAATAATAATAATAATAATAATAATTTATTAAACTTGTATGCTGATGACTCCCAATGACTCTGGGTGTCTCAAAACAAACAAATAAATTATAGTAAAATCAATAAAAGATAAAGATAAAAGATGGCATGTGAGATAGACCAAATGGAATGACGTGAGGGTTTTCATTCTCCCTCATCAAAGGCCTGGATGAAGAACCAGATCTTCACAACTCTTCTAAACAACAGCAGAGTGGGGGCCATCCAGTTCTCAGGATGAATCTCATTCCAGAGGGCAGGTGCCACTACAGAGAAGGGTCCTGATAGATGACATTGTTTAATTGAAGGAACCTGGAGCATGCCAACCCTGCAAAATCAAATTGGCTGAGCAGATACCATGGGAGACAGACAGTCCCTCAGGTAACCAGGCCTTGTGCCATGTAGGGCTTTATTTATTTATTTATTTTTCAAATTTTGCCACCAACAATCTCCCCCAATGAGACGGACTCTGGGTGGTTTACAATAAAACAAGCACATTAAAATAATAACCATAAATAACATCTAAAATCTAGGGTGCCTTTATAGGTAACAACCAGCATCTTGAACTGCACCTGGAAACAAACTAAGGGTTTGACTGGTTTTACAGATTGCCCTGGATCAAGAGCTGTCCTCAATATATATTGTAGCCTTCCCAAATATGAAACACTTCAACCCCCATAATGACAACCACAGATGATCATACTGGAAATTATGGGCAACTATAGTCCAATATATCTGGAATATACTAATGTGGGGAAGGTTAATATGTTGGAACTTATTCACTGAGAAGATACCAAACCCTAGCTGTGTTTTTTTGCAGTGTTTGTTTTGTTGTCTCATGAGAACTTTGGAAAACTACAATATCTTGAAATGTGTCATAAAATGTATACTTGAGTATTCTACCATTGTTTTTCATTTCAATATAAATAATTCCAGAGCACAAGCTTGATTGCCCATTGTTTCTTGTATCATTGTCTTTCATTTCTGCCATGCATTTCAATGCTTTAATAACTGCATTATTAATTAATGTTTTGTGGCTCATCTTTGTAAATAAAAACTGTATCCTTTGATAGTTGATGTCTTGCTGTTATATATACTGTAGAAAATGGCTTCCTTTGCACTAGCAAAGCTGAGTAGCACAAATGTCAGTTTCTCTTCCATTTGTTGGAAGTTCTGGCAAATCCAGCATGCCTTATTTGCATGTGAATTAATATGTAAATTAAGTTGTCCCACAATGCAACTCTGAGGAAGCTGTTTGTTGCCACTCCCATTTCCTCTCTCTCTCTTCCTTCTTCTCCACCAGAAGCAAGCACAGGGATGTGTGCTGCTCTCCTCCATTCTGGGCACCATGTGGTGGGCCTGGAATTCCCCTTTCTTCCATGCAGCTCTTGGCAGCTGTAGGGCTAGAGTTTAGGGCAAAACTAAGTATTTAGAAAGAAAAGAAGAACAAAGGAACCTCATCTTTTCCACCAAGATGGATGTAGCAGAAGAAACATTAAAGTCAGTAACAAATTCTGTTACTTCTTAACCTAATATATCTAAGCATTCTTTATGCTTGGGAGGGCTGAATGTGTAAGATCCATAACTTGTATTTCTCTGGCATGCTCATTGAAGCTATCTAAGATAATTTTCTTTTTCTGTGCCAGCTTCTCAGCTGTGTTATAAGCTCTGCTCCATTTCAGTGGTTCTAGCAGGCCACTAAATTGGCTTCACCATTAACTGATATTTGTATTTTCTTTTATCTTAACATTATATGGTTAAATGTATAAGGAATGCTTGTGATGGCATTAGACAGAGGGTGGAAGGAATATGAGTTTATGTGTACATTTGTATGCAGACAATGCTGTGTTGTTTGATAGAAACCCAAAAGATTAGTTAGATGGTATGATGCTACGGGCATGAATCTGAAAATTAATGTATCAAAGATCAACAAAGTAATACCTGTATTATGACAGAGAAAATGGAATTAATGATTGCAAGTTTTATATAAACTGTAAAAATATAGAACACATATATAAATTTGAATATATTGGTAGAAAGTTTACTAAAAATGGAAAAATGTATGGAGAACTTTTAAGATGCCTGATGCAAGTACCTAAGTTATCTCATTTGCATCATGATGTCATGATGCACGTGTCACCATTTGTCTTACCCCAGCCTTTTTGTGGGCATCTGTGATAAGTCATAGTAATTACAGCCTGAAGCAACTTTGCACAAAGAAAATCTTCTAGAACTCTGGACTGACCACATCTAGGCCAGCTGAATAGCTCATACCTCCAATACAGCTGCATATTGGAGATATCAAGGGTGGGGGTGGGAGACTGGCAAGATGGTGGCTGCAGCATTGGAATCAAACTCCTACCCCTTTCAAACTCCCACTCCTTGTTTGCGTTATCGACACATGTACAAAAGGACCAGGACTTGTATCGCAATGCCCTACCATATCTTGCCTGTTTTTACCCTCCCTTTAGACTCCATTGCCCTAACAGCTAAATAAAAGTCAGTCCTGACAACATCCAGTGGTTTTACCCTGAAGTTACCAAAGAGTTCCACTGAAGAGTAATATCTGGAATAAAATGCATTTCGTAATGCTGCCAGAGAATCCATAGCTCTTCCCTATTAATTGATGGGAATATTTAAAATGAGATCCAAGTTTTTGATTTCCTTTCCTTTCTCCCTCTCCCTCTCTGCTTCTCTGTTATTTGAATCCATCTCTGAGAGCTTTACTGCATCTTGATAACTTGATGGCCTTAGAAGAGGAAGCCTTCTACCTGCCTTCTTCCACCCAGCCCTCTATGCTGCCTGGGCGCTCACTTATGGGAAGTGAGATGTGAAGTTTCAGCTGGCGCATCTGGTATTAAGAGCCCAATATTAGGCTGGGTGATGTTAATGCTTTAATGACAATAGATGAAAGACATGATACCAATAACTTTCCATGTGCCAGTTCCCACTGCTTTATGAGGTGTTGTGCCTTTTACTTACTTCAATGTATTTATAGCTTTTGTTCTGCTGATAGGAGTCATTAAACCATTGTAACTAAAACCATGGGGCGGGGTGCTCACGCACATATCTATATCTCCAAGGCAACCTGGGTATCTCAATTTTTCATTCAGAAATAAGAAAAAAACATGGATCAGATTTAAGTAAGCACCACTTAGTGAAATGTCTACCTTTGTCACTCCATTACCTATTCATCCTTAATTCTCTCCCTAGGCAGACATAAAAGTCACTGTATCCATTTTCTTTTTATTTGCTTCTCTGATATCATTCCCTTTGCTCCTTGCCTGCCAGGATTTCTAATTTACTTTTTCTACACTTTGAGTTTCAGTTGGACACATTTTAATAGAACAGAGCTTGGGACTATGTGAATTTCTCCATTCATTTCAAGAGAGACAGAAGCTCCATCTGCAAGTATTTCTGCGTACTCAGAGCTGCTACCTCCACCGAGACAAATGAGAGGAACCTGGCAGGCATAGAGATGTGTTGAGACTTAGGTGTTTACAAAGAATCACTGTATCTGGCTAAATATGTTTGAAAAAACCAAGCACTGATTCAGGAAGAACCACCAGCTCTTAACACCTGCAAGCAACAATTAATATTCCTTCTTTTTCAGCAGCATCCTAAAAGGGTAGCTGGCAGGGAGGGAGGAGGCAAGCTGAGCAACTGCAGAACAACTGAGAACAGGTAAGAATGAATTTTAGCTCTGTCCATACTACTGCAAGGTGATAAGATGTAAAAATGTTGCAAATTTGCCATTATGCTCCTTTGAAAGCATTTCATTCTGAGCAACAGATCAACCAAACAAAACATGTTGAATAAAGTGAAGTCCTAGAAGAAGGCATTTCATTGACATAAGGACTGTTTTGAAAGTATATTTGTACCCCAAAAAGTTTTTTAAATTATAGCTGCAAAAGCATTTATACTATTGACCTGTTATTTCCAGATTTTGTTAAGCAAGGCATGAACTGACAATATCCTTCATTTAAGAGACAACGGTTAAAGTATCTTTTTCAGCTTCAGTGTGCCAGTGAAGATTCAAGCCATTTTACATAGGAACAAAATGCAGCACTATTTAATGATCAGCTGCTTAAATGTAACCAAGCTACTAAAAATGCTGTATGAGATTTGAAAGCCATCTCCGCTGATTCCTGTGATTAATCAATAGATATCGTGATAAGCATATTTCTCCAATATTTTTTGTCAGTTTCTGTGTAAGAGCATCAGATGTAGAGTTAACAGCATGCTTCGTTTGGGTCATGACTCATTATCATGTACAGAGAATATGGCATTAATATAACATACATTCCCCCCCACTCCTATTGCATTAAAGCTAGCCATAATGTATTATAATTCATTTAGCATAATAATAATAATAATAATAATAATTTATTACATTTATATGCCACCTGACTCCCAGCAACTCTGAGCCGTTTTTCATTACAGTTTTATGTAAGGAGTTACATACGTTTCTTGGGGTGTGGGCAGGGTTAATGCCTGATGTCCTCTCTTACTTTAAGAGGCTCCAAATGACCCTTTTACCAGGGCTTTTAAAACCCAAAGGCCACCTCTACCTTTCCCCTCCCACTTGAGCCAGCAAAGGAGAATTCCCTACTTACTCTATGCACATATTTGCTTTGCTATGATATTTGAAAATGCTAATCTTTTTGCCACAGATTCCCTAGACCTGACACTGAACATGTCTTTAAACTGACTTTAAAAAAACCCAAGAAAGATTATCCAGCACTTTCCAATGGAAATGGCTACCTCTGAGAGAGGTTTTGGTGAGCTCTAGTGTTAAATGAAATAAGAGCATTGCCGTGGAGAGAGGGTTTTGCCATGCAAGAGCAGAAACCAGTCTATCCAATTTATGAGAGCAAGGGAGGATGGATATTCTGCTTCCAGGGCTGAATTCATCTGACCAACCTTGTTACTTTGCAGGATTTGCAGAGAGAAGCACAATTTGAGGCAGAAGATTTGGGCACATCCTGCACTCTGATGCCAGTGGTGTTAGTCACACAGAGTTGATGTATAGCAAGACAGCAAGCAATATCAAGGAGCAACTTTCAAAGTGGGAGGGAGAGGGCAAAGCATACCAATCGCTACAGTAAGGCTTGCTTAGCTGCCAGAAATGTGCAGGATGGGAATCTGCAGGAAAAACGGAGAACACAACATGAATCTTTTGCTATCCAAAATCAGATTGGCCCCCACCATCTTGGTTTTTAGGAAAGCTATTAAAACATGGCTTTCCTTAGGTGATGGGGTTTCTGTAATTGCAGTTGTAGCTGTTACGTTCTTTGTTTTGGATCATTTAAAACTTATAATAATAGGGGAATGTAAATCACTCAGAGTGCTTCTGGATTAGAAAGACATGTAAAACATAAGTAAGTAAGTAGTAAGTAAACGGCGAGAGGCCAGCTGAATGACTAAAGAGATCTATATACAGCACTAGAACTGTTAGTTTTATCCTATTCTACTCATTCAGCCAAATTCTAAACTGCTGGACATGTCCTGTATGTTAAATGTATCAACCCCCAACTAATCGCCCTCCATTTCTCTTGGGCTACAACTCCCCAATTCCCAGAAAGCACAATCATTTTGGAAATGTAACCCCACAAATCTGAAGGTGTCAAGCTGACAATGATAATGCCTTGCAGAGCTCCAGATGACCCACTCTATTGAAATTTTCCTCTTGACCTGCAGTGGAAATACCATGGTGATCTCACAGAAAATCCAGGGCTCAAAACAATGACTTTTTCTTCCCTAGCATGCCTAAAACCCCTTTCCTTCTCCCCCGTGATCTTCTTTTTATTGCACAGGAAGCTTTTCTTCTTGCTATCGCTTGGGCAGCAGCCCAGCCTGCAGCCCAGCCTGCACTGAACTACCTTGCAGTCTACTCTCCCTGAAAGGAAACAAGCCTTTAATGAAACTCAGCTGTGCTCAGATCATGGACCTCTTGCATTAGTTCTGCTTTAGCATCAAAGCCACGATAAACAGGAGGCCAAGTGCTGCAGGCCACGATCACTCTGGTACCTAGAATCTCACCCTGGGCTAACATATTCTCTTTCCTTTGAAGGAAAATTCTCCAGGACTTCCCATTATCTTAAAGTCCTTCTTGTTAGCAAAAATGGATCTCAAAGGAGGGAAATGCTTCTCCTGGTTTTGCAGCAAGTTGCTTTTCTGCCCTTTCAGGAAATGGGTGGATTCTAAAATAAAGGCTTAAGATGATCTTAGATATTTGTAAAAACTGTCAGGCTGAGTTAGTTATAGCTATGACTAAATATAATAATGAGTGGTAGCCTATAGCCTAATAAATCAAAAAGAGATGAGGAATGGAAAAAAAATGATATTACCAGTGACCATATTTGTTAGGAAAATGTTAGAGACTTACTTAGTTCTTAGATAATTACTCTTTATATTCTGTGTTTAGCATCAAAATAGTAAAATTAAAATAAGCAAAATAGAGTATGTCCAATTGTTTTTGCCTGCCTGGTACATTCTGGCACAGTGGGTGTGCTCCAGGTCACCTCTATTAAATGTTGTCATCTTGTGGGACCAGGGAAGCGTGCCTAAATCAGGAAGGCTACTAGTTGACAACAAAGAATTAGAGTTTTCTGTATCTCTGTGTTGTCACATAATGATTATCCAGATTTTCCAGCCCAGATACGTATGCCTAATTTCTCTCCCCTTCCAAGCAGGAAGGAGGAGAGTAAAAGGAAAAAGAGAGCAGCCTGCATCTGTTCCTGGAAAAGCCCCCGATAGCCCTATCCCTGGTGCCTGGGGCTGCTGCTGAGGCCATGGCCGACTCAGGAATGGCAGCAGACAAGGAGGTGGTAGCAGCAAAGAAATGGCAGAGGCTGTTCTCTCACTCCCTCTCCCCTTCCTTCTGCACCACTCTTCTACTCCAGCTCCTATTGGGAGCCTGCACTTGGGCTACCATGCCTATGCTGCAAAAAATCAGGACAATTACAGGGATGGCAGCCAAGAGATACAGAAACCCAGCCTTTGCTTCCACTGGGTGGCCATCAAAAGAAGTCTGGTAGCACCATCTCTGAATGACAAATGATGAGTGGTCATCCTGTAGCTCTAGGTCATGGAACCAGATACATTGAGGGCATGGGGCAAGAGTCAGAGGGGCAAAAATTGGGTGAAAAGGGGGAGCATGGCAGGACACCCTGTGCCTGCAGGATCCATGCTTGCTGCCTCCCCTACCCTCACTATGCACAGGTAGCAACCACAATTTGGTAGTTAAATGAAGCAGTCGCTAAGTGAAAAATCACGTGACTGCTTACAATCTTACATCAGCTTTCCTTTGCTTTACAAACCTTCAAAGGTCGTAAATATGATCTTACTTCAGCTTTCTTTGCCTTTATAGACCTGCAAAGGCCATAAAAGCTAGGATTGGTCACAAAGTTACTTTTTCATTACCACTGTAACTGCAAACAGTCACTGTCTGAGGAAGTCACTACGTGAGGACTGCCTGTATACACAATGGGATCTCAGCACACTGTTGAGCAAATGCAAAGTAAAGAGCAGGAAGAGGAAAGATGATTATATGGCAGAGCTGTACTTCCATATCAAATATAAGGAATTCACCCTTTTGAAACAACCAGGCAATGTATTTTAGGCTCAAGCTACAGTAGATGTTAAACATTTATACAGAGCAGGAGGTATGGGTGTTTAAGGTATGGCGCTGGTAGTCGAACCCAGTCTCCAAAGTCTCATCTTCCTTTTCCCTTCCAGGCTACAGTACTTCTAAGCTGTGTTCACATAACTTACTGAAACAAGTTAATGACAAGGCTATTGGCTGCATTTCCACACAATTCAGAGCTTGATAAGATTTTGTGTTGCTTGTTGTTGTTGCTGTTTGATGACCTAATCTGATGTGCATTAGGGGGCCATCTATTTATTTAATTAATTTTTATCCTGCCTTTATTATTTTTATAAATAACTCAAGGCAGGGAACATACCCATTACTCCTTCCCCCTCTTATTTTCCCCACAATAACAACCGTGTGAGGTGAGTTTGGCTGAGAGAAAGTGACTGGTCCAAGGTCACCCAGCTGGCTTTCATGCCTAAGGCAGGACTAGAACTCTCAGTCTCCTGGTTTCTAGCCCAGCACCTTAACCACTAGACCAAACTGGCTCATTTGGCTGGTTTATGATTCAGTGTATTATGCAAACCACCAAAATGGGTTTCTTCAGTAATCAGGTTTAGTGACTAGAAGACAACATAGGGAACCACGAACTGGAGCAAAGTAATTTTGGGGCCAGGGAGCAGGAGGGGAGGAAAAACCGGCACCTAAACTGCATTATATATACCCCAACCTTGCTAATATGAATTTGGCGAGGACTCAGCTTTCACAATCAGGTTTCTTACCTTGAGTTGGCTCTTGAGTTGGGCATTAGCCCAGAGATGTTTCATTCTGGCTTAGTTCTACAAACCTGAGAACTGCACTCTAAATGACTTTTGCAGTTTATGTATGCCAGATTGCTGAATTCAAGTCTTAAACATGCAAGTTGAGTTAGAGCTTATTAGGGCTCCCTCTGCTTTTAATTTAATTTAGTTTAATTATTTTATTTATTTTTATTATTTTATTTGTAAATATTCACTTGCAGGGAAAGCTTTCGGTGTACACAGGCAATAGTCACATGCTGCATTTCTGGTTGCTACCAATGAACAATAATTGAGGGGAGAGAAGAGGCCCCAAACATTCACTGCTTGAGAAAGATCTAGGATCTGGATTAATTTGTTGCAGAAAAATTATAAAGTGACCAACAGCAAATGTATTGGAACCTAAGATTTAAATATAATTGGTTTTGAAGAAATGAGCTCTGGGCCCTGTCAAAATGCATTGCTAGATCCCTTGCCAAGCGGGGTAAGCTGGCTGCAGTTCTTGGCTGTTGTTCCATTTTGCCTTTGACTTGTTGAATGCTCTTTTTTTACTAAGTGAGGGAACCATCTAGATTTAAAGGCTTTCACTTTTACAATTAGGTTGCAATTTTATGCATTGGGCATCCTGTGGCCTTTGGCCTGATGTCCTATTGTCCTTGGCTAATTCCAAAAAGTCTCTGGAAACAAAATGTCCAGATATCTAGCTCATCCCACCAATGACTTAGACCACATTTATTGCCATCTTGCAAAAGCCAGCTTAGTTAGTGGATAAGGCACCAGACTAGAAACGGGGAGACTGTGAGTTCTAGTCCCACCTTAGGCACAAAGCCAGCTGGGTGACCTTGGGCCAGTCCCTCTCTTTCAGCCCTAGGAAGAAGGCAAT
Organism: Candoia aspera; assembly: GCF_035149785.1. Lineage (NCBI taxonomy): Eukaryota > Metazoa > Chordata > Lepidosauria > Squamata > Candoiidae > Candoia > Candoia aspera. The sequence continues at coordinate 269,062,929 of NC_086153.1, read as the reverse complement.
GGCAAACTTCTGAAATCTTGCCAAGAAAACTGCAGGGATTTGTCCAGGCAGTCACCAGGAATCAATACTGACTTGAAGGCACCCCCTCCCCAAATTGCCGTCTGGCAGCTGCCAACATTTTATTCCAAGGGATATATTCTAGAAGAACAGAAAAAAAAGAATCCTCACCCTCCCATACATATTTAGAAATGTGTCCTATGTCACATTAAGCCATTAGTCTATTAAGCACAACAGTACCATCATCCAACCAGTAGTGATTCTCCAGGGATGTGTGGGAGAAGCTTGTGGGAGACCCTTATTAAATTTCTGGGGCTTATCAGATCCTCTTGTTAAAAGAATTATTTGATCATATTTAACATTGTGACCATGGAGGGCTGAGAAAGAATATGAAGAAGAGCCCCAAGGAAGGATTCATTCACAGCAATCTGGTTGCATCTGCAGGAGTGAAGGAAATAAGGCAGGCACCATAAGAGCTGCAGCTCAACCTCCCATAAGGGAAAGCAGTTGAGGAGGACTTGAAAGGGGGTGTTGTTACCTGGCAGCATTAATCACACACCTCACTCTTGACCACTTTGATTCCTGGTGAACAGCAGGAAAGAGAAAGCAAAAGGAAGAGGAAGCCTTTGTTTTTCCAGGTTATTCAGGAAAGACTTTTCTTGTACTCCATCCCACCCCACTTCACCATATGTGATTGGAGAGCCCATTGTTAACAAACTGGCAGCACACCCCTGAATAGAAACAATTCTTACTCCTTGGGGATATTGCTTGGCTCTTGGAGATGCTGCCAAATGAACCTGGCCTCTTTTCCATGGAAAACACGTCACTGTCTGCTCAGCTGGAACTCGGCCTCACTGAACCCAAGGAAACTTACCGTTTTCCAAGAGTTACTGCACAAGCCAGGGATGCCCTATTTTCAAAGATCCCAATCCTTAAAAGGAAGTAGGAAACAGATTTTAAAATTAGTTCTTCTTCATTAATGTATTGGTAGGCAGTTCTATCGTATATATTATTTCAGAATTCAAAGAATATCCAAATAAATCCTGTAAATATTTCCCCTCTACCACCCAAAGATATCCTTGGGGGCAAAAAAAAAGTTTACAAAATGATAGGGCACAATCCTGTCAACCTAAACTATATTTAAAGTACTAGAATCATTTTAGCCATGAATCACATTGTTTTAATGGCAATCAACTTGCGATTCACAGTATTTTCTTTCTTAAACTTTTTGGGAATGTATGTATGTGTGTGTGTGTGTGTGTGTGTGTGTGTGTGTATGTATGTGTATATATATATATATATATATATACACACACACACACACACACACACATACATACATACATACATACATTTTGATTCTTTGGTAATTTCACAAGGTCTACCTTAATGGAAGAACAGCTTTCCTGGGGAGATGAGGTTTGACAGCTCAATACGTTTCTTACCACAAAGCTTTATTCCAGCATTTTCAAGAAGCATCAGTTGGCTGGAATTCCTGTCTATAATTTAATTAACACATCCAGTATTTTTGAAGGCCACCATGACTTCTTCATTGAAATCATCATGAAATAGCCAGCGGGTAAAATCCTCCCCACTTTTCCATAACAGATATTTGTTTTAATTCATTATTTCTCCCAGCTTCATCATGATAAATAACTTTTGCTCTCTGTGGTCTGTCAGCCACATGGTGCAGACATCTCTGTAGTTCTGGGAACATCTTCCTCCTCCCCTTCTCACAAGTAGGATTCTTCCAGGATGGTTTGCTCATCAAAATAATAGGGCTGTGCAGCTTCCTCTGAAGAGGTGTTTTGAAGTGTGCAGAAATGTCCGAAGCACCGTTTTGGAATAGTAAGAGCAGCTGCATCCTTTTCCAGGCTTTCACTAAGAGTCTCTCCTGCTTCAGAAAGTGCTCCTGGCTGCCTCTGCATGTGTGCAATTGCTTTACTTTGCATTTCTCCATGCACATACATGTGAAGATATCCAGGAGTGTGGATCCAAAAGCAGCTGCCTGAGTGTGGAAGAAGATGCGTCTGTTTTAATTATTAAAAAAGAATGGGGAAAATGTGAAATGAACTGGGTGTGCATGCACACATATGAAGACAGCCAGGAGCACTTTCTGAAGTAGCTGTGCAACCCAGGAAAAAGATTCAGCTGCTTTTATAGTTCCAAAAAAGTGTTGCATACATGCGTCCACACATTCTTGAACATGTCTTTTGAAGGATTTGCACAGCCTTATTAAGTTGGGAGGTATATGTGTGTATAGGTGAAAGCAAAATATTTTAGGAACAGGAATATTCATCCATTTTTCATCTGTTCATGCATGAAACATTGTCCTCACTCTGATTTTACTTCAGCACTGTAATATAATGTAAAATCTAATTCGCCATGCAATTGCACCATTGCATTACTTGCATAGTGGGGTTTGCAATTAGAAGAAGTACTTATTTAGAAATCATGGTATTCAAAATGAGGTGAGGGGGAGTTACAAAAAAAAAAAAAGCAAGGACTGAAAATTTTCCCTGGATCTTCTCTTTTGCCTTAACCATATTCATGGGTAAAAATTCAGTTGTTTCACTGTTTCATATTAAGGATCCTTCTGGGGTATGACAAGTATTTCCTCCTGCCAAATAGATTTACATTGGTAGCCTGTCTAATTAAAAGGTTTACGAAGCAAATGCTAGGGACAGAAAGGAGGGAAAAGTTGGTTCGTTTAAACAAATGAGCTGCAAAAAATTATTACACTTGAGACAAAGTTGGAACATTTCTGTTGGTTCATTCACACATGAAAATCACTACTTAAAATGAGGAAAAGCATTGCTTTGAGCAATAAAATGGCATGTGTAAGCCACCTATATACCAATGTATTCATAAAATGAGCTCTAGATTGCAGAAGATTCAAAATTCAGCCTGTCTGAAAATTTTAGTGTAGATGGAAGGGCTCAAGCCTGGATGGAGGATTTTAGTAGAATCAGAGTGGTATAACAGTAATATGTTTGAGTAAGACTATGAAAATATAGATTGTAGACCCCACTCAACCATGAAGCATGCCATGTGACATTGGACCAGTCACAACCTCTCAGCATAACCATCTCACAAAGATCTTTAGCACTACATTAAATATCCTGTGCCATCTTGAAAATCTCAATATATGCTGGTCTTGAGGATATTTTCTCTTTTTCTCCTGAAGCTTAGCCACCCATAAGAAATTCTGTTTTATTTGAACTTTACCTGGACTGAGGTTATGATTTTGCTTAATGGGTTTTACTGCTACTGCTGTTATTTGACTCTGAAGTTCTTACAACTTGGTTTGAGCCTTAAAGGTCAGGACAATTAGCATTTATGTTTCTCCAGTCAAAAATTCCAAGAATATGCAACCAAGGATAAACTTTTTAAAAAATAAGCTTTAAAAAAAAATCTTTGGGCAATAAGCTAATAATTATAATATAATTACATATATATATGTATGTCTGTATGTATAAGTATAAAGAGATAGATATAATTGCACACAAAGCCTCTGCATATTATATAATGCATAAGTATACTACTCTTTATTTTATGTTTATATTCTAGATACATTATTCAGTGCATGGGAATTGAAATTAATTGACACTGATTTGGGCTGAAAAGGAATGTCTGGCAGAAGGTCACCCAGCTATCTTCCATGCCTAGAGGAGGACCACAGGTTTCCATACTCCTAGTTCAACACCTTACCCTCTAGACCACACTGGATCTCTTACTATTATATCAAGCTGTATTGCTTATTTTAAGGAGCCTAACAAATTGGAACAATGCAGAAAAGGGGGTGGGGTGGGGAAGAAATGATTATTAGTAACTAGAAATTAAGTCCAGTGAAGAAAAACTGAAGGAGAAGATTTGGTGTTTGGAAGAGAAGAGGCAGGGTTGGAATTGGTTGGTTAGTCCTTGGATGAGAGACAACCAGGAAATTCCAAAGCTAGACTGAGAAGTGAAAAAAAGCAACGGCAAACTACTTGTGTGGTATTAACAAAGAAAACTGCAGAGAAATGTCCATGCAGTCAACAGGAGTCAAGCTTAATTCAGAGGAGGCTTATCTTTTTTTGACAAGCAGAATCATAAACCTCATGGCAGGCTAACTGTGGAGAAACAAAGTAGTTTTACATAAGATATTTGAAGGTATTTTCAGATTAACAATTGTACTAGGAAATGAGATTTATGGAACTAGCCTGGTACAGCCTGGTACACAGATGTCAGTGAAAAACTTTTGAAGTCTTCTGAAGTTTCTTAGGTATTCATTTCACATTCAGTGAGGCAACTGTGCAAACTCCCCATGATGATGCTTTAAATTTTGCAATGAACAGGGTTCAATGACATCTTAAACAACATTTAAATGTCTTTTTAAAAGTCAAAATAGCCTTTCAAGAGACAGATAAATCTCATAGGCTTTTTGTCTTCTGTTAAAAGATGGTGGGATAGTAGCAGGTGGTGGGGAGAAAGAAGTGTTCCTCAACTTCTACTTTGCCTCAGTCTTTTCTCTAAAAGGGATATATGTTCAGATGGATCCAAGAACAATTGAGAAAAAGAGGGAATGACAATCCAGGGTAAAGAAAGAGATGGTTAGGGAGCATTTGGCTGTCCAGAATGAGTTTTCAGAGTCCAGGACCAGAATAATTATATCCAAAAATCTTGAAGGAGCTTGTGGATATCATATTGGAGCCCCTTTCAAGGATCTTTGAGAAATCATGCAGAATGGGTAAAGGGGATTGGGGAAGGGCAAATGTTGTTTCTGTCTTCAAAAGGAGGTGGAGGCAAGAGGATCTAAGTAAGTACAGATTGGTCAGCTTGATGACAATATCAGGCAAACTTCTGGAACAGCTTATTGACCAGTCAGTTTGTGAACAATCTTAAAAAAGACATTCAGTGGCTTACAATTAGAAGCCCCTAATCATAAGAACTTTACCCTGGCAAACTGCAAAGCTCTTCCTTTGGCCATGTTAGATGGAAGGTATAGGAAGATACCCATCTCTATCATCAATGTCCTTGTGTTGATGGACAAGTCAAAACAATTATCAAGCATGTCTGTCTTCACTGCCTGTTTTACACCAACACTCAGAGCACTCTTATTCTCTCACCACTTACTAGGCAAAACAGACAGTTTCTATGCCTACGTCCCACTTTATAACAAAAACTCCCTTCTAATTTAGGGACTACCTGTCCCCCTACGTCTCTGCCTGTCTGGTGAGGTCAGCTAGAGTGGACATGCTCTGGATCCCTTCAATCAAATGATGTAATCTTGCAGGACCCTTAGTGGTGGCTTCTGCTCTCTGGAATGACGTTCCCCCAGCAATCCATAGCTTGTTGACTTTTTCCCAACTTATTATAAACTTGGAAGTTTTCCCAGGCCTTGGGATAGAATGGTGGTTAAGTTCCTCTAGTTTTTGGCTTTACTTGTGTTATTGAGTTGGTCTTCTGGTCAGCTGTATTCTTTCATAGATAGATAGATAGATAAGATAGATAGATAGATAGATAGATAGATAGATGATAGATAGATGATAGATAGATAGATGATAGATAGATGATAGATAGATAGATGATAGATAGATGATAGATAGATGATAGATAGATAGAGATTTATTTTAATTGTAAGCCACCCAGAGGTGCTGAGGAGTTGGGCAGCCTTGAAATTGAAATGAAATAAATAAAGTTATCTGACAATGTACTAAATCCAGCAGGATCTAATAGTAGGTGCTATTCAGGTCTGATACACTTTCTACCTGTATCCTCATCCCAATTCTTAGCTATTTTATCTTACAGTTTTTAATGTTGTAGATTTTTTTTCTTAACTCTTGGTAGCATTGAATATTTTAATTAGCCATGTTATAGTATATAGCTATCTTCTTAATTCTATGTTTGGTTTTAATTTATCTCATAGTGTTTTATGGACTTGAGCCTTACAACTACTTTCATAGTTTAGTCCTTATAAGACTTATAAAAATTCTTACAAACTTGTAGGTATGGCCCATTCTTAAGCTATAGCTATAAACTTTGCAGTTTACTTTGGGGGTTTTTATGCTATTTTATACTGGTCAAAGTTGAACTAATTGACAGAATCCTACAATACTGGAAAGGATTACATATAAAAGGTGGCCAAGATCTATTATCCCCATAAGTAGGGCACAGAATAATGGATTTAAGTTACACTGAGGCACATTCTGATTGAATGTTAAGAAAAATATCCTAAAAGAAAGAGCATATTGAAAGTGGAAGAAATTACCCAAGGAATTAGCGGGCTCTTGATTTGGTGGTCTACATGACTCCTTCTAATCTGTAGTTCTGTTTTTAAGGGAACATGTACAGGATTGCACTTTTAAATGTTCTTAGGTTAAAGATAACTCTAAAATAATTGTACTTATTTTACGGGAAACACAGTATAACCATGTAGCTAGACTTTTCCTGTCTGATGTTTACCTCAAATAGTAATACATAATAAAATTTGTTACCCAAGGATGAAGTTCGTTGAGATGATCCATTAAAAAACATTCAAAGTCTCCAGCGGTCAATACATTTGGACCAAAGCTGTATTAGAACCTTCTGAGTTCTCCAAAGTTCTTCAACAGGCCAGGTACACTTCTGTCCTAATTTAGGGGCTTTTATATTTCTTCTTCCCTTTACAACTCTCTCTCTCTCTATTTGTGCATGTGTGTGTTTAAAGATTGTACATTTAACCAGAACCAAACTGAAGACTATATAAATAAAAGACAGCACTGAGGCATTGATCGTAGCAGCACAAGAACAGGCACTAAGGACCAGATCCATAGAAGCAGGGCTCTACCACACTGGACAGGACCTGAGGTGCAGACTGTGCAGAGAGGCCTCAGAGACAGTCCAACACATAGTGGCAGGGTGTAAGATGCAGGCAGGAACAGCATACACTGAATGGCACAACCAAGTAGCTGGCATTGTGTACAGGAACATCTGCACAGTGTATGGGCTAGACCCTCCCAAGTCCAGATGGGAGATTCCACAGAAGGTTGTGGAGAATGACAGGGCTAAGATCCTGTGGGACTTCCAGATCCAGAGGGTCAGGCAGGTGCTGGCCAATCAACCAGACATCGTGGTAGTAGACAAGGGCCAGAAGACAGCAGTGATGATAGATGTAGCAGTGCCAAGTGACAGCAACATCAGAAAGAAGTATGAGAAGCTGGAGAAGTACCAGGGCCTGAAGGAGAGGACCCGAGGTTGAGGAAGACACATACCACCCACAGGGGTGAGAAAGGAATTTTTATTTTTACACACACACCCACACCCCAAGGAACTTAAAATAGAATCAAAATCACATTTTAATGCTTCAGTTTCCATACCACAAGGCTATAAAACAGCTTTCCCCAATCTGCTACCCCCAGAATTCCTTGTTGCAGCTCCCACACATGTAGAGGATGAGTGAATAGGAATGTCTGCTCTAGAACAGTGTCTACAGGATGAAAGTGTCAGCAGACACCACTGCCAATTCAAAGCATGCCTAATGGACAAGAACAAAGATGCTCCACCCACGTTATCTTAAATATGTAGGGGTTTTTTACCACAGAGCTAGGTGTATAATGGTAAAGCAAAGATTCTATTAATAATGATTCAGACACAGCCATAATTAATAATGAGGTCCCAGTCTTATCTGCTGCAAGAGATACCAAGCACAGGCATGTGTGAATTGGCTACCAACTTTCCTATCTCCTTCTTTGGTTTTAAAAGCAACAATTCTTCTGGTATAAGAGTTCATTTACATAGCCTTTTAAGATTCTGGTTCAAAGGGCTGAACTTCTGATTAGCGATTCTTCTGCTACTTCTGCAGAGGTCTGTGAAGTGTTAACCGGTGGTCCTTGGAAAGTTGTGAGATCACGTGGTGTTGGCTTTTCTCCCTGTTTCCAGCTGCTTAATTGCATTAAAATCAGCTAAAAATATAGTACATTCTTTCCTAACATTGCTTTTCCATGTAAGTAATTGCTGAGAATTACCACAAGTCATATTACACATGGGAAGAGAACAAATTCATGCCATGGCAAAAAGAGCAGTCCACTCCACCTGGGAAGGTCTACGAAAAATTGAAAATGAACTTTCACTATTAAGATATGTGTTCTATTCTTTCAATATTCTTGAGGAGCCATATTTCAGTTCAAATATATTTTCCACTAGTATTTATAAGTAACAAAATGTTCACCCTCTTCGACTGTGTCCCAGACAGTGACAGAGCTCTGCTTAATTATGGAATCAGTTTTTATCTCCTTGCTTGCAACTTCTGACATAGCTGTCTTAAGCCTAACTCCATAATAGTCAGCATCCAAAAAATTATATGCTTAGTATTATGGCCCTGTATAGATTTGAAAATAAGCATACGACATTTCTGTGTTCCATATATGCCATTGTACCCCAGTTAAAATACATCATTAATGAATGGGTTGGAGTATCCCTAAGCAGAAATAGCATAAAAACTGCTCTGTTGCATCAAAGGACACTGAGCAAAGTGCAGGAGCACACTAACGATGTGATACGGAAATAATTTGAAATGGGTGGCCATATAAATGGAATGAATGAATGAATGAATGAATGAATGAATGAATGAATGAGTAAGTAAGTAAGTAAGTAAGTAAGTAAGTAAGTAAGTTTTATGCAGTTGTCAGAAGTTAACTCGTCACCAGTTTTATTTTTGAGGAAAAAATACTGCTACCAGACTAAAAACTATTACGATGTTTTTTTCCAGGTCCATATACAATGAATTCAGCTCTCTATCTCCCTTTTTCCAGTTCCGTCAGAAGCTGATTTCCTGTTCCATATGCAGTGCAGTATTCACAAACCCATTCTGTGTTAACTAGCAGAGGAAAGTAAATGAGACATCATTATTCGTCATCCATGTGCTTCTTAAACTATTGAAACAGAATCATGGCTGGCTATCAAACAGTCCTTGGTCAGACTGTAACAGTAGTTGCCTTAATTCATCCACACTTAGATCAACCACACTGAAGTTTGTCAGAATTCATAACCAGGAAGGGAAGGCAAAAATCATGAAACGTTGGGGAAAAACGTGTTTTGACAACTCCAAAAATTAGACCAGGGGCTATGCTTATGAGGCTTCTAGGATAAATTGCCAGTTTGTTTCCAGGTACAATTCAATAGCCAGTTTGGGGTAGAGGTTAAGGCATCAGGCTAGAAACGGGGAGGCTGTGAGTTCTAGTCTCGCCTTAGGCACAAAGCCAGCTGGTGACCTTGGGCCAGTCCCTCTCCCTCAGCCCTAAGAAGGAGGCAATGACAAACCACGTCTGAAAAACCTTGCCAAGAAAACTGCAGGGACTTGTCCAGGCAGTTTCTGAGAATCGGACATGATTGGATTAAAAAAAAATCAAGGTGCTGATCGCTACCTATAAAGCCCTACATGGCATAGAGCCTGGTTACCAGGGGGATCACCTGTCTCCCGTAGTCTCTTCCTGGCCAGTTCAATCTGGCAGGGTTGGCACACTTCCGGTTCCATCCATTAAACAATGTCATCTATCAGGACTCTGGAAGAGTGCCTTTTCTGTAAGCAGCACCTGCCCTTTGGAATGAGATTCTCCCGAAATTTGAATGCCCCCCACCCTACTGATATTTTGAAGGGCCCTGAAGACATGGCTCTTCACCCAGGCCGTTGGCAAGGATGATTCCTGCCCCCACCCCCCGCCTTTTCTTCATTTTCCTTGTTCCTATCCAGGTTTGTTTCCTCTGCTATCTTTGTTCCTTTGTTTTGTGTTGTTTTTGTATTTTTTGTATTGTTCCTTGTTTTTAAATGTTTTAACTGCCCAAACTGCCCAAAGTTGCTGGAAGTCAGGCAGCATATATATTTAATAAATTAGTATTATGATTATTATAAATTCAGGCTGAAGACAGAGGTTACAAATTGAATAGGTTAATTAACTAGTGTTGTAAATTATTCTTAGCCAGAAGAAGCAATGATTGACAGTGCAGAAACGCTTATACCAGCCCCCAGCTTCTAGATCATAGAATGTAAAAGTATGCCAAAGCTACATGAAGGCTGGATCAATGCAGCTACATAAGGTGGCATTGTTTCTGGGTAGGACTCACTGGGTAGTTTAAAAAAGTAGTTGGCCTAAGACATAGGCAATATTTCCAAATAAGCCATAATTCTGGGAGTCCGGACCCATATGGCATGGTAGTACTAAGGGGTGGAGAATCACTCAAAGACAAAGGAGAGAAATAAAAAGAAAGTCTAGAGGACAAACAAGGGAGCTTGGGTGTAAGAATAACTGCAAAAATTGAATCAAGGAATAAACCAGGTTTTAGGATCAGAGAACACTAAAGTTTAGGAAGAACAGAATAAAACCTTGATGATGTTCAATAACATTTTAGAAAAAGAAATCCTTCACACTCCTTTCTATACAGAAGGAGACTGTATAGTATCTTACAGGACCCTTCCTAAACATTTTAACCATCTGAATGGACAAGATCAGTATGGAAAAGTTTTCACTAAGAAAATGCTGCCAATAATTTGAGGATCACTAATTATTGTATCTGTTTATAGTGCTTAGTCTAGGCTGTGGATTTTTCCTATTGAAGATTGCCACATGCTCATGAAACTATTTTCTCCTGAAACTATTGTTTATATAGTAGATTCAGGATGAGGATTTTCAACAGTAAGTGCTGGAAGAAATTGATTTTTTTTTAAAGTCTAGAATCCAGTTTAGAACCAATTCTAAAATAAAAATACAAAACAAATTCAGAATGCTCATTTTGTTTTCTCCCATGTCAGACTGTGTAAAAATGATGCGTGGCTACCTCGAAGGCCAAACATCATGGTTATTTTGTAAAATAGACTCTTTCAATGGAGAAAAAAATAATGTTTTTTGTGTAAATATGCAAACTTGTAAATAGCAGATGCAAAACAGAAAGACAAATCCTTATGGACTGCTTGTGAGGAACCCAGTAGGATTCCTAGTTCTAGACAGCTATTAAATGTCAAAATGTTGTCTTGATTCTGAGTATCATCTTAGGATGCATTCTTTCAGAATGAATAAATACAGCATTAAAACCAGACAATTTTTTGCGGTTAGTCCGTTGCCCTTCTTTCTCTTCCCTATTTCAGCTGTGTTGCCAATGTGTATGGCTCTCAGCTGCAGCTGAAGAACATGGTGGAAGATTCTGAATAGTTAAAAGGATTCATCTGCTGAGATTTAATTATGCAAGAAGATGAATGCACAAACATAAGGGATCAAGGATTTCATTCCCTAACCTCCTTATTTATCAGAGGGCTTCATTACCCATCACTGTGACAAATTAAAAAAGAAGCAAAGCAGTGCTTTATTTTAAAATTTATCCCATTTCAAGCTTTTTTAAAAGGGAGGATAGAAGTTTTATCTTACCAAAAGAAAGAACTCAGTAAATATTTCTCACCAAACTTTAATCCTTTCATGTGTTCTTAAGGTATCAACATTCCTGCCTGTAAATTCTATTCTGCCCTTCAATCTAGGACAAATGACATTCTCTTTGGGAAAAAAAAAAAGTAATTTCTCAAATTGCTTGATGTTTACTTTCCCCATTATACCTTCTAGTATTCTCCAGTGTTCAGATGCTGGCATCTACAAATTTTCTTTTGAAAATCAGATAGAATTATTATTAGGAAACAGGGATATGCAAAGCTCACCAATTCAGAAATGGAATATTCCAGAGAAATTGAAGGGCTGTCACAAGGGAAAGGATGTGAATTTTTCATAGTGCCCAAGCGTAGGACAAGAAGCAACCAATGGAAACTTTATAGCCTTTGCAGTCAAGAAATAATTCCTCTTTATTATAGCCCTTCCAGTCAAGAAAGAGGAATTTCTTGACTGCAAGGGCTATAAAGCAATAGAATAGCCTTCGTCCTGGAGTCATTAATGTTATGCCACTGGAGTTTTTCAAACAAAGGTTGACAGCCATTTGTCTGGAATGGTCTGAAGATTCCTGCACTGGGCAAGGGGTTGGTCTAGAAGATCACCATAGTCTCTTCCAACCCTATATTCTATGATTCTGTGAACTTTGGACTATGCTGATCTTCCTCTTAGGCCATGCCTTTCAGTGGATTCTGGTAGTAAATCCTCTGAACTGAAAGCACTTTGAGGTGTTCCAGTTGAAGTCTACTCAATGGTAATTGAAAGGTAAAATAGAATTGTGTTTTACAATTGACAGTTTTGATAAATAATGGATTATGTGCCATCAAATTGATGTGGATTCTTAGTGACCATATAGGTAGGGACCAATACAGGTAGTCCTCATTTAGTGACCACAATCGGGACTGGCAACTAAGTCTTTAAGCAAAGTGGTCACTAAATGAAAATCATATAACCATGACTATGCTTACAATTTTACTTCAGCTTTCCTTTGCTTTACAGTGTCAGAAGCATATGACCCCAAACAGCTGGGTGAGCCCAAATGGTGGAGAAGGTTTCCAGAACTCAACTCATGAGTTCGTTCAGAGGAGATGGGCAGTGACAAATTTGATAAATAAATAAAAATAAATAAATGAGGAAACTGGGTAAAAGGGCAAATCTTATAACCCCTTTTCCTCACTCCCCTGCCCTTTGGAATGCTCACCCCAGTGCTGGGATAATTAGCAAGAATGGAATTGATGTCTGTATTTACATTCTTTGGAGAGGAAGGGATAAAAAGAGAGTAAGCAGGCACACAATGGGGTATACTCATTGAAAGAAATACAGTGGTGCTGGCTGTTTGCCTAGTGTGCTCACTGCTCTGAGGATGCAAACAAGGTGTGAAACTGATTAGGGTCTTGTCAGTTATAGGCAGCAGCTGCCAAGGGGTGGAGGGTCCTATTCAACTAATCAAGGTCACATAAGTTTGTTAACTTGTGGTTAGCACTTTTTAGGGACACACTGCACTGTATAGAAAATCAGCTCAGGAAAAGATAGTTTGTTTAAGCTCTCTGTGAGGGTGGATAAGAAAAAAAATGAGTCAGGCGTAGGACAATGGTACTAATTGACTGTAATGGTGAACACATGACAGAGTGAGACGCTATGAAGGTTGTAAATGTGCACCTTGGTCACAAAGTTACTTTTTCATCACCATCATAGCTGCAAACAGTCGCTGTCTGAGGCAGTCACTAAATAAGGACTACCTGTAGTAATTAGAAGAGATATAAAAAATATTGATGGGCAAACATTTATGATGTTGAACAGGAACTTTTGGATGTCACATTCAATCAACTAATCAACCAACCTTCCTTTCTTACCTTTATCTGCTTTTTCTCTCTTAGCAGCTGCTTCAGTGCCAGAACTCTCAAAACACAGCCTTCTACTAGCTATGTAACTGCAAACAACAATAATTTAACCTTAAAAAAAAAATTAAAAATCAGCCCAGTATTTTGGCTTAGATTTAGTAATAAATTGCTTCAGAGTAATTCATAGCTGAAGTTTCAAAAACAAACAATTAAGGGTTCATCCTCACATTCCTCCTAACCACAGTACAAACATGCCTTGGCAACCATTTTTAATGCCATCTCCTCATCACACCACCCTTGTCTTATCCCCAGCCTTCAGCTGAGGCAGTTTAAAAACAGCCTTCAGCTGAGGCAGTTCCCATTTTAAACCAAACTTAAATTTGCTGTGGACATGATCTAGCACACTGTCTCAATGATGTGGTTGATGATGATGCCAAGAATTAGTCACTGCTCAATACTTTAGGCTGCTGTAGGCAGGTCCATGGGCAGTGTCATCAATGGCCTTTTTGGCTTGGACTGCAGGAGAGAATGGACACTAAGCTTCTGCAGAGGCATCTGCCAGTTTAACATCTGACCAGAACTTTTCAAGGTGCACATCAAGTCTTACACAGCTCCTTATGTACACTGATTTAGAACTTTTGAAAGAGTGCTAGATCTGCTTTTAAAAGAACTTAGTCCTGTGGTGCCCTGAAGGCTGATTTAAACTGGGAAACAAACTGGGTTCAGCCAGCTGTGTGTTGCTGGTTCTGTCACCAAAGAGTGCATTGCAGATTTTCTGCTATTTCTACTAACAAGAGGTTTCACACGGCCATACTTTCTATTGATTTTATTACTTTGGTGGAGGGAGGAAGTATCATTTTGCCCACTCCATAAGCTATTTCCAGTTGCTATCAGCCACAACCACTTGCTGCCAGTACCACTATTCTTTTGCAGCACTAATCTAGATCAGAGCTTGCTCACTACTACTCACTCCCTTCTGCTTTACCCCATGTCCCTCTCCACACTTATGACCTATCAACAGACAATTTCTTAAAACTTGTGTTTAGTGCTATTTCAGAAGAACAGTAAATCCATGTTCAGAAATAGCCTGACTGATGGGTAACAGGGATGAAACATGTCACTGCTTGTGACCTGTTAGATGATCATCTTAACAATGGCCCACCCAGTGGCCAGTGGCCAATCCCCATCACATGCTAAAGAGAGTAATGGATGATTGTGATGCTTAATGGGAAGGGAAAGAAAGGGAAATCACCTTCCTTAACTTTTCCCACATTGAAAGAATAAGGACAGCACCTATCACTGATCTCATTACTGAGGTATTTTTTTATGCCATCATACCTTTATGCCACCTTACAGACTGGACAAAAGCTATTTAATGTAATCCCCTGAATGTACCTTAAAAGATGCAAGAAATGTAAAGCATTTCACCTTGGAATTTTGAATTTAAAAATTTGCATTCAACATCTAAATCCCAAATCTAGCTGCATAGGTTCGTATTTATTTATTCATTTATAAAGCTCTTATTGTAAGAGAGAAGGAAAAAAATGAAAGAAAAACTAAGAGAAATAAAGAAGAGTACCTTGAGGGTTTACAAAATACAAAAAAAAATTACATAGGTGAAAAGAAAAAGGAAAAACCACCATTATTCTTGCAAGTAACATTGAATTGGAACAAATATAAGGGAAACTATATATCAGTTTGCCACATTAAGAGCTAATATGAAAATCAGATCAAAAGCTGACAAAACCTTCCCAAATGATAAGAATTATCTGTCAAATTAATAAGAACAAGCAAGACTTCAAAATCAGTACCTTTACAGCCAAACAGAATCTAGTATTTTAAAAACTTATCTTGACAGAAATGCAAACTTCAGATGTAGCAGAAGATTATCTGCAAAATTATAATCCATAAACAGTTTTCAGATTAATTTAAAGTTAGTGTCAGGTTTGTTTTCTAAATATGAAGTTACATAATTTCTTAGTGATAAAACTCCCCTATGAATGAATTTCAAGAATAGTTTCCATGAAAGTTCTCCTAAAGATAAATTAGTAAAAATCAAAGCACAAAGAATGCACTCCCATACTGGAGAATTTATGAATCAGAAATCACAGAATTTAGGCTTTACTCTCTTGGCTACTTAGAATCTAGTCAGGGGTGCATTTGTGACAGATAAACCAGGATGAGGATGAGGATAAGAAGGTGAGGGTGAGGGTGAGGAGGAGGTGGTATAAAGCAGAATTTTGAGTCATGTAGTGACTTTTTTTCATAAAGCTGTGCATTAGAACATGTTCTGGAATTACCCACTACAGATGTCTGCCGTCTGTGCTTACCCTGGGGGCATCTGTGATGACAGTCTGCACAGGCAGGGGGGGAAAGCGACAACATTCTGGACTCAATGTGCTGTTTGTTTCCTGCTTCATTCATGGAAGAGTCAATGTCACTTCCAATCCACTTGGAGAGCACCAGGCCCCGCTGGAAAACTGCACCAAGTTTCCTCTGGCCAAGGCAGGGATTTTGACAGATTGGATGGAGGCCTTCCAAGGTCCAGCCCCACAAAATAAGAGTAAAGAGAAACTGCCTCTTCCCAGGGAGGGTGGTACAGGTCAAAAGTGCAGCAGACAAAAGACAAACAGCCCTGAGATCCAGATAGTCCCTGGTTCTTATCTCTTATCTTGCTTGTTTCACTTGCTGTCTCTCTGGTAGTAGTTTAATGCACAGCCGGGCTGGTAAAGTTTGATTTGTCAATGGTTTTTAGCATGCTGTACAACAGTGGTACCCCCTCTTGTAGAGCGTATCATTTTGCCAGCAGCTTCAAAACAAGCAGGCATTAACAAGCAAATAGTATCATTCATTGATCCCCAACTATTTTTCTAAATGTTCTTGGCTATGAAGCAGATGTGAATAGCACATAACATCTAGACATAAAAAGACAGAAACTCTGGGACTTTGTGAATCCCGACAGTTGTCACAACTGCAACTTGCGACATTGTTCCCCTGCACCTCCTCTCCTCAGCCACTTTCTTTATACTTCCAAAATGTGGTTAATTAAGATGCGGACAAGCAGCAAACCATAGCTTTCATAAGCTCTGTGCAAGATATATACTGGAGCCCCTCTAATTAAGGCAATATAGTTGTGGTATTTGCTCCATCCAAATTGCCTCTCTGTGGGCACATGGCAGTGGATTATCAACATGTATTCGCAGCATGAACAGCAGCCATCACCAAAGCAGGTTTGGGAAAAGGAGGATGATTTGAAAGGATTGCTGGAGTTTTACCACAAGTGCCCCACACGTTTGGATTGCACCATTAACTCCGTGAAGCCATTGCAGAATTCTGCATGTGGGAAAGTGCTTTCCCAAGGGAAAACAATAAACTTTCTGATAAAACCTAAGAGCATTTTTTTAAATTATTATTTCAAAGCAATACACACTGTTCTCTGCTATGCTGTCAGCTTGAAAAGTCAACCAAACATTATAAACTCTCCTTCACTCCAACAGCATTGAGGATTTCTGAGCTGCTGAAAAAAAATCTTATTACCCTCTCTCAGCATTTAAAGTTGATGCTGTCCTTGTTCATCCCCCAGTTGTTTTTATCCCCTTTCTTCCTACTATTCACGATGGTCCTGCAAAGCTCTCTCTCACCCTCCATGTTGGAAGCTGAATGATTGCTTCTGCTTGATCCGAATGAGTAGGCTGCAGACACCCCAGGCCCGCCATGCTGGCTGGGCAGTTCTGGGAGTTGAAGTCCACATGTCTTAAAGTTGCCATGGTTGAGAAACACTGCCCCGGAATATCATCATAACGGAGGACAAATAAGTCCAGGATGATAGGCTGTGGAAATAGCATGTGAAAAGCGAGTTAGATAGATCTAGCAGAGCTAAGATAAAGCTCAGGTCAACCCGTCTCTGTTCTGCTGGGTGACTACTGATCAACAAATGTCCTGGGCCCTGTTCTTCCATCTGGATTTACTGTCAGTTTCTCTGCTTTTTGCTGTAAAAGTAAAGAGAATTACTGGACTAGATAATTCTATCATTTGGTTTATCAATGGCTATCTGGCTCACATGCAAAAAGTAAAAGAATTATATGGTGAGTGATAATTTAATGTTTCCTATTCTAGGCAATCTGTGATGTTGTCTGGATACAGCATGTTTTTTATGCACACAATGCATTCTAACCAGGGTTTTTTCCAAGAAAAACAAGGGGTAAAGTAACTTCCCTGAAATATTTCATCCTCCTCCATTTCTTGTCTCAGCTTTCAGTATAAAGATGCAGTTTCCAGAAATGTGGAAGCAACTTCAACCACTTTTGTCCATGTTTTAGATAAAAAAGCCAAAATTGAAGGAAAGGTTTAAGTACATACAATGCTATGTATAGTTTAAAATGACTGGATTTTGCCTCACTTATCTGAATTTTTCAGAAAATAGAAAAGAGCAGATAAAATACTGTTTTTCCTAATGTTTCCATTTTTTTCCCTTACAGCTCTTCACATTTCTAGTTAGTTAGAGAATATTTCTTTGTAATGGGCCATGCAACAGTTCAATTTCAAAGGAAAGAAAGTGATTCAGAGCATTAGGGGAGAGCACGTGTAGCACCTGTAAGTGCTTCTTAAACCAAAAGCATTTTTGACCAGGATTTTGCTGAAGCTGTGATGGGCAGCAACATGGTACCAGAAAGAGATGGACTTTTTTTACCAGAAGGGGCTACATGAGCACCCCCATCTATTCTGAAGCTCTTTTTCCTCTTCAAAGCAAAAGCGTGGCACAATCCTAATTTGTAATATATAGAGTTATATCCTTGCTATTCTTATTATGAATTACAGCAAATTATTAATAAGCGACCCCTTCAAACATGCCCTGCACTAATTTCTCAGTTTTTGTTGTTGTTGTTGTTCATTCGTTTAGTCGCTTCCGACTCTTCGTGACTTCATGGACCAGCCCACGCCAGAGCTTCCTGTCGGTCGTCAACACCCCCAGCTCCCCCAGGGACAAGTCCGTCACCTCTAGAATATCATCCATCCACCTTGCCCTTGGTCGGCCCCTCTTCCTTTTGCCTTCCACTCTCCCTAGCATCAGCATCTTCTCCAGGGTGTCCTGTCTTCTCATGATGTGGCCAAAGTACTTCAGTTTTGCCTTGAATATCATTCCCTCAAGTGAGCAGTCTGGCTTGATTTCCTGGAGGATGGACTGGTTTGATCTTCTGGCAGTCCAAGGCACTCTCAGAATTTTCCTCCAACACCACAGTTCAAAAGCATCGATATTCCTTCTCTCAGCCTTCCTTATGGTCCAGCTCTTGCAGCCATATGTTACTATGGGGAACACCATTGCTTTAACTATGTGGGCCTTTGTTCTCAGTGTGATGTCTCTGCTCTTAACTATTTTATTGAGATTTGTCATTGCTCTTCTCCCAAGGATTAAGCGTTTTCTGATTTCCTGACTGCAGTCAGCATCTGCAGTCATCTTCGCACCTAGAAATACAAAGTCTTTCACTGCTTCTACATTTTCTCCCTCTATTTGCCATTTATCAATCAAGCTGGTTGCCATAATCTTGGTTTTTTTGAGGTTTAGCTGCAAGCCAGCTTTTGCACTTTCTTCTTTCACCTTCATCATAAGGCTCCTCAGTTCCTCTTCGCTTTCAGCCATCAAAGTGGTATCATCTGCATATCTGAGATTGTTAATGTTTCTTCCAGCGATTTTAACTCCAGCCTTGGATTCCTCAAGCCAAGCTTGTCGCATGACGTGTTCTGCATACAAGTTGAATAGGTAGGGTGAGAGTATACAGCCCTGCCATACTCCTTTCCCAATCTTAAACCAGTCCATTGTTCCGTGGTCTGTTCTTATTGTTGCTACTTGGTCGTTATACAGATTCCTCAGGACGCAGACAAGATGACTTGGTATCCCCATACCACTAAGAACTTGCCACAATTTGTTATGCTCCACACAGTCAAAGGCTTTAGAATAGTCAATAAAACAGAAATAGATGTTTTTCTGAAACTCCCTGGCTTTTTCCATTATCCAGCGGATATTGGCAATTTGGTCCCTAGTTCCTCTGCCTTTTCTAAACCCAGCTTGTACCTCTGGCAATTCTCGCTCCATGAGTTGCTGAAGTCTACCTTGCAGGATCTTGAGCATTACCTTACTGGCATGTGAAATGAGTGCCACTGTTCGATAGTTTGAACATTCTTTAGTGTTTCCCTTTTTTGGTATGGGGATATAAGTTGATTTTTTTCCAGTCTGATGGCCATTCTTGTGTTTTCCAAATTTGCTGGCATATAGCATGCATTACCTTGACAGCATCATCTCGCAAGATTTTGAACAGTTCAGCTGGGATGCCATCATTTCCTGCTGCCTTGTTATTAGCGATGCTTCTTAAGGCCCATTCAACCTCACTCGTCAGGATGTCTGGCTCTAGCTCACTGACCACACCATCAAAGCTATCCCCAATATTGTTATCCTTCCTATACAGGTCTTCTGTATATTCTTGCCACCTTTTCTTGATCTCTTCTTCCGTTAGGTCCTTGCCATCTTTGTTTTTGATCATACCCATTTTGGCCTGGAATTTACCTCTGATGTTTCTAATTTTCTGGAAGAGGTCTCTTGTCCTTCCTATTCTATTGTCTTCTTCCACTTCCATGCATTGCTTGTTTCAAAATAATTCTTTATCTCTTCTGGCTAACCTCTGGAATTTTGCATTTAATTGGGCATATCTCCCCCTATTGCTGTTGCCTTTTGCTTTCCTTCTTTCTTGGGCTACTTCTAGTGTCTGTCATGAGTAAGGATGGTGAGCAGGGGGCTCCCATCCAGGCTGTAAAGCGCATGTGTAGTACCGAGGAATTAGGTAGCCATTCAAAGAGACACAGATCGGGCCCGCCTTAGCCTTTGGGGTTTCTATGTCTGGGTTTTTCCCACGCTTCTTCATTTTGTTAGGATTTTCTGTTATGTAGCAGTAATAAAACACTAGAGACCTATTCCTTGTCTCAGCGTGGTTCCTGGCTGTTAGGACATCAGTCCTAACAAACTCCTACTCCCATCAAAAGAGGGAGGAACAAAGAATTTAAAGGGGAGACATTTGGAAATGTCTTCAGAAAACCAAGAAATTTGGCTCGCCATCCAACAATTGGCAACAGCCCTGCAACAACACCAACAACAGGTAGATCTACAGGTCAACACATTACAAGCTGCCATGCTACAGCAGTTACAACAACCAGCTCTGATTAACCCACAACCGGTGCCAGCAGCAGCAGCAGCAGCTCCGCCAGTAGTCTTGAGATCCCAGGGCAGTCTACCAGAGAAGTTTGGAGGAGAAGCAGGACAGTTGAGAACCTTTCTCACACAGTGCACAATGTTTTTCGACAGCAGACCGGCAGAGTTCCCAACAGACAGAACCAGAGTCACCTTCATCCTAAGTCTGCTAAAGGGACCAGCAGCCAAATGGGCTATTCCCATGGTGGAGAACAACGACCCGATTCTCAACGACTACCAGAACTTTTTGGCAGGGTTCCGAGCACACTTTGACGACTCGATCAGAGAGGTCACTGCCAGCCGGGAAATTCGGAAGCTCAAGCAAGGTAACAAGAGTGTCATGAGTAAGGATGGCGAGCAGGGGGCTCCCACCCAGACTGTCAAGCGCATGCGTAGCACTGAGGAACTGTTCAGCCATTCAAAGAGACACAGATCGGGACCGCCTTAACCTTTGGGGGTTATATGGCTGGGTTTTCCCACGCTTCCTCAGTTTGTTAGGATTCTTGTTAAGTACTACTAATAAATATTAGAGACCAAGTCATTGTCTCAGTGTGTTTCCTGGTAATCAGGACAAAGAGGGTGGGAATCTACATTGCTGATTTCAAGTTGTTAGCAGGAGATCTGGACTGGAATGAGAGTGCATTAAAAAACCAATTCAAACAGGGGCTGGATGAAGAAATTAAGAATGAATTAGTGCACCAGGGAACACCAGCTAATCTAGAAGCCTTATATCAGTTGTCTGTGGTCATAGATGCCAGGCTAGAAGAGCTCAGACAGATGCAGCCGGGGAGAAACAGGGCCCTCAGAGTGCTTCCAGGATTTCCAGCTCTCTCCGTAGCATCTACTCACTCAGGACCAGAGGAGCTGATGCAGATCGGGGCAAGCAGGAGGCTTATTTCCAAGGCTGAGAGGCAGAGAAGGAGAGAGAGAGCCCTCTGTTTTTACTGCGGAGCCCAGGGGCACATGGTGAGAGCTTGCCCAGCGAGAAGCCAAGCAACTTCAGTAAGACCCCCAGGGCAAGCAGCTGAAACAAGAGGCATCTCCGCCTCTGCTTCCAACCAGGGAAACTCCGTCGGTCTCCCTCCACAGAGCTCAGCAGGGAGACCATCAATCAATTAAGGAGGGCTCATTCCGAGGATTCCAGGCAATCCTTTTACTACTTGCCAGTAATAATGCACAAAAACCCAGAGCACCAGGTCAAGCTAGAGGCCGTCGTGGATTCCGGAGCTTCAACCAATTTTATTGATGTGCAGACCGTACAAGACTTCAACATCCCGACCATAGAATTGCCATGTCCCATAGAAGTGGAGACCATTGACGGCCAGCCCCTCAAGGCAGGGCCGATTAGAAGGTTCACAGAACCGGTGCAACTGACAACGGGAGACCACACTGAGTGGATCCAGCTTTATGTTACTGCATCACTTAATGTGCCTGTAATCCTAGGCACGCCTTGGCTGAGGATCCACAACCCATTGCTGAACTGGACTACGGGAGCAATCTCCTTCCCAGCTAACGAATGCCAGCACCACAAGATTCAAGCCGATCTCTGCTCTCCAGCAACCAACGCAGTCACGGAAGCAGGGGGGGTCCAGTCGCCAGCCAAGTATGCAGATTTCGCAGACGTTTTCAGCGAACAAGAGGCCACAGCACTACCCCCCCATAGGGACTGTGATTGCACCATTGAGTTGATACCAGGAGCCAGGATTCCAGCAAGGAAACAATATCCCATGTCTCCCAAGGAAGTAGCCACCTTAAAGGATTACTTGGACTCTAATCTCCAAAAGGGGTTCATCCGACCATCTACTTCCCCAGCGTCTGCTCCTACCTTCTTCGTACCAAAGAAGCCTGACCCGTTGGCACCGGCAAACCAGGAGGCACCCATGAGAGTGGTCCACGATTTCAGTTTTTTAAATAAACTTACAAAAAAAGAAACTTATCCCCTCCCGCTAGTATCTGATCTGCTGGATCGCTTACAGAAAGCACGCATTTTTACCAGGTTGGATCTCAGGAATGTGTACAATCTGATCCGGATGAAAGAGGGGCATGAATATCTGACTGCCTTCGACATCAGGTTTGGTAAATTTGAGTACCTTGTTTTGCCCTTTGGCTTGTCTAATGCAGGAGCCATATTTTTCCGATTTATGAATCAAATTTTCTCTGATTTACTAGATAAGTATCTGGTCATTTATCTAGATGACATATTAATTTTCTCTGAGGATGCTACAACTCATGTAACCCATGTACGTAATGTCTTACAAAGACTGAGAGAGAACAAGTTGTTCGCCAAGCTAGAGAAGTGTGCCTTTGATTTAACTGAATTACATTTCCTGGGCTATAAGGTATCAACAGAAGGCATATCCATGGATCTTTCTAAGGTCCAGGCAATTCTCTCTTGGCCACCTCCCCGAAATGTTAAAGAAGTACAAAGATATCTAGGATTTTGCAATTTCTACAGGCGGTTCATAAAAAACTTTAGTGACAGGGCTAGACCCCTCACACAGCTTTTGAAGAAAGGATCAAAATTCATTTGGGGGGAGACAGATCAAGCAGCCTTCCAAGAATTTAAGCAACGCTTTGCATCCCAGCTGCTGTTAAGACACCCTGATCCCACGAAGCAATTCATAATGCATTCAGATGCTTCCGATATTGCCATTGGGGCGGTGTTATTGCAATATACAAACAAAACCGAGAATACATTGCTTCCGTGTGCCTTTTTTTCACACATGCTCTCACCAGCAGAGAGAAACTATGATGTTTTTAACAAGGAGTTGCTGGCAATTAAAGCAGCATTTCAAGAGTGGAGGCACTGGCTAGAAGGTGCAACCTTTCCTGTGAAAGTTTGCACCGATCACAAGAATTTACAGCTTCTACAAAACACCAGATCCCTCACCCCATGCAAAATCAGATGGAGCCAGTTTTTCTCCCGTTTCAATTTTGTTATTTCTTATGTGCCTGGGGCGCAAAGCTGCTTGGCAGACGCCCTGTCTCGATCCTTTCAGGCAACCCCCACCACTCACTAGGAGGTACA
This sequence comes from Candoia aspera, assembly GCF_035149785.1. Taxonomy (NCBI): domain Eukaryota; kingdom Metazoa; phylum Chordata; class Lepidosauria; order Squamata; family Candoiidae; genus Candoia; species Candoia aspera. The sequence goes on along the minus strand of NC_086153.1, from coordinate 269,039,445 downwards.
GGCTACTATATTACAACCTCACAATTTTGATCAGTCTATGAGGGGGAACCAAACAGAGATTTTAGCAGCAGGCAGACAAGCAGAGGACCTATTTACAAGAGTCAGAGCTTAGCAGCAACAGGACCCGTATGTCAGGGCCAGGATGGATGACCTCCAGAGGGGCCCGCAAGACACTGCCCCCCCATTCAATGTGGAGGCAGGAATCCTCTGGCATAGTGGGCGATTTTATATTCCCCCTTCACTGAGGGAAGAAGTACTGAGACCTTGCCATGACCATCAAACGGCAGGCCACAGAGGTGTTTTCAAAACTCTCCATAGAGCTCTGAGAGACTACTGGTGGCCTAAGATGACTGCAGACATAAAGGGTTACGTTGCTTCTTGTCACACCTGCAGACAAGCCAAGCCTCTCCCAGGGAAGCCCACAGGACTCTTGCAACCCCTACTCACCCCCAGTAGGCCTTGGGATACAATCTCCATGGATTTCATCACTGATTTACCCCCGGTCCAGGGGCTGACTTCCATACTAGTGGTGGTGGACCTTTTCACAAAAATGGCGCATTTTATTCCTTGCAAGGGCCTCCCATCTGAACAAGCCACAGCGCAGTTGTTCATGGACCATGTTTTTAGGTATAGAGGCATGAAAAATCACTTGGTGAGTGACAGAGGCCCTCAGTTCACTTCCAGGTTCTGGAGGGCCCTTTTCCAGTCATTAGGGGTCCAGATCCACCTGTCATCATCGCATCATCCTGCTAGTAATGGGCAAGCCGAGAAAATTAACCAATGGTTACAGCAGTATCTCAGGTGTTACACCACTTATCAGCAAGACAATTGGCTAGCCCTACCCCCCATGGCAGAATTTACATATAATAATTCTGTACAGTCCTCTACCAAGATGTCTCCTTTCCAAGCACTCTACGGGGTTCACCCTCGGGTGTTGCCCACCTCCTCCCAGCAGGGAACTGTTCCAGCCGCGGCTGATTTTCTTAAAGAGCAACAAGCCGCACAGGAGTTGTTAAAGGAGCAGCTGAACAGGGCAAAGAGTACTTACAAGAGAGCTGCAGATGCTCACAGACAAGAGGGGCCAGCGATTGCAGTAGGAGACAGAGTGTGGCTCTCTACCAAGTTTTTGAACTCTACCAGACCCTCCAAGAAGTTGGGCTCTAAGTTTGTGGGCCCTTTCACTGTGATGCAGCAGATAAATCCAGCGGCTTATCATTTACAGCTACCAGCATCCATGAAAGTCCATCCAGTGTTTCACAGATCATTGCTAGCCAAAGACCCTCCCCCAAGTGCCTTACGATCGCAACCGCCCCCCCCCCACCTCCAGTAATTGTGGAGGGGGAGGAGGAATACAAAGTTGAGGAAATTCTGGACTCTAGGAGGAGGGGAAGGGGCATCCAATATTTCATACACTGGAAAGGGTACCCTGAGGAAGAGTGCACATGGGAGAATGCCAGAGATGTACATGCTCCAGCACTGGTTCATCGATTCCATCAGCTTTTCCCTCACAAACCCAAGCCTCGCACTCTACCAGAGATTCCTCACTTGGATGAGCAGGCAGAGGAATTCGTAAGTTTGCACCTTCCACCCCCGCCTGAAGCCTTGACTCCAGTTACAGAGGAGTGGGGGTGCCGCAGCCCTCCACCTCAGGTGTGCATTTCCCAGGGGGGAGGGGGGACGACTCTTCTAATTATCTAGCTATTTTCCAGCAGCGGCCACCTGGGCCAGAAGCGTTATCAGACCTGGAGAGCAGCACTGATTCATCCTTGAAGGAGTTTTCCTTTGAAGACTTTCCATCGTTGCCCAGTTCCCATGGGACCTTAGAAGGAGACGTCGAATCTTATCAAGCCTCTGGAAGGGAGGGGGCTGAAATGGAATGTGAATCTGGAGGGGAGGGTGATGTCATGAGTAAGGATGGCGAGCAGGAAGGGGCCTCTATCCAGGGGGGAAAACGCATGCGTAGTACTGAGGAGTTAAGCAGCCATTCAAAGAGACACAGATCGGGCCCGCCTTAGCCTTTCGGGTTTATATGTCTGGGTTTTTCCCACACTTCTTCAGTTTGTTAGGATTTTCTGTTATGTAGCAGTAATAAAACACTAGAGACCTATTCCTTGTCTCAGCATGGTTCCTGGCTGTTAGGACAGTGTCTCAGCAGACAGCCATTTTGCCTTCCTGGTTTTCTCTTTCTTTGGGATGTATTTTGTTGCCGCCTCCTGAACAATGTTGCGAACTTCTGTCCATAGTTCTTCCGGGACCCTATCTACTAAGTCCAGTCCCTTAAATCGATTCTTCACCTCCACTGCATATTCCTTAGGAATATTAGTGAGCTCTTATCTAGGTGATCTGGGTGTCTTCCCTAATCTCTTTAGTCTGATCCTAAATTGTGCAATAAGAAGTTCATGATCGGAACTACAGTCAGCTCCAGGTCTTGTTTTTACCGACTGTATAGATGTCTGCCACCTTTGGCTGCAAAGGATGTAGTCAATCTGATTTCGGTGTTGTCCATCTGGTGAAGTCCATGTATAAAGCCGTCTCTTAGGTTGTTGGAAGAGAGTGTTTGTTATGCAGAGTGAGTTGTCTTGGCAAAATTCTACCAGCCTGTGTCCTGCTTCGTTTTGTTCTCCCAGGCCATGCTTACCTGTAATTCCAGGTGTCATTTGACTGCCCACCTTAGCATTCCAGTCTCCCGTGATGAAAATAATATCTCTTTTAGGCGTGTTGTCCAGTAGGTGCTGCAGATCCTCTACTTCAGCTTCTTCAGCATCTGTGGTTGGGGCGTATATTTGGATCACTGTGATGTCAGATGGCTTGCCCTGAATTCTAATTGAGATCATTCTATTGTTTTTTGGATTGTATCCAAGCACTGCTTTAGCCACTTTGCTATTAATTATGAAGGCTACTCCATTTCTTTTGTGGTCCTCTTGTCCACAGTAGTAGATCTGGTGGTCATTTGATGTGAAGTGGCCCATTCCAGTCCATTTCAGTTCACTGGCACCCAAAATGTCTATCTTTAATCTTGACATCTCACCAATAACCACATCCAATTTGCCCTGGCTCATAGATCTTACATTCCAGGTTCCAATGGTGTGTTGATCCTTAGAACATCAGATTTGCCATTCACCACCAGCACCGTCGGCCGCTAGCCATCCTTTTGGCTTTGAACTAGCTGCGTCATCATGTCTGGGGCTAGTTGAACTCATCCTCTGTTCCTCCCCAGTAGCATTTTGACCATCTTCCAACCTGGGGGTCTCATCTTCCGATGGTATACCGACATATCTCTGGTTGTACTGATCCATTTAGTTTTCACGGCAATACTGGGGTGGGTTGCCATTACCTTCCCCAGGGATCGCATTTAGTCTGACCTCTCTGTCATGACCTTCCCGTCTTGGGTGGCCCTTCACGGTTTAGCTCATGGCATCATTGAGGTGCTCAAGCTCCAGCACCACGACAAGGTAACGATCCTTTGATGAAGAATTTCTCAGTAGTTCCCCCTAATTTTAACACTGAAACTCCAACTTTTGCATCTTGATGTTCTGCTGTAAAATCTAATTTCCTATTGTAAAACACCCTGCAAATCACTGGTACCTTTTAAACTTCCTTTTTACTATTTAAAATGAGCCCCTGAAAAGGAAATAAAAACTAAAACAGCAGACAAAGTTCGAACAAATTAAAATGGCAAAATAGCAAAAATAAAGGTTTTGGCCCTTTTGGCCATAAATAAATTGAAAAACAAGGTAAGAAAAGAAGAAACCTATTAAGATGACAGCTGTAGGATTCAACCAAAGGCCTGAATAAATTTACAAGGATCAGCACCAGCCACAATTGAACAGGGAGGGACTTCTCCAAATGGAGCGCCACCATCCAGAATAGTTTATTTTGGGTCATGCGTCATGGGCCCTAGCTTATGAGTGGGATAATAAGGACCAGGTAGAATGGGGGAGTGTTGAGTCCCAAACCATTTACAGCTTTAAGCACTTGAACTTGGTGTGGTAGCTCAGAGGCAGTCAATGCAGCACTTCCAAGTATCAATCTTACATGATCCTACATAGCTACCCTACTTAATAGGCTGGCAGCTGCATTTTTCACCACTTTCAAGTTTACCCCCATGTAGGGCGCATTGCGGAAATCCACCTTCATGCCATTTTCTGACTTCACAGAAAAAGAGCCTCAGAGTTTTTATTCACCAGTGCTGTCCTTTGCCTTGGTCTTCCCTTTAAAAGAATTGCCCTACCATCAAGGCAAGGCATTCCTCAGAGCACTTCCAAGTAGGCGACAAGACTGCAGCTGTGCAATTCTTCATCGACTCCTGCTTCCTGATATCAGTGGGACTTATTTTCAAGCAACCTGATCCAGAGAAACACTTTTTAAATTTTGAAAGGGAAACAGTGTTAAGCAAGTACATATATTTAACTTGATTGCCGTAATACATGGAATCTTAATTTAAATCTTGCAAGATTAATAAATATCAGAGTTTGCCTGTTTGGATTAGAATGTAGGAAAATGAATATGTTGGTCTTTTAGGGGCTATAGGACTGTGAATCTGGACAGATATAGGGGCCTTTTTTTCCAGCTGTACAGCCGTCCCTTTTCCACAAATTGTTCCAGCACAGCTGAAAGAACATTGACATCATCTCCCGTATAGGCATAACCTGACGAGGCTGCTCCGTTTTCATGCGGAATCAGCATAGCAACAGGAAGGGAAATGACCCCCATTCTCAAAAAATATTTTTGATGTAGGTACAGACAAATGATGTTCTGGTAATTTCATCAGCAAGGAGGAAAAAAAGGCATTATTAGCTCAGCTGTCTTTTTACTCTTCTTTTGATTGCTTGTCTAAAGAAAAGATATCATCTTCCTCTGTTTTCTTTTACTTGTTCAGGAGACCTAACAACCTTTTTGGAACCCTGTTCTAGTGATGACGGGTACTATGTCCATGAGAATTAATTCTCACTTGACATTCATCCTTTGCTTACTTCTTTGGGAAGGGAAATGGTGGCTGCATTAACAAAATTCCACAAAGGTCTTAGCCAAGTGAAGAAGAAGAAAATATCCTGTCAAAGCAAGCCGTTCCAAAGACAACTGACATTTTGTGACCAAAAGTAGGTTTACTTTTGTTAGCAGAGTAGAGAATATCTACAGTAGCTCCAATGACTTCCTCCTATCCAATACTAAGAACTTTCATTTTAATCCAAAAAGCAAATTGGATTGAGTTCAAACAATGGACATGCAACAGGCAAATAAACTGCCCTGTAGAGGGAGTCCTGCAGTCCTTACACAAAATATACACACATATACAAACAAGCTGCCTTGTTAATATTAATTTGCAGTGAGAGCCGTTTGTGAAGAATTTGCTATGAGATAAACTTCCCATGTCTTGGGAGCAGGAGAAACCGTTTAAATGTTGTTTAAAGCAACCATAAATAGTTGCTGGGAGTCAGGCGGCATATAAATTCAATAAATTATATTATTATTATTATTATTATTATTATTATTATTATTATTATTATTAAAATCTGCATATTTTAAATTGTATTTTATTTAGTTTGCAATATTTAGAGGCTACCCCAATCCCCTTCAGCAAAGGATCGTTACCTTGTCGTGGTGCTGGAGCTTGAGCACCTCAATGATGCCATGAGCTAAACCGTGAAGGGCCACCCAAGACGGGAAGGTCATGACAGAGAGGTCAGACTAAATGCGATCCCTGGGGAAGGTAATGGCAACCCACCTCAGTATTCTTGCCGTGAAAACTAAATGGATCAGTACAACCAGAGATATGTCGGTATACCATCGGAAGATGAGACCCCCAGGTCGGAAGATGGTCAAAATGCTACTGGGGAGGAACAGAGGATGAGCTCAACTAGCCCCAGACATGATGACGCAGCTAGCTCAAAGCCGAAAGGATGGCTAGCGGCCGACGGTGCTGGTGGTGAACGGCGAATCCGATGTTCTAAGGATCAACATACCATTGGAACCTGGAATGTAAGATCTATGAGCCAGGGCAAATTGGATGTGGTTATTGGTGAGATGTCAAGATTAAAGATAGACATTCTGGGCGTCAGTGAACTGAAATGGACTGGAATGGGCCACTTCACATCAAATGACCACCAGATCTACTACTGCGGACAAGAGGACCACAGAAGAAATGGAGTAGCCTTCATAATTAATAGTAAAGTGGCTAAAGCAGTGCTTGGATACAACCCAAAAAATGATAGAATGATCTCAATTCGAATTCAGGGCAAGCCATCTAACATCACAGTGATCCAAATATACGCCCCAACCACAAATGCTGAAGAAGCTGAAGTAGAGCAGTTCTATGAGGATCTGCAGCACCTACTGGACAACACGCCTAAAAGAGATGTTATTTTCATCACAGGAGACTGGAATGCTAAGGTGGGCAGTCAAATGACACCTCGAATTACAGGTAAGTATGGCCTGGGAGAACAAAACGAAGCAGGACACAGGCTGATAGAATTTTGCCAAGACAATTCACTCTGCATAACAAACACTCTCTTCCAACAACCTAAGAGACGGCTTTATACATGGACTTCACCAGATGGACAACACCGAAATCAGATTGATTACATCCTTTGCAGCCAAAGGTGGCGGACATCTGTACAGTCGGTAAAAACAAGGCCTGGAGCTGACTGTAGTTCAGATCACGAACTTCTTCTTGCACAATTTAGGATCAGACTAAAGAGATTAGGGAAGACCCACAGATCAGCTAGATATGAGCTCACTAATATTCCTAAGGAATATGCAGTAGAGGTGAAGAATCGATTTAAGGGACTGGACTTAGTAGATAGGGTCCCGGAAGAACTCTGGACAGAAGTTGGCAGCATTGTTCAGGAGGCGGCAACAAAATACATCCCAAAGAAAGAGAAAACCAAGAAGGCAAAATGGCTGTCTGCTGAGACAGTAGAAGTAGCCCAAGAAAGAAGGAAAGCAAAAGGCAACAGTGATAGGGGGAGATATGCCCAATTAAATGCAAAATTCCAGAGGTTAGCCAGAAGAGATAAGGAATTATTTTTAAACAAGCAATGCGCGGAAGTGGAAGAAGACAATAGAATAGGAAGGACAAGAGACCCCTTCCAGAAAATTAGAAACATTGGAGGTAAATTCCAGGCAAAAATGGGTATGATCAAAAACAAAGATGGCAAGGACCTAACAGAAGAAGAAGAGATCAAGAAAAGGTGGCAAGAATATACAGAAAACCTGTATAGGAAGGATAACAATATCGGGGATAGCTTTGACAGTGTGGTCGGTGAGCTAGAGCCAGACATCCTGAAGAGTGAGGTTGAGTGGGCCTTAAGAAGCATTGCTAATAACAAGGCAACAGGAGACGACGGCATCCCAGCTGAACTGTTCAAAATCTTGCAAGATGATGCTGTCAAGGTAATGCATGCTATATGCCAGCAAATTTGGAAAACACAAGAATGGCCATCAGACTGGAAAAAAATCAACTTATATCCCCATACCAAAAAAGGGAAACACTAAAGAATGTTCAAACTATCGAACAGTGGCACTCATTTCACATGCCAGTAAGGTAATGCTCAAGATCCTGCAAGGTAGACTTCAGCAGTTCATGGAGCGAGAATTGCCAGACGTACAAGCTGGGTTTAGAAAAGGCAGAGGAACTAGAGACCAAATTGCCAATATCCGCTGGATAATGGAAAAAGCCAGGGAGTTTCAGAAAAACATCTATTTCTGTTTTATTGACTATTCTAAAGCCTTTGACTGTGTGGACCATAACAAATTGTGGCAAGTTCTTAGTGGTATGGGGATACCAAGTCATCTTGTATGCCTCCTGAAGAATCTGTATAACGACCAAGTAGCAACAGTAAGAACAGACCACGGAACAACAGACTGGTTTAAGATTGGGAAAGGAGTACGGCAAGGCTGTATACTCTCACCCTACCTATTCAACTTGTATGCAGAACACATCATGCGACAAGCTGGCCTTGAGGAATCCAAGGCTGGAGTTAAAATCTCTGGAAGAAACATTAACAATCTCAGATATGCAGATGATACCACTTTGATGGCTGAAAGTGAAGAGGAACTGAGGAGCCTTATGATGAAGGTGAAAGAAGAAAGTGCAAAAGCTGGTTTGCAGCTAAACCTCAAAAAAACCAAGATTATGGCAACCAGCTTGATTGATAACTGGCAAATAGAGGGAGAAAATGTAGAAGCAGTGAAAGACTTTGTATTCCTAGGTGCAAAGATTACTGCAGATGCTGACTGCAGTCAGGAAATCAGAAGACGCTTAATCCTTGGAAGAAGAGCAATGACAAATCTCGATAAAATAGTTAAGAGCAGAGACATCACACTGACAACAAAGGCCCGCATAGTTAAAGCAATGGTGTTCCCTGTAGTAACATATGGCTGCGAGAGCTGGACCATAAGGAAGGCTGAGCGAAGGAAGATCGATGCTTTTGAACTGTGGTGTTGGAGGAAAATTCTGAGAGTGCCTTGGACTGCAAGAAGATCCAACCAGTCCATCCTCCAGGAAATAAAGCCAGACTGCTCACTTGAGGGAATGATATTAAAGGCAAAACTGAAATACTTTGGCCACATAATGAGAAGACGGGACACCCTGGAGAAGATGCTGATGCTAGGGAGAGTGGAAGGCAAAAGGAAGAGGGGCCGACCAAGGGCAAGATGGATGGATGATATTCTAGAGGTGACGGACTCGTCCCTGGGGGAGCTGGGGGTGTTGACGACCGACAGGAAGCTCTGGCGTGGGCTGGTCCATGAAGTCACGAAGAGTCGGAAGCGACTAAACGAATAAACAACAACAACAACACCCCAATCCCAATGCACATTAAAAATCACATGCAGATAAAAATCATCAATAAAAGCCAAATATCATAGGGACCATTTAATTAAACTAACTAAATGCCTCCTGGAACAACACTATTTTGGCTAGTTTTCAGAATGTTTACAGAGCAGAGATCAACCATTATGTCCAGAGGGAGAATGTGCACAAAATAGGGGGCACTACTGAGGAAGAGCCAGTTTGATGTAGTGGTTAAGGCATCAGGCTAGAAACTGGGAGACTATGAGTTCTTGTCCCACCTTAGGCACAAAGCTCTCCCCAAATGAGCAAATGACCTCTCCCAGCAGTGCATGTGCGCGTAATGGTATGTGGGAATGACTTTGGGAGACAGCAGGAAGAGTCACAGACTAGACAACAGTCAAACAAGTGGCAGCTGAGTCCACAGAAGGAATGGGGTCATGGCAAACATCTCAGATGTGACCCTCCTGGTTTCTTGGACTGTAAAGGTAAGGGGGGAGAGATATACTTTCAGACCTGGAAGATTCTGTTAATGTAACCTTACAATAAAGTTAAAGTTAGTCCTTCTGGGTGTGCATTTTACTCTATATTAAACCAAAATACATTATTTCTATGTATACACACATACATACATACACACACACACATACAGACACACACATGCACACACATACACACACACACACCCCTCCTAATCAACATCCCCCTCAAAGATAACATTTATTTAATTATTTCCTTCCTGCTACTATTCTATACATTCCTGTCTACTATAATAAAGATCACACTAAAAACATAAATTATCTGCCATTGTACTTGACAATACAACAATTTTAATAATCTTAATCATATTAAACCCAAAACCAAACATTTTTTATCATGCCTTAATAATCTTAATCCAAATTGTTAAAGATAAATGAAATCAGCCAAACCCTAAAAGCTATCCAGATAAATGTTCTTAAACCCTTATCCCACTTCAAAATAAACCAGAGCATTTACATATCCCCACTTTAAAAAATCAAACAGCCCAACTGCCCCCCTCAAAAACTCTGACTTCTCTTTAGGAGACCTCCCATACATAATAACCCCTTCTTTTCCATGGCATTCCATCAGAAAATCAATTTCACTTATGGCTTGCAACTCAATCTCTCCCTTTAATTTCTTCAACTTGACTATCCAATCTTCATCCAGCATTTCAACAGAAGTCCTGATCTCACTCTTAGAAGAGACATTTCTGTCTCTGTTGAATTCCTCAGTTTCATCCATGACATCCCCAACCAGATGACACATTTTAGACCTCATGTTTTCCACAATGTCCTGAATGCCTTGCATAAAAACTTGGTAAGAATCAGAAAGAATCTGTTTAACATCTCAGTGGAAGTCAGAGAAAGTCTGTTTAAAATTCTCCATGTCTCAAGCAGTAGATTATGGCGCCCCCTAGGATCTTAACCAGTGAAAGTTGAAGATATGAAAGAATTCCAGAATGTGTTTGCACAAGTGAAAGTGAGATAACAGACAGTTCCCCAGGGAGAGTAGAAGCAGAAAGCTGAGAGTTCAAAACAGCCAATTCAACATGTAGGAAAATGATAATATCTTCAAATTTAGTACAAAAATAATAACAGTGAGACAATTATTTACTCTCAATCCTCATTAATATTTGGATGGAAAACAAAGTCCAAAGCTTAAAAAGAATATTTTTTAAAAAATTGATCCCAAAAATAATGATAAGCACCAAGAGAACCCACTTCTCCTTGCTGTAGAAAGTCTCTCTTAGGGTATGCGTACTTAAAAGAAATATAAATTGGGTGATTTAGAAATGGGGTGTCCAGTCTTAGTGTCCCTTTAAGGCTACAGCATGGCTTGGAAATAGTGACATCCCAGCCTCCCAACTGCTCTTACCAATCAAACGTGAACACTGTTTGTAATCTTCTGGCTGCAAGCCGCCATCCGGAGGACAGATTGGGTGATTCCAGGTGTTTTCCTTTTTCTGGAAAAACACTCCTGGGCTTCAGGAAAAACCTACCTGAGCCCCAGAAAACTGCCGCATTGTCAGTTCTGCCCACTAAGCCTGCAGGCACAGCTGTTCAGTCCACCATGTCCCCACCAGAAGTCAATAAGGCACATTTGTTATTGCCATTGAGGGAAACTACTTTCAATTCTAGAAATGGGGAAATCTCAAAACTCTCAGTGTTCACAAATGACATTAGAATTTGTCTAAGAGTGCATCACATGACTTTTGACAAACCCTTATCATGTTGGCATGTTTGTTGCTACTATCAAATGGAAGTACAACCTGCTATGAACCAAGCCAAACACAGCCTTCCTAGCATGCGTGACAACTCATTAAAAGCCTCTTTGTGCAGATGAACCAAAGGAGGTCAAGAGCAGCACCAAGAAGACAACCACAGTTGGCTGTTGAGCCATGTTAACCTAGGTGGTCATTTGCTGTACAGCTTTAGTTTAAGTCCATCAACAGCTGCCCTTGTGATAGAGGTACCTTCTATTTCTGAAAACAGCTCAGTCTCATCTCCTTTTTCTTCATCCAATTGCCATTTTTGAGAATATTTTCCCCCACAAAGCACATACAGATGTTGTGTGTCTGCCACAATCAGTAGGTTCAGGTGAATAATGGGAACTGGCAGCCCTTGGCATGTACTTGTTTGCCTTAGTGCAATTTCCCCATAATTGCACTTCCTAACTTTTCAGCATCTGCGAAAGATCAGTTTGTGACACAGCAGAATCTGCTTCACACTTTTTTGTATTTTGATCAAGACTGTCCTTTCTGCCTTATACAATTTAAGTACAGATTTGGAAGGAGGTGAGAGGTGAGAACACTCATCTTTTATGCATAGGACTTAACCCTGAATTTTAAACCAAGCAAGTGCTGTACTGGTCTAGAGGTGAATGCAGACAAAATAATGCAGAAAAGGGAGAATGCATCTCAGGTGTGGGCTGCTGCAAAAACAATTGCAAAACAACAAACATAAGAATGCATGTATGTAAAATGTCTGTGGAGATTTCTTGCACAGGTATCTTTAGCTTTGGGAATCTTTGTTTATGATGTAAAGAAACAGCTGTCATCCCTATAAGCAAACCAAAAAGAACTAAGATAGAAAGCAGAGCAGCCATCACCCCTTGAATCTGGAAATATGAGAAGCACATGAAAAGAATTTGTATTAAAATGGATGGGCAACCTGCAGTCTTAGGGCTATTTGTGGCCTTCAAGCTATGTTCAAAAGTCCTTTGCAAATAAGCAGTTCATAAGTTTATTTCAATTTATTTTAGTATTTTCATTCTTAATTAATTGTGGATCATACTATACTAATTGTTTTTGTTTTATATATATGTATTAATGTAAGATGGCTGCTATTGTATAGTTTTATTGTGTCTGGCCTTAGGGCTGTAATAAACGTGATGATGATGATAAGTTTAGAAAGAACTGTCTAAACCCTTTTCTAATAGCTTGCTTTGTGAAGAAGAAAAGAGAAAGGATGTCAGAAAGAGAAAGAAAAGTGGGTATCGGAGAAAGAAGTAAGGGGAGCAGTAATAGAATTTGCTCTGGACTTATCCTTGTTTGCTTCAGTACTACCCAACACTGGCATGTGCTGCACCCCTAACACCTTGCTCCTTTGGGAAAGCAGCATTCCACAGAAAATAGGCTGGCTATCCCTACCATAAAGAAGTTATTACCCAAATATGAGAAGCATCCCTGGTGTCACCTGTGAATTTTTATTATGTACTGTTAATACCTCAGTGCCGTCATCTATAATAAATCAACAAATGCAAAGCCCATTAGAGGCAGAGATTGTCAATATTTAGCTGATCACTGTGTCAAGTGGTAGATTTTTGTAGCCTGTAGAACCTAAAGAGCAACACTATGATAAGGTATAGAATCTTTTAGGTTCAATTTCAAAATGAAATTTTGCTTTGCTTTGGAGCATACAGGAGTCCAAACACAGTACATATCTGGAAATTCATAAAGCAACTGTGTCTTTTCCTTTGATTGCAAAGGCTGCCCTCTGTAGATGCTTTAAAGAGTTGCAGACATGTGCAACAGTACATTCATACAGAGGAGTGCTTTTAGTAATCAAGTACAGAGCATTGACCATCCCTATTATATAATATTTTCTTTTCCCCAGCCATCTCATTTATCCTTAGCGATCATCCCAAGGTCTTTGTACAAGCTTCATAGCTAAGAAATGACTTGAATTTCAGTTCTTTTCCATGATCTAATGATTCTATCTGAAATTCCATTTGTGTGTTCACATGCAATTTGTTGTTTAAAAATGTCTCAAAATATCAATTTATGTAGACTTCTTCACATGTTTCTAGGTGTATTTTCCCTTAAAGTAAATGCATGTGCCAGTTCTATTGAAACATATGTTCTGATACTGCAGCTTCATAACATTTGGAGAAGTGCAAAATCTGAGGAACAGCTAACTTCTATGTTTTCATTCATGTGTCAGCTTATAGGTCTGACAGGGGCAGATCTAGTCATTCTCTGCAGCAGCAATTCACAAAGAGCAGATTGCGCAAGTATTCTTCTTGAAATTCCACTCATCCTGTAAATAGCTTGGTTGTCCATAATTGGGAGGTTAAAAGCTGGTAATCCCAACTGGAAATGAATTTAAGAGAAATGAATGCTAGGTCAGCTTCTTAGACTCATTGCCCTATGTTCCCAAGCAATAGCTCAAGTAGTTGCTGGATTCAGTTTCAATTCTTACATGAAATAAAATGAAACGAAACCCAACTTCTACAGGTAACCTTCAGCTTGGACAAATAAGCCATCATGATTGTCCTTAGTCTTTGTAAGACAAACAACCTCATCATCATCAATGTTTAAGCTGCAGATCAGCAATAGATAGAAAAATGTGAGTATATTGAGAAGGACAGGCAGGGAAATGCTGGGTAGGTTATATTGAGCAACAGTCTGATGAATTGGATTTCATTTCTATTATCCCCTTTGCCAACAAACCAGTTATACCAAATATTTACTAATGGCCATCTAATAACAAAAGATTAAGGTATATCAGCCTCTGGGGACACATTGTTCACTTAGTACAGACCTTGGTAGGAACCTAAACTCTGCCATGCAATGATGTGATGTGCCCATGACAAAGAAGCCACCCTAAAGTCCCCAGATTAACATTTAAGAACGTAAGACCAGCCATACTAGATCAGACCAAGTCCCATCTCAGTTCAGCATTTTGTTTTTCATGTGGCTAACCAAATGCCGCTGGGATGCTCAGAAGTAAGAGATGGAGACATAGTCTGCTCCCACCATTGTTCTCTTCTAATTGGCATTTGAAGGCATGCTGCCATCACCCCAGAGGTAACAATTAGATGTCAAGACCAAGTGTCCTTGACAGAATATGACTATATTCAGTTCCCTTTTAAAGCCATCCAAGTTAGTGGGCATCACAACATTTTGTGGTAATGAATTCCACAGGTTAATTATGTGCTGGTGGAGAAGTACTTCCTTTGGTCTGTTTTAAATCTTTTTCCAGCCAGCTTCATTGGATGGCCTGTGGTTTTAATATTTCGAGAGAAGGAAAAAAATAACCACTTCTCCCTGTCCACTTTTCCCGTGCCATTTAAGCTTTAATACATTTTGATCATCACTACTTTATTTGCCTTTTTTCCATGCTAAAGAGTCCCCATTTTATATTCCCATAGTTCAAACTCCTCAATCATTGTGGTTGTCCTATTTTGGATTTTTTCCAGTTCCATGACATTCTTTTCCAAGTTTGACAACCTGAATTGTGTATAGTATTCCAGGTGTGGCCATAACATGGATTTGTATAAGAGCATTGCAATGATGGCATTTTTATTCTGGCTAATTAACCTAGTCAGTTCTCTGCTTAGCCCTAAGTCAAGATCATTTATGGACAAGTTAAAAAGTATTATTGCTAAAAGGTTGGTGGGACAGAATTTACCTTTGCAGAATCAATACTGATTTTTTTCCCCTCTAAATGACTAGATTTTTTTTTACCATTTTACCAATCTGCCTGAAATATCATACTGGCTGACCCATAATTTCCTGGAACTTCCCAGGATCCCTTTTTAAAAATTGGTGAGACGTTGGCTGCCTTCCAGTCCTCTGGTGTTGTGCATATTCTTGCTAAGAGATCAACATCTTTGCATTGGAGTTATTTAAGAATTCAAGTGGATTATCCACCAGAACTTGATGATTTTTACAGGGTAGCCTTTAAGATGTCTTAGAATATATTTTCTTATTACTTCAACTCATTTTACTTGTTCTGAATCGTTCCCTGAGAAAGCCAGTGCAGACTCAGGTAACTGTCTATCTTTTGCAGTAAAAACAGATGCAAAGAATCATTTAGTTTCTCTGCAATCTCCTTATTCTCCTTGAAGATCCCTTTCAGTCCACTGTCAAACAACCCGAGCACCTCCCTGGCTGGTTTTCTACTTCTAATACTTTGTGTTTGCATTCCATATTATCACTTGCACTTTTTCTGCCAGATGGTTTGCTTTTTTTTTTGTTTTGTTTTGTTCTCATTAAGACAGTATTTCCATTTCTTCAAAGAAAACTTCTTAACCTTTACAGCTTCCTGGATACTACTAGAAAACCATGCAGACCTTCCTCCTGATTTGGACGACACTGTGGGATATATTCAAGTTCAGCATCAATTATTGTGGTTTTGAATATCCTCTAGGCACTATGAAGAGATTTGGCTTACTTGCTTTTTCCTTTCGCTCTCTCTTCCACCTGTCTTCTCACTGGCATTATCACCAAATCTTGAAAGCAATTTTAATCAACCTTAAAAGAACAATGTGTCTTATGGAATTGAATCATTTGAAACAATTCTATTACTCTTTAGGGTCACTTTCCCACTCTGATGTCCCCTGATATACTAGATTCCAGTGTTCATGATTCCTAGCCAAGACCCCCAGTGACCATACTGGCTAGGCATAAGGGGAGTATAGTCCAGTATATCCAAGGAGCACTTGGTTGAGGTAGACTGTCTTCAGGCATCATAAAGCATTCTTTAAAGCCTTCATCCATCAAGATTTATGTACATGCAGGAGTTCCCTTAAAACTGCTTCTTAGTGTGTTCTTTCTAACTGCTCTTTCCTAAAGGAAGGGACAGTGCTGATTTGATAAAAGCTTCCTGGTGGCATTCCTATTATATAAATGAAAAAGAGATTGGGGGAAGGAGATAATTGTTTCAGTTATGTTACAGGTTACTCCTAAGCTACTTGGCCTATAGTCCAGTACTAACACAAGACACTGGTCCATCCCTTTAATCTTGTTCCTTTAAATCCCCACCAGACTGATTTGCTCTATAAGAGACAGAACCACGAGTCAGTCAAGAGTCACCTGGAAACAATCTCTCCTAAACCCAGCTCCTTAAAAGCTACAGTCATTCACTTTGATAGTCCCAAATTGCATCGCTTGCTCTCTTTTCTCCCCCTAGAAGACTTGCAAATGGTAAGTTGACCCTTGCTAGCCTAACAAAAGGAGACACAGTGCCTCTTAGGCTATCAACATGATGTTATTCAGGCACAGGTCTTGGACTTGTAGTAGTCAGCTCCAAACTGTTGTCTGGAGAAATACAAGAAACTTCATCCAAAATAAAAGTGATGAATTTTACTTTGCCTTTTTTTTTCTCCCTTTGATATCCAGGAAACTGTAATTTGGTTTTTAAAATGTCCCAAATTTGTGACTGGAGTAAATTGTACATATCAGAAAAATATATGTACTTAATGTGTGCATTTGACTGAACACAGAATAATCTTTACAAGTCCCATTTCTAGCAGGGGATCTGCCTTGCAGCTGAAGACTTGTTTCAATGCAGGAGCGAAAGCCATACATAGACCATGAACACTAAGCAGTAATTAGCCTTCAGAAGAGAAACAGGGGCATGTGGTGAAAGAACAGTCAACCTTTCAAACCCATCCTAAAACGAGCAGACTGGGCTGTTGTCATCAGCATTTGATCAGATGTATCTTGATTTAGGATCATTAGAATTCAGACCCCTACTCTTTCAAAGATTCATAGCAGTTGCCAGCAGATGAGGTTGTTGATGCCATATAAAATCATTGAAGAAACTAACAGGCCTGTTGTAGTGGCCAGTTTTACTGAGTGTCTATCAAAATTTACCTCACCCATAGTAGACAGAGTCCCTGAAATTCCTGACAGAGCCTAACCCACAACTACAGAGTATTCAAGCATTTTTTTTCATACTCACATCATCCCCATCTCCTCTATTGTATCTTGAGGTACTGGAGCGATTTTATACAACCATGTCACTCTAATAATTACCATGAATGCCCTCAAAGCACCTCGCATTATCTTCATAGTTCTCTATAGCTATCTCTCTTTTGGATCTGATGATCCTTGGTAGTAAAGATGCTGCTTCTATTTGTACCCACTGCCCTGTGCAAAAGAGAAGACAAAGCAGATTACAAGGACTTGCCAACTCCCTTCCCTGTTGTTACCAGCTGGCCTGGGAACTCCTCCTCACAGAAACCACTGGGATTCAAGATAAACAAAATGACCATCTCATCGGGGTTCTTCTAAGCAGCCCATTTCTATCAGAACTGTGTCAGGCACCCTAAAATTAAAAACTAGTTCTCAAGTTGTCTCACGTGCCTTTTCCATCATCATCTTTTTTTTCTTCCTATGTTTTGTCATTTGTAGACTGGAAGACTAACAGCAATCTTCCAAGTTGAAGAACCAAGTATAAATGCTCAAAAGAAACTTTGGCACAATTCAGGTGCCTGATGAAAATGCTTTAATCGTTTTGGCATTTCCCTTGGCATTTGAGCACTCATGGCCATTATTAGACACTTTCATGTGCTTTATTGGTGTAGTTATGTCTGTTTATATTACTGCATGGTATTACCTTTTTTAAACTGTTGCAGATTGCCTGAGAATGGTATGTTAACATAGCTAGACAAATAAATAGTTTAGATACATTTCTATTATCCAACCATTCACTTGTAGGCATTCTGTGGTGGCCTACAGAAACCACCAATACAGCTAGCAATGACTTCTGCCATTCAGATGATCGACAAACTTTGGTGGGACAATAATGGACAAGCTCCATAGAGTAATAGTACATACTGCTTGGTGGACTGTTGAGTTTCAGCACCCCTCCCCCCAAAAAACCTGATTTTTTGCTGCTGAAAGCATGACAAACTCAGTAATATCAGACAGAAAAGCTGTCTGTCATCTATGTATTAAGTTGAATCAGAGAATTTTCCTGGAGCTAGATTATGGAGGACAGCCAGTTTGGTGTAGCAGTTAAGGCACTGGGCTAGAGACCGTGAGTTATAGTCCCACCTTAGGCACAAAGCCATCTGGGTGACCTTGGGCAGTCACTCTCAGCCCTAGGAAGGAGGCAATGGCAAACCACTTCCAAAAAAACTTGCCAAGAAAACTGCAGGGATTTGTTCAGGCAGTCTCTGAGAATCAGACACAGTTGAAAGGATTAAAAAAAAAGAAAATGAGAGTTGTAGGTCAGCATAGCAAGTGGAAGGGGAAGGCAACAGTAGCCGAGATTTGGACATGATTGAACAGCAGGAATATATATGATATACGATATATATATATATAGTATATTTTAAAATTTGATAATTTTATTTTAATAATTATCTTTTTATAAGGATTGTTTTTATATATTTGCTGTTTTATCTCATTGTTGTATGCTGCCCAGAGTCACTTTGTGTGACATTATGATTAATATATGATTAATATGTTATTAATAAAAAAAATCATAAATAAAAAGAACTTCATCACTGGTTGTATATGCTGGTGCAGCCAAGTTTCATAAGCAAGATGAGTCGAGACATGCAGCCAGGCCTCAGTGGTTACTATTTCCCTCTATTTTGGTTTGCTGATTTCTTTGCAATTCTTAAGATTCTTAGTCATTCTTTGAAGTAAAACCATATCATTTTTATGCAACAGAGATTTGTCCCACGTTACAAATTTCAGTTCCTCATCCAATCAGTAATTCATATAGAGATGTGTCATCCTTTTAGTATTGGGAAGCTTGGCCCTGTGCAAGGGAAGTATGGCTTGTTCTTTATTAAATCCAAATCAAAACCAGTCCTGATTGGTTATTTCTCTCTGTTTGTCAAGAAATCCTGGCTGCTATAAATTTTACAAGCACCATTTTGTTGTTATGGCAGCTAATTATATTTTTGCAATGGAAATAACACTAGGTGCACACAGTTGACATATCTAGTTTCTACAATAAAATTTAATACTTGGCATGCGAATAGTTTGTTCAGAGAAAAAATGTGACCATGCAATTTTATTCATTAACTATGATCAGTTATATATATATATATATATATAATCAAACAATACTTCTATTTCTATATAAAATCAATGAATCTCTCATCAGATATTATGTGCTTATTTATAAAGAAGTTGTGTATGTTTATAGCATCTCTTCTATCATTAAAACCTCATAACCATTAGTAAAGGTAAAGGTTTCCCTTGACGTAAAGTCCAGTCGAATCCGACTCTAGGGGGCGGTGCTCATCTCCATTTCTAAGCCTTGGAGCCGGCGTTGTCATAGACACTTCTGGGTCATGTGGCCAGCATGACGACTCGGAACGCCGTTACCTTCCCGCCGAAGCGGTACCTATTGATCTACTCACATTTGCATGTTTTCGAACTGCTAGGTGAGCAGGAGCTGGGATTAACAACGGGAGCAGACCCCGCCGCGCGGTTTCGAACCGCCGACCTTCCGATCGACAGCTCAGCTCAGATTCTAATGTGGCTATTTGAAAAATAACTTAATATGACTCAGTGAACTTGGAAGCTACCCACCCAATTTGATTCAAATGTCCCCAGTCAAGATTCAGAAACTGGAACCTACTGACGGCTATGAAAAATCCACCAATTGTTTGTTTTAACCTTTAGTGGAGCTAGATGCAGTTTGTAGGCAAAGTACACATTTTTGAGGAAGTAAAGCTTGTTGTCTCTCAGGAAAATAGGTACAGGGATTTGGATCCTAGCCTCATAGGGGTGTTCACCCATTTTTTTAAAAAAATGGTACTTCAATCATGCAGTCACAACCAGCATCTTGACTTTTTTGACCCACCCACCCCCTGCAGATACCCCTGGGGATATGATTTTTTTAGACTTATTCCAATTGTTTAGTGATATGTCACTATAAGTAACCAAGATGCAATAAAGAGGCTGTTTCTTGGAGTGCATGAGTCAGCAATTGATAATACAGAGTGCAATCCTATACACAACCAATCAACAGCCAACATTTTAAATTAATTAATTTGGACATCATTTTTTAGAACTTGGTATCAGATAAATAAAATAAAGAAGAAAATTACTATAACTGCCATCAGTGAATGACAGCTTGTGCATTCCAAAAGCTGCTGAACTGTACTGCTTAATATTTTATTAACTACTTTATTGGATGTTTATCCAAGCCATGGTTTAGGGTTACTAATTTTAATTATTTTTTTAATTTATTTATTTTCTATCCCACCTTTATTATTTTTATAAATAACTCAAGGCGGGGAACACACCTATTATTCCTTCCTCCTCCTATTTTCCCCACAACAACAACCCTGTGAGGTGAGTTGGGCTGAGAGAGAGAGTGACTGGCCTGAGGTCACCCAGCCGGCTTTCAGGCCTAAGGCGGGACTAGAACTCACGGACTCCTGGTTTATAGCCCATTGGTTTCTACCACTAGACCAAACTGGTTCTCTAATGTGGGCTGCAAAAATTCAGATGTCTGCTAGGCAGCAGCAAACAGTTACAATGTTCTTTTCCTTCCATGAGGGTTGACATGATACTGAACTGCAAAATAAAAAAATAGTTGAGGTTAGCATAAAATACTAAGCCAGAAAAAACTAATCATAGTTAACACTAACCAAATTCTGCACACTGTGGAAATGCAACCTCTCAGTCTTTACCTGGCCTGTTTAAGCGTATTGTCTGAACGCAGCTGCTATCTCTAGAATTCTCGTGACAAAGCTAAACTCCTTGGAGGGGTGGCAGCATTTTACCCCCTATTCTTCCCACCCTCACTAGACTTTTCTTTGAAGAGTTTCTGGTCAGTGTCTGAACTTTGCTTTGTCAAGGCTAACACCAAGAGCTCATGAGGTTACAAAATGAGATCTTGCTTTCCTTTTGCTTCAGCCCCTCGTTGAAGAGGGTAAAGATATTCCCATTAAAAAAAAACAGAAGCTGACAAAAGTGCTATCTAATTAACCCATGGCCTCTGGGCTACACTGTATTTCCCACTGTTCAACTCCCTTTCTCTCACCAACTTAAAAAGAAAGTGAAACTAAATGAAACTCTCATTTCCTTAGGAAGTTCTACTGCACTCATTTTACTTCTGTTCAAACATGCATTAGTAGTTGCAAGGCTCTGATCTATGTTCCATCTGCATGCTTCCCAACTATTAAGTAGAAAAATATAACTCAGATGTGGCCCCCAGCCTATTCACAGTGACATAAATGAGTTAATTTTCATTGTATCCCAGGACTAATTGGAAACAGACCCCATCTCTTGTAAAACATTAAGTCAGTGGGCAAGCGATAATTGTTCACCTGCCACATGGAGCCATAAGAACATGTACTAACTAGCAGAATGGGGGTGGGGGGTGTAGCCTTTCCTGATCTTGCAACAGCTGGGCTCTCCGTATTTGCTGCTATTTTGCCAGTTTCAGAGGATGTGCTGTATGTTATACTGAACAACAGCAAGTACACAGGGAAAAGTCGTTCTCATATTGATTCTACAATTATCTTTAGCTGTGCCTGGAAAAATAGTTCCTTCTCTGTGAAGAAGCAGGGGAGAATGTAGGAAGAACTTTGCTTATAATAATCTTATGACTGGGTAAAAAGGATGGATTACTCAAGATGGTAATAGCAAGGGAAGAGAACTTTCCCACACAGAGGTTTTGGGAAAATGCCTACCAGGCACCATCTTCACTGGAGTTAGTTCTATTAAGAAGGGATCTTGGCTCCCTGTTATTAGACCAGAATATTTTCCCTGTGGCTGCTTCCAAGTATTAGAAGGGATGTTCTGCCAAGGGATGTCAGATAGCTCCTTCTTTTTCATCCTTCCACTAGAAGGCAAAAATATATTTATTTAGATTTATACATTGATTTGCTGAATTGATATTGGGTAACAGTGGTAAATTATGATGTAGCAGTGCATAACCTTAGTTTTAAAATGGTTGTTTCTATTTTATTTATACTAGCCTCCACATATTAGTATGTGGGATTTGGACACATTATGCAGTAGCTCTCTGGAAAAGGCTCTAATGCTGGGAAAGGTGGAAAGAAAGAGAAGAAGAGGATGATCAGCAAGGTGGATGGATTCAGTGACAGTGGTGATGAGTACACAACTGGAAGACTTGAAGGACCAGGTTAGGGACAGATTGTCATGGACAAAATCTATGTGGTTGCTAAGAGTCAACACTGACTTGATGGTACATAATTAATCAAGTATATGAGAAGAAAAGCAGCACATAAAGGACATACTTAATGTTCTCCTCTCCTCATTTCCTTTCCTATTTGACTCAAGCGGACTGTGGAGATGGAAGCCAGTATCTGAAATACTCCAATTACCAGTGACACAGTCTTCTTGGGAGTGGCACCATATAGCTAGAACTTCAGAGAAGCCTGTAATTCAGGAGAATTCTAAAATCCACTTAGAAGAAATTTCCCACCCAGATAAGGGAGCTTTGGCTTAATTTTATGGTTTCTGCAACTGCCTGGTTTTGCAGTTGTAAGAGTTGAGTCTGACTCTGAGGCTGAGGAAAGGGAAATCGAAACCTATGCTAGGCAGAATGGGGAAATCAAAACCTATGCTAGGCAAAACAGGGAAATCAAAATCAAGTGACTCAGCAGAGCGGGAAAGTCTTGAGCAGCTGATTGGTCAGAATCAGGAGCCAAATTCAAAGCCGCCAATCAGCTCAAGAGAAAGGTGAGCCAAAAAGCATGCCAAGCAAAAGAAAGCCTGATTGGCTCTGGATGAGAAATGGCGTGAAGGGAACAGCTTAAAAAGGAGACAGTGCAAGGATCAGGTCACTGGAGACAAACGTTCCACTGAGCTAACAACTTCTTTCAGAGAAGAGAAGCTGGAACTGTTCTCAGAGCTTTGTACTATAGCTGTTATGGAACCAGAGCCTTCCCAGCCTTCTGCACCTTGCCTTACCATCCTGCTATGAAGCCCAGCCGAGTCAAGCCCTGCCGCCTTGCCTCTAAGCCCAGTTGAGTCTTGCCTTGACGTCCTGCCATGGAACTCAGCCGAGTCGAGTCCTGCCACCTTGCCTCAAAACTCCGAGTCTTGCCTCACCATGTCACCACAAAGCCCAGCCGAGTCAAGTTCTGCCGTCTTGCCCAAAGCTCCGCTGAGTCTTGCCTTGCCACCTTGCCAAGAGGTCCAGCCAAGTCCATTCTTGTTGTCTTGCCACAGAGCCCAGTCGAGCCTAACCTTGTTGCCTCATTGCAATCTGTAGCTGTAATGGTTGCCTAACCATTAACAGTAGCTGAGTTTTGCCTTGCAGTCTTGCCAAGTCCTCCAGCCAAGGCTGGTTCAGTTGCCTTGTTGCCAGTTCCTGCCGAATCCTGTCCTGCTTCTCTGTCATGGTCTTCAGTCAAGTCCTGCCTAGCCGCCTTGCCGCGAATTCCAGTCGAGTCCAGTCCAGCCACATCATCGTGCTGTCCAGCTGAACCTGGCTGGAGAGCACGAAGATGTGGCTGGACTGGACTCGACTGGAATTCACGGCAAGGCAGCTAGGCAGGACTTGACTGAAGACCATGAGTGTCTTGCCAGGCACTCTGCCATTGCCCAGTTGGGCTTGAATTGAACTGAACTATTATTTGAGAGACAATTGCTAATTGTACATAGTTGCATTGTAAATAAAAAGTATTCCTTTTTATTTGCCTGGTCACCTCATAATCTAAACAGAACAAAACATTCCATTTTTTTTAATGCTGTTTTCAAGTGCATGAAAGCTGGGTTTTGGTTATCTGGAAAAATGGATAAAAATAAAGAAACAAGCAGGCATCCAAGAAAATCAGTGGGCCCATATATTGAGAACAAAAATGGTTTCAAGACTGGAAAACCTAACAAGTGGTTATGTAATAATCTGTCATAGCTGTGGATTCAACTCCAGATAGTTGTTGAGAGAGCCAAGGAAGTTATAGTCTATGTTTGCATGGCCCACTTATTCATGGTTAATTAAATATCAAGTAACTTAATTTTCTAGGTTTGCCTGCCAGACAAACCTAAATCACACCACCTTAAGCATGAAGGCCGGCTGGGTGACCTTGGGCCAGTATCTCTCAGCCCAACTCACCTCACAGGGTGGTTGTTGTGGGGAAAATAGGAGGAGGAAGGAGTATTAGGTATGTTCACCACCTTGAGTTATTTCTAAAAAATAATAAAGGCAGGATAGTAAATAAATAAAATAAAAACTTCTCTTTACATCTGTCGTGTATTTCATGATGTACCTTCTCCTCTCTCCTCCAGAGAGAGAGGAAGCATACAAACAAAATAGTGATTGCTGCCATAACACAACAAGAGAGGAAAAACATTGATGCAAAACATCTTTCTTCTTTCAGGATGAGAGGAAACAGAACTTCCCTGCATCATGGGGAAAAAAAAAAGCTTTCAGTGGGTGCCTGAGCAGGTGAGGAATCACAAATAGAGACTGACAGCTAGAGCAATTGAAGTGAAACAGTCCTGGCCATTGAAGAATTCAGATGGGAAATTCTGGTGCAATCAAGTTCATCCATTGTGGCATGCTGTTACACTGTTAGACTTACTTCCTCTGAGACAAACACAGTTTCCCCATCCTCAACTTTAGTTAAACCTTAGTTCAGCCTTTCCCAACCTGGTGTCTTCCACATACCAGGCCTGCCATCTGAATGTATGAATATTTGTAGAAATGAGTCTCAGCCCAATAGGTTATTTCCCAAAGCAAATGGATATAATATTGCATCAATAAAGTACTAGTAAAAAGCTTACAGACATATTTAAAATACATGCTAATCACAGTGTTAAACACAAATACTGACATTTTAGCCAAGCATGTTGGTTTATGGTCCAGTGTGTCTTGCAAAGCTAGAACACTGGGTTAACTGTTGTTCAGTTCACCATGGGAAGTGTATCATGCAAGCCCATCCCCAGAATCCCAACGATGCTGACGCAGAACCTCCAGAACGGTGAGTCCCGAACATCTCGATGGACCATTTGGAAAAAAAATTCCTAAGTTGTTTCCTGTCAGTCTGCTGCATCCATAATCTGCCAGAACCAAAAATCAGAAATAATAGAAAACTGATCAGTGTGTTACTGTTGTAATTACAGTGCAGAACTTGGATAAATAAATATGTGCTTTTTTTCCTCATTGCAACTGCAACAGAATTTGACATAGTTGTAACTATGCTCAGAAAGATAAGGTGGTTGCATTCACTTTAAGAACAGGAACTGCCTCCTTGAATATTAATAAAACTGCTAATCTTTTTAGAAGGATAAAAATAAATTTTCCATGTTCGGTGCTGTTAATTAACCATTCACCATGAATGAAAAGCAGCTGAGGATACTGTTAATTTTTTTTTTTTTTTTTTGGTCCATTGGCAGTGTCTATTTCCACTCACCCAATTTTCTCTTACATTTCCTTACCCTCATTTATTGCTATTCCTTTCTCTTATCAGATAAACTATAATGAGTGAGATCAAAATCACATGGAGAAAGAAGGAAGCATATCCAATTCTAGACTGATTTTAAAGAAAGATGAGATATGCTGTGAAAAGGCTTTTAAGACAGAACTTGATCCTTAAAATAATCCAAAAACAGTAAACACCTAACTAGAATTTAGAGGGACAAGTAGTTGCAGACAACTTATACTTCCCCTCAGAAGTAAATGCCTGATATTCCAAGATCAGAATCAGTTTTCCTAACCTGACACTGAAAATTACTCTGATTTTCCTGATATAAAATCTGTACTTTCTTCTTAGGCAGCTTGTTTTCAGATGTGAATCTGCTTAGCTGGCCATTTTCAGTCACATAAAAGTGGATATTTTAACATACAATGCATCTGCAATTAATACACAAAATGTAATCTTTTGTCAATGAACTGTTATATAATAGTAGATGGGTCAGATGATTAATGCTTATTGAGGGGTCACAACTGGTTTTTTTGTCTAAGACATTGTAGGAGGAGAGCTATGTTAGTCTATGGTAACAAAAAGTCAGGAGGAATCTGATGGCACCTTTTCCTACTACCCAATTTTATTAAAAGGCACCAGCTTTTGTGATGTACAGCTTACTTCATCAGATGCACGGAATGGCTAAACTGAGGTAGGATTCCTCTCCTACGTTACTTCAGTTTAAATCTTATATTAGTCTTGATCTGTTGATCTTTTAACCCTCTGTAAGCCACCCAGAGTCATTTGGTGAGTAGGCAGCCTTTGAAATTGAACTAATAAAAATAATAAAAGAAGAAAACACCTTCTTTTGGGAATGTTAAGAAGCCTCTCTGGAATAGCTGACAGCACTGTTTGACATAATTAATGTGATTGGAAGAGATACCTTAAAAGCACATCATCTCTTTTACAACTATGGATATTCACATCCCATTTATTGCATCAGGTCCTACTTGTCTAACCTCAAGGTTTTCACAGGTGTATTCCCTTTAAGAGCACAGTAGCAGCTCTCAGTGTCTCCTGAAAAATCAGTCCCAGATGTGGAGTGGCAGACATTTCCTTCACAGGAAGTCTGCCCGCAGGTATGGCCCATTCAAGGGAAATCCAAGATTGTTTACAAGATAATGAACCAAGGTGGCTGTATCATGATTATCTTTGCTTTTCTCTTGCTTGGCACTTTAACATTTTATATTTGTGTGTGCATTCAGCCTTTGTTGTTAAGAGTACCCTCTTTTGTTATTAGAATCAAGCTTTCTAATCAGATGCTTTACATGGGGTCTATCATCCTCCAGACATTGTCCAATTGATATATCAGTGTTTGTGCTACTCAGGAGCATCACTATGTCATTATCTTGGCACATTATTGTGGGCTCTAACAATGCTATTCAGCATACCAATGCTATCTAAGGAGTCTTACCCAATTAGGTTCTAAAGAGAAATTCACAGGAAGTAATATTTTTCAAGTACCTGAAAGAATGTCACACAAGTAGGTTAGTGTCTGTCCTCTGTTGTTCCAGAGTTGGGGACATAGAATAATAGATTTAAGTTACTGGAAGGCAGCTTGCAGATGAATACCAGAGGAGAAAAAAACAAAAAACAAACAAAAAACAAACAGCAGTTAGACAAAGAAACCAAAGTCATAAGTGCAAGGACCTTGAAGTTATTTTTTCAGCACCATCATAACTTCAAATGGTCACTATACACTAGTCATTAAGCAAGGACTACCTGTAGGCTTTTTTTTCTTCTATCTCAGCTCACTTTTCATGGTTATGCCCCCACAAACTAATGACAGAGCATTAAGGACATCTTTGTAGCAGTTATTATGTTAGCAGTTATATTATTGTCCTTGTGCATAATGGGAAAATGGCATCTTGAATAAACCCCTGGCAGAAGCATTCTGGCCAAGATATAAATCTGGGCTCTTTAGAGTAATTTTGTATTAGCCATAAAATAACTTGATTAATTGATTGTTTATGTGCCATCAAGTTATAGTCGACTCTCGGTGACCAGATAGATAGATTTTCTCCAAAATGATCTGTCCCCAACCTGGTTGTTTAGGTCTTCCATGGTTAAAATAACTTAGCACAGATCACTGTGGCTGGAAAGCCCTGACTTGTATGTAGCATTTGTATTCATGATGTGATTAGTTCTTTTATCTTTTTATATGATCCCATTATATCTAATGGAGCAATAAGTGGACACTGATTTTTCTAATACCATACTTGTTGCATGAGTAGTAACAGAAAACTAGGAATAAAAAAAGCAATGGGTTTTAAATTTTCTTATTCAGTTAAGGAAAAGCAAGGAAAATGTGACCTTGAGGCTTTTTGAAGCTCCGAAGAGAACAGACTGAGTAGCTTCCATTCAATATTCTTCTCCTCTTGTCCAATTTAGATTAACTAAAGATCTCTGTGTTGTGCCTGGAAGGAACTGAATCAATACTGAACCAGCCTTGTTTGGACAATCCTATCTCTGTTCATCTGCAGCGTGGAAATATATGACTAGAGCAAATCAATTCCAGTTCATATCCCTTTCCTTTACAAGACATGGAGATCCGCTTTAGTGTTACATAAACAACACTGCACAATTGCACTTTTAAGGCAAATATTATGCCTTTAGGGTTCCACTAAAGCAGAAGGTCTCCTTAGAACTCATGAAGAGTTACAAGTCATTTCCTAGACAGGAAACAGAACAGCACATTTTAAAGGAAACAATTTTCTTTGCTGGTTCTGGACCCTACAAAAACATTACCATCTTTTATACCAACCTTCCCCTACCTTGCACTCACTGGATATGTTGGGATTGGAACACCAGCATTTCCCAGAAGACATCTGAAGGTCACCATATTGCAGAAGGCTGAGCTACCTTTTACGTGGCAATTGAATTCTGGTGGCTTAAAGTAGCCTTCACGTACCTCCTTGTAACATGGACAAGGAGTGAATTCTTTCCTCACAAAGGAAGAAAAAGTGGACTGATTATCTGCTTCACGAGATTGGTTTATCTATTAGATTTATAGCCTGTCTTTGTTTTGTACAACTCAAGGGGGCATATATAATAGCCCCCCTTCTTATTTTCCCAACAACAATCCTGTGAGGTGAGTGGGCTGAAAGTCCAAAGCCACCCAGCTGGCTTCTGTGAGAGGACTAAGAATCTCCCAGTTTCTAGTCTAGCACGTTAACCAAACTGGTGTTTTTTTTTTACTGGGAGGTTGGGAAGCTCCCTTAAATGACACAGATGAAGAGAATGTAAAACTTCTTATATTTATAACTTTTTTATTTCCTGGTTTGCTTCAAGGTGTTGTTTTGTTTTTTTTCTTTTTAAGAAAATTTTAAAACCCTCTTGGATCAGACCCTAATGAAGCATTAGTTATTTGCCAAAGGAAGCTCAAAAGCAGACATGAATTTAATAGCATCCACTTAGAAAGCAGATGTTACCTCTGGTAGTAGAAGCCATATAGTACCACTCGGTAGCCACAGATAGCTTGTACTTTATTAATTTGTCTGAAATAATGAAAATAATCAAAATTAGAGTCACTCACTTTGATTGATTGATTGATTTCTATGGCTGCCAAACTCACAAAGGCCCTCTGGGTGGCTTATAATAAAAATGAAAGAACTAAAAACAAAACACAACAAACACCCAGAATAGAAAGACTGAATAACAGACTGAGGTCAACCATCACATATTCCATTCAAGGCCTTTCATTTTGGATGGGCTCATCCAATGCTCTGGCCCAACTCCCAGAGGAAAAACAAATTTTCAAGGTCAGCAGGGTCAGAGCCATCCAAATCTGGTCCATAAGGTAGGCCCTGCAACAGAGAAGCCATTGTTTCAGAGAAGAGACCCAAAGCATGCCCATGTTATGGGATGAGCAGAAATAATTGGAACAGGTGGTTTCTCAAAGAATCTGGCCAGCACCCTGAATTGCAGCGGAAGCCTAGAAGAGTCAGTAAACTCACTAAGTAGCAGTGTTACCTGGGGCTGCAAGTTCTCACACCACGGCACTCTGGACCAATATTAGTAATATTCCTTCGTCTTAATTTAAATTTTGTGGAATTTGAAGAAATAGTTTTTATCTTTTACTGTCCTGAAGTCCCAGTCAATTAGAATAACTCAATGTCCTCTAGTTCTACTACTTTTAGAAAATAAGAAAGCCTCCCCACCACCATTGCCCCAGTTGCTCACTGCTTTTCTCTGAGTTAGAGCCACAAATAATCTCAACTTTTTTCATAAGGCCGTTGCTCCAGCCCTTCGATAATTTTGATTGCCCATTTCTGCATTATCCTTTTAGAGGTAGGATGACCAGAAATAGTGTCTTTCTAGTGGGGTTTATAAGGATTTACAAATGGACATCTTTACTGCATATCATTCAAGACAAATCTTTAATATAGGCTACCCATCTTTTTTTAAAAATGTGGTAAATCAGCATTTATATATAGATATAATTAGGACAAATCTTGAACCCTGAGTCAAACTGGGCCAATTTAGAAATATTCTGGGCTCCCCAGTAAAAGGAAGGATCCCTTTTATCCAGACCTAATCAGGAGTATCACTAAATGAAAACTAGTAAAATGATGGTGAGGTGATATTTGAGAGGGCTGCAGAAAGGCAAACAGCAAATATTGGTATTGCTACTTCCTTATTGGAAGAAGGCAGTAGCAAAATACATCCATACTGTAGCCAAGAAAACTACATGGATATGCCCCTGAAGTCCTTAGGAGCCGATTCGCACCTTACATTCTGCTTTTTCTCCTCTCTCATTCATGTGATTCAATTGCACTTAATATTTAATAATTATGTAATAATGGCACTGAGCCCCCAACAGATCCATGGGCTCTTTAAAATATATTTGCTGTTGTTACTCATCTGTCTTGTGTCTTCTTAGAATCCAGCCGTATAGCATTGTGCTTCCTCGCCCCACTCCCCCAGAATTTTAGGTATAGTGATAAGATTATGTTTTCCATTGAATCAAATTCTATGTTCTATCTTTGGTGCTTTCACTAATAAGTGTATCAGTAATTTATTTGTGGAATTATATTCTTCATGATTCTGTCTCACTGGGTCCTTTGTGGTCCTTTCTTCTTTAGCAGTATTTGTACACTGGGTACTTTGAGTGCATTTGTATTTCATGCATGTGCTGAGTTCCCCATTTCAAAAAAAAATTGAATAAGGTATTTTCAGGCAACAGCAGTTTGGAGTTCATTATCGCTTCACTTCATCTCTGAGAGTGCTGCTGGTATGAGCTAGTCTACTCCTACTGCACAGAAAGACTCCTTTTGTACAAGAAGCAACAGGGAGCAGCACCCATAGTGCAGGGGGGAAAGGCAGATATCTTGGTGTATATAGAAAACTCAGAAATATCAGATGTAACTGGACAAGCTTCCACAAGAGGCAGAGATGCTATAAAGCTGAATTAGCTCCTGTAGAGATAGCAGGATCAACAGCGCCATACTGAAAAGCAGTGTTTCTCAACCTTGGTAACTTTAAGATTTGCGGACTACAACTCCCAGAATTTCCCAGCTAACATGCTGGCAGGGGAATTCTGGGAGTTGAAGTCCTCACATCTTAAAGTTACCAAGGTTGAGAAACACTGGTGGAAAGGGATCTTTGGTGGACAGCGACAGAGCCGCCAGTGCCAAGAGGCAGGGCTGTATGTGTTTCAAAAATATAAGGAAGAGGTGCTTTGGAACGCATGGAAGCATAAGCACCCTACCTCTTTAAAGCAGCTGCATCTTTTTTCAGATTTTTGAGTGAGCCTGAAAAAAAGACATGGCTGCTTTAAGGAATCCTTCTCCTCACCAAAAGCCTCAAAACATACATGAAGGACTGAAAAGAATGTTGTGATCAGTCTGTACCTCTGGATGTAAATCCTTATTTTATATATAAAAAAATTACAAATGCTTTTAGGAGTTGGAAAATGCTCTGGGAATTAGGAATAGAGGGTTGGTTTGCTTATAATGTTAGGAGGCGTATGGCATTCTGAAGAGAGTAAGTAAACAAGCCTTGCAGAGCTGACTTTTTCAGCCCAAATTTAGAACATTTGCTGGGCTGTTCCAAAACAAAATAATATACTGAATGTGCTGAGAATATTTCTCCTGGTCATGTTTGTTATTACTGTAGTATTACTACCTTTGTTCCAGCTGTCAGTGGGAAAGAATTTGAGGGCCACCTTGATAAAGCATCCGCATAGAAGGAGACCAGTAGATTCCAGTCCAAAAGAAAGACCATACTGATCAATGAGATCACAATTTTTGCTTTTATTAAATGTATCTGGAATAAATGAAAACAAAATCTAACCATTTTTCATACTACAGTACTGTTTAGTATTCAAGTTGGGGGGTTAGAGGTTATTACAATATGTACATCCTTTGTGAGAGACGAAGAAAGCAGAGACTTAGTTCTTGGACCTGGTTTGTGTTTGTATGCTAAAGACAAAACAGGAAGCCCTTGATAGCGTTATACTAAGCAATTCTCTGACTGTCCCAGTAATATAGCATCTAGTTTGATATATGATCTTGAGGGATTTCCCCTTCCAGTCTCTAAGGAGAGTGGTTCATGTCAGAACTAAAGAGATGATCAAGCATAAAGGAGCAGGAAACCCATTCTCCTTCATGACAGACATGGATTTTTATTTTTATTTTTATTTTATTTTTTAGTTTCAGGTGCCTACTTCCTCCTTCTACTTAAAATAATTGTAGGGATAGAGAAGAAATTTTAAGTTCTGCCTTTGGAGTTTTCAGAGGCATCTGGCTGGCTTAGCTAGGCCCTTAGTTTACAACATTTTTTTTTTAATATGCTTACATTCTATTTACTCCCTCTTCTTCTCCTCTCCTTCTTTTTCTTTTTCTTATTAATAAACAATACATCAACTTTATTTTGGTGCTATATTTATATCTAGTCTTTCCTTTTAAGGAACACAAAGTGAACTCCATGTTTCTCCCCACCCCTATCCATTGTGTCCTCAAACAATTTTATACAGTAGAATAAGCTGAAAGACAGCAAATTGCCCAATGGCACACAGTGCATTTCTTGATGTAGGGCACTTCTACATTGCTGTTATTGCTCCCCAAGTCTTCAGAGCTAGTCTCTCAAGGGCCCACAATTCTCCTCACAACCATTACAAAAATGCTGGCTGAATGGACCAAAGCTTCTTCCAGCAGCAGGGGACTTCTAGCCAGTGCAAAGTTTCCTATCCCTATCCTTTCCTCACACTGTGTTTGCTTTCATGGTAGAAAAGTTTTAAAAAGCGTGAGCACTAGCTGCCAAGCTTCATCCAAACCCAATGTGAACCATTGGGCAATATAATAGCTTGGCAGCTATGAGGAGGAAGGAAAACCAAAGAATTAGGAGATGCAAGGAGTGTTGGCAGAATGCTAGAAAGCATTTGGCCCAGGAGAGATCAGAAAAGTCACACACCAGGCATTTCTATAAAAATAATTTTATTTACAGAAAACAAACATATTTAAAGGCTGTTTGCTGAGAGGAGAGATTTCTCTCAGCTGCATATTCTCTGCAAGCCTACGCAGAAGGGAAACTGAAACTAAAACAAGTTCAGGCAAGTTCCTCCCTTAGGCAATGCAACCATTAACACGTGAAAAGGGGACAATTAAATTCAACCTCTTCACCTGGCCAAAATGATTAGTTACCATAGTAACCTTAATCTGTAGTAGAAAACATATTAACAAGGAGTTCCTGCCAATGAAGAACCAGCCCACTCCCAAGCCAAGATAACAACCTATCTGTTTTAACCTTGATCAAATAAACCAACTTTATATTCCTTCCTTTTACTTCTAACAATCTTGATCTTCAGTCCCTTCAAATAATGTCCTAGAACTTGATTTCTTTTCATTTTTATTTTGTCACTTCTTACAAAATTCTTCAAAGCTTTAACAAGTCTCATTTGTAAATCCAACATAGAAAAATTATCTAGGTCACTCTCTTGGTTTGTTATTTGTATATCCCTTTTAATTATTAAGATATCAGGCAGTTTCTTTTGAATGTCCAGTGTAGCATCTTTTTCCATGCCATTCTTGTAGCCTGTCATTTTCAAATCTACTTTCAGCTCAATCTCAGTCTTGTCTGGTAAAACCTGTTCCTCTTCCATAACATCTTTTAAAGACAGTCTATCTATAATGGCAGAAACTCTTAAAATTAACTTCTGGGTCCACTGTTCAAAA
The DNA here is from genome assembly GCF_035149785.1 of Candoia aspera. Lineage (NCBI taxonomy): Eukaryota > Metazoa > Chordata > Lepidosauria > Squamata > Candoiidae > Candoia > Candoia aspera. The sequence goes on along the minus strand of NC_086153.1, from coordinate 269,005,818 downwards.
TATCCTTCAATATGTCCAGTGTTAAAATATTTTGCTTCATTCTGTATTTATAAGTCAAATTTAAGCGTTCTTCTTCTTTAATTGTAATCTTTAGTTTCTTCTGGTTCTCTCTAGTGTCCATTTTTAAAGTCTTATTTAAAAAAAAAATCAAAACAAAAGCATTTTCCCACGGGAAGGATTCTTATAATTAATTCCAAAATCTTATTTCAAATTTATCTGGACCCTTAATCCATTTGTAACTTTCTAAAATCAAAGTTTTGATCACTCTTTTGCTGTTTATTCAAAAAAAAAATGTCCTTAAATTTGTATTTAAAACTTCTTTCTCTAAGGAAATTTTCAGATTTGTTAATCCAAAACTTCCCAATAGCTGAAAAGCAGTTAACAAGCAATTAGATTAGAAAAGGAAGTATGCGAACTTAGTGTCCTTTCAAAAGCGCTGACTGCGGTTTGAGTAAGATGGCTATTCCCTCATCTCCCAGAGCTCTAAATCCACTGGAGACCACTATCTTGCAGTCTCCTCATGAGGAGCAGCTGTCTGGAACACTTGTGGGCAACTTTGAGTCCTTTCCTTGTCCAGAGAGGAATTGCGAACAGCTGGTCTACTCGCTGACTCTTCATTCCGGCACAGTCATTGGCTCTACTTTTAGCGGAGCCATCTTTAGTTCTCCATTTCTTCCCTGGAAGTCCCCAGAAGTTAACCTTTGCTTTTTTTGATAAAAATAGGGCCTTTGATTGTTTAGATCATGCCAGAATGTGGAATAGATTAAGGCTAATGCATGTGCCAGAAAATTTGTGAGGAACCTATACAATGAATAAGGAGCTATTATAAGAACTGAGTTTAGGGAAACAGAGTGGTTCAGAATAGGAAAGGGAGTTCTCTATATTTTATGAAACCTATATAGTATGGTGACTGAATTATAAGAATGGTGAGATTGGAAGAGATGATAACTAGAATCAAAATGTGAGGTAAAAACACTAATAATTTGAGATATGCAGACAACAGCACCACTTTGTTACCTAAATATAAAGAAAAGTAAGAAAACCTCATTATGAAAGTAAAAACAGAAAATGAAAAACTCTGGAATGATGTTAAATATTAAGAATGCAAAGATAATGTCAGCCAGAATGTTTAGTGAACTCAAAGTTGATGGAGAAAAATTGAATGTGATGGATAGTTTTGTTTGCTTGAGGTGATGAATAGGTAGAGATTAACAATATGCTGGAGATATAAAAAGAAGAATCAGTTGGTCCTGGACCAAATAAAGACCAGCTGCTTCCTTGAGGCGATGATCAACAAGCAGAAACTATATTCAGTACTTTGAGTAGAAGATGCAAAGAAATGATGAACTAAAAAAAACACTACTATGCTTGTTGGCAAGGTTAACAGAAATAGAGGGAGAAAGCAACCAATATGGAGGATGGGTGGCATAAAGGAGATCACTGGAACATCCTTGGAAAAGCTATAAATTCTCAATGGATACTGAACAAGAAGACAAGCACTTGTCCAGATAGTCAAGATGGGCTTGACTTGATATACCCAGGTAACAGTTCCAGGTTGGTAGCTTTTCATGAAAGCTAGTATTTTACTGCACAGATACAGACACACACACACACACACCAACACACATGAGCTACTGAATATATGATTATATATCAGTTTGAGTTCTGTAACTCTTCTACAAAAATTATATAAAGTGCTAGTCAATAGTCACAATAAAGCTATTCAATTTAACTTAATTCCTGGAGTTGTATAATCATATGCATTAAAATATTCTTTCTTCCTTACAAAACATTTAGGCTTATCAGGTAGCATCAGGTAGCTAAACTTTGCTGGTCTCTGAAGCTAATCAGAGTTATCCCTGGTTACTGCTTGGATGCAGGACAACCAGGGAATTTTAGGACTGCTGTCTAGACTGCGAAACTGAACAAACATTATACTATAGAAGGATGCAGTAACAACACACTTTGGGATATTTGACAAATGCATGGTCTTATCAGTATAGTCACCAGGAGTTCAGTTCAACTCAAAGGCATTTCTATCTTAATGAATGGAGTATTTAAGGACCTGCCTTTATTAAATAAATGTGATGGTAGTGAGATCATGGAGGGCTTTGTGAATAAGAACATGAGCTTGTCCCTTTCTAGCTTCTCCATAAGCTACTAGACTTCAATTTCAGAGTTCTTCAAGGCCTCCTGGCCTGTCTCTCACATTTTATATTCTGATCCAACTCTATCACCCTCAGCTACCAGTGGCAAATTGCCACAGGATTAATGAATACTGCGAAAGTAGACAGGACTTAATAGCTGAATTGTCACAGATGTAATTTAAGTCATGAGAATCCCATAAATAATCAAGGAGAGAGTGGGGGCAAGAGAAGGGCTTAAGAAATATTCATCTTGCATTCACATTCTGAAGCACAAGTTTAGCTTTCCAGCAAGAGAGATGGTCACATTGTAGCAAATCCGGTTTATCAGGGTTTTCCTTATAAAATCAAAATAACACTAATTGTTGTGAGCATGTGAGATATTTTGATTGGATTATACAACCAAATGACAGGAAGATATTCTAAGATGTCTTTCTTATGAGTGGTCTCCCACAGTAGGGCCACTTTGCTTCCTTCCTCTGGACCCAACCAAAGTGCTTCAGGGGTTCCTGAATCCTTTGGAACAGTGTGAAAGGCAGAGGAAGGACAGATTCCTGCAACAGTGTTAATTCTTCAGGCTACCAGCCCTTTGTATTTTTTGTTGAAATGGAACTTGTAAAAAGTTCCAATTATATCCTTCTGTTTGCAGCAGAAGTGAAAACCACTTATCAGCTGTAGATGAAGACCATTCTTCTACAGTTTCTGTGCTTCTGTGATTAATTGGATGCCTCGTTTTAATCTAGGTCCCTTTAAAATATATCACCACTTCTCTCAGCTCCCAAAGTTAGAAATGTTCAGGTGAATGAAGGGTTGTTGGTCACAGCTCTTTTATTAATAAGAAACAGACCACACACTATTCTGATTGCAACATTTCGTGAACATTTAGAAAATGTCAGTGCTTTTCCTGAAGTTGAATTTTAATATATGCTTTGGAATCAAAAATATGTGACACAGCAGTACAGGGGAGAAGGTTTTACATGAATGAATCTTTCTTTCTTAATGATGTGCTACTTATGTCATGAGCAATTTGCCTACTGCCCTGCTCACCTTTCCCAGTGATATAATTCACTCAGACATGCTACCAGTGAAATGGTGTGAATTTATTTTTGTTCAGGTTGCCCAGAAGCATTTGGGGTATGTGCCGTGCACAGATGGAATGATATTCATGTTTATATATCAAGTAACACCTTGAAAGGCTGATGTGCACCAAGAAGTGGTTTTGTCTCCAGAGGGAAAAGATTCTGTAGTTACATCCCATTTTCCAAATGCCATCTGTTTTGCTAGTTACTAAGAGAGGAAAGAGGAAAATATCCAAAAGCTGAAAGTTTTCCATTAAAGAACTAAATCAGAGTCCATTTTAGAATATTTGGAAATGCACACAGAGATGGAAATTTGGAATGGTTTCCCTATATTAAGACATGTTGATGGAACCATCGCTCTGGGTTTATCATTACCTTCTCTTCAAATTCCAAGATATGCAGTGAGAACAAACTGAACATCACAAATAAATATTTGACCCAATTTAGACTTTATTTCTATGGTATATTCCATAGGTTATTGCTCCATATAGCATTCTAGATTCCATAGGCTGGCGTCTGAAATACTTCCTAGGTCATTTATCTTGAAATTCAGGTAACCTGTTCCAAAGTCAGGGCCGCAACTAGGGTCTGTGTCATCCGGGGCAAACATGGATTCCACGCCCATTTTGGCGCCCCCCCCCCCAGCATGGCGCCCGGGGCACATGCCCCGATTGCCCCCCCCCCCCAGTTGCAGCCCTGTCCAAAGTTAGGGGACCTTGCCCAGTGCAAAACTGACTATGGTCCTGTTTGGTCAGATGATGTTAACTCATTTCAAGAAATAGATTAGCTTTTTGTGACTTTGTACCAGTTTGCTTGAAACAGGAGCAAAGCTAGCCTTTTCCTTTGCCACACTAGAACTTGTGGATAATTTGTTCTCCCATTGATGGAAACTCCTGCTTCTCCTCATCTCCCAGCTCTCAGATTTGAGTGATTTTCTCTCACAAAAATAAAAACACATTCCCTAGCTAGTCCTCTGCCAAAGAAAAGGGGAACATAGAGAGAATTCTTTCTCCCCTCTTCAATTCTGAACTCAGGTGCTACTGGGAAGAGGGTGGGGAAGGCTGTACTGGACTCCATTTTGAAAGCTTGAACCCTCTTATAGGAGAAGAGTTATCCCACAATTGCCCCTCCACCTCTAGGCTCAGTGTAAGGAAAATCCTCAGTCAGTACAGAGGAAAGAGCCTTATGAGCCAGTCAACCTCAGCATCCTATTCCCAGCCACAATTTTTAAAATTCCAATGGACAGACAGCCATTGTTGCAGATTTCAAACATGTACACCATTTGATGGGCTAGCTCAGGGTTTTTCAACTTTGGCAACTTTAAGATGTATGGACTTCAACTCCCAGAATTCCCCAGTCAGCATGCTCACTAGGGAATTCTGAGAGTTGAAGTCCATACATCTTAAAGTTGCTAAGTTTGAAAAACACCAGGCTAGTAGAACTTCAAAAGCAACCATATCATGGCACTTCCCAGTCTGAGCTTCTTTTTTTCCCCCCCAAATTCTTCTTTCTCCCCTAACCTCGGTAATGTTTGCTCTGCTGATCTGAAGTTAATGGATTCAGCTTTGCATATTATTATTACTAAGTAATTTCTTAATTTCAGTAAAGCCAAGAGACAAAGATTGGGTTCACCACAGTTCAGAACCACAAAGGTTATGGTCATGCATCATATCAAACCACAAGTAAGAAAATCACATTAAGACTTACTACTATAGGCAAGAATTATCTGAAGAGGTGGAAATAGCACGAACAATGGAGACAAGGGACCATGTCATGCTGAAGTTCTTGACTTTAAGGGAAATTAAAATTGAGTGTAATCAAGTACATATAATGCCTTAAATTTAAAAAAAACTAGATTTTAATAAAGTTGGGATACCATGGCTTGAGAAGCTAATGAGAAAGGGAGCTCAAGATGGGAAGCAATTCCTAAAGAAGGGAATTTTAAAAGCACAAATGCAAACAATTCCAATGAGAAGGAAAAATGGAGGACAGCACAAGAAACCAACACATTTATACAAAAACTTACTGAAGATCTGAAAACAAAAAAAGCTCATATAGGAAATGGAAAGAGGGCCAGATCACAAAGGAAGAATACAGACAAGTAGCCCAGAACTGTAGAACAGATGTCAGGAAAGGAAAAGCTCAGAATGAGCTGAGGTTAGCTGAAAAGTCGTGAAGTACCAAATGACTGCAGGAGAGCAAGTGTTGTTCCTATCTTCAAAATAAAGAAAGAAGACTTAGCAAACTCTAGACAGTCAAGTGGTGCCATGTTGAATGTCAACTTTTACTCATACTCTAAAACCAGAGTAAATGTGCTCTTCATGGAGAGTAAATGTGCTCTTCATGGTCAGAATATTGGGCCCATTACGACATTACATAAAATCTTTAGTCTGGCTACTTTTTGACTCAGTGTTTGTCATGAGTGCCGTTGAGCTGAAGACATCAGCGCAATGGCACACATGACAATAACGAGGAAGCAGGGGAAGGGGCTCAAGATAAGCAGCCATCAGCTCACAAAGAAGAAAGAAGAAGAGACAAAGGCTAAGCAGATCGCGAGGCACACCCAAGCTGTTAGCACCAGCGCAACGGAGATCGCCCAGCTGACAGCAATCACCGGCTGAATAAGGAAACCGATAATGGGCGATCCCGGAGCACCAGCGGGGCCTCGCAACCCTTCACCTACCGGCAAGACAGCATGCAGGACAAAGGGGGGATGACGTAACCCTGAGTGAGGGGGCGCTGACTGGCGCGGGGTATTTAAACCCCGCACCGGCGCGCTCCTGTCACTCTCAGCTTTTTTTCGGAACCGTTGCTATGTAAAGAATAAAACTGAACCTGCTCTCGCATGAATCAGCGTCAGTGCTTTACTCTACATAGACAGGGCATGACAGTGTTCTTACCCAGCACATAAAATAACAGCTGTAATTCAAGAAATCTGCTCTTTTCTGTGATTAGGTGAGACTTCTGCTCTCTCTTTTTTTAAGTAGTCTTTCCACACCTTTCATTTCTACTGTCAGCAGTGCATCTGATTGAGAAGGATGACCATGAAGAGGGCTTGGTGGTTCATTTCCATTTCTTTTTCATATCTGGTAACTTGAATAAAGAAATAAACAAGAACAAAGTGATGTGCCATTGATCCTCTGTATCTGAAATTTCACAAGACAGGACATTTGTTGCGGGGGGTGGGGAGGAGAGCAAGACTATTTCATTAGATGCTGTCCTATCCTTCTCCTGGCTTAGCCTAGGAGATCTTTGTCTTATTTTTATTATATTTATTTATTTATATTTCAAATTTCCATCACCGCCCATCTCCCCCAAAAAGGGGACTCTGGGCGGTTTACAATCAAAGTTAAAACACATAAGTTACAATATAAATACTCTATAAAATAATATAAATATACAGTAGAAAATATAAAATCCAGCAGCGAAGATCCTGTTAGTTGAGGAGAGATCTACAATAGCCACCCCCAAGATGAACTGGTGCCCTTCCCACCCCAAGTGAGGCAGCAGAACCAGGCTTTTAGGTTCTTCCAGAAGTCCGGGAGTGAAGGGGCCTGCCTCACCTCCAGGGGCAGAATGTTCCAGAGGGTGGGTGCCACTGCAGAGAAGGCCTGCCTCCTGGACCCCACCAGGTGGAATTCCTTTATCGACGGGTTTCATAGCATGTCCTCTCTGCATGACCGGGTGGGGCGGGTTGATGTTATGGGGATGAGGCGGTCCCTCAGGTAACCTGGCCCCATGCATGTAGGGCTTTAAAGGTCATAACCAACACCTTGAATTGGACCCAGAAGCAAACTGGTACCCAGTGCAGCTCACGCAGCAGTGGTGTCACATGTGCCGATCTTGGGGCACCAATAACTGCTCACATGGCCACATTCTGGACCAGCTGAAGCTTCTGGATACTCTTCAAGGGTAGCCCCATGTAGAGCACATTGCAATAGTCTATGTGGGAGATGACCAGGGCATGAGTGACTGTTTGGAGGACCTCTCAATCCAGGAAAGGGCGTAACTGGTGCACAACACGAAGTTGCGCAAAGGCCCTTCTGGCCACAACTGCCACCTGCTCATTGAGCAGGAGTCATGAGTCCAGGAGGACCCCCAGATTATGCACTGGGTCTGAATGGGGCAGTGCAACCCCATCCAGAACTAAAGATGATAACTTCCCGGATACAGAGGAACCATCAACCCACAGCCACTCCATCTTATCAGGGTTCAGTTGAAGCCTGTTGTTTCCCATCCAGACCCCCACAGCCCACAGGGACTTGGAGAGGGCAGGTACGGCATCACTTACGTCACCCGGGATGGAGATATATAACTACTTCTTACTTCTATTTAAAAACTTTTAATAGAGAAAGAATCTGTCCTAACAGTCAGAAATCACACTGAGACGAGGAGTAGGTCTCTAGTGTTTATTACTGCTACATAAAACAGAATCCTAACAAACTGAAGAAGCGTGGGAAAAACTCAGACAGATAAACCCCAAAAGTTAAGGCGGATCTGATCTGTGTCTCTTTGAATGGCTGCTTAATTCCTCAGTACTACGCATGCGTTTTCCACCCTGAATAGAGGCCCCCTCCTGCTCGCCATCAGTACTCATGACAGAATCCTTAAAGCACTAGTGCTTTGCCATTAAGGCAAACCTAAAGATGCATAACAACACTAAAAAGTAAATGTGGAGGGAAGGGTTAGAAAATCCCAGAAAATGTAGTTCCATTTTCATTTGTATTACTTCCAGATCCAATGGAGTCATTACTTAATTCATGAAACTTTTATGAAGGTTTGATCTTGGGATTGTAATGAACATTTGAATACATTTGGATAGTCAGAAAGTAAATGGAGAGTTATAGCATCAGGTTCCTTCCTATAATGTGCGTGTTAGTTTCTTGCCCATGTTTGTCCTAACTGCCAGGAAACACGCTGAGACAAGAAACTGGTCTCTAATGTTTTATTGCTTGTACATAACAGGAATCCTAACAAACTGAAGAAGCGTGGGAAAACCCCAGCCATATAAACCCCAAAGGTTAAGGCGGTTCCGATCTGTGTCTCTTTGAATGGCTGACCAATTCCTCAGTGCTACGCATGTGCTTAACAGTCTGGATGGGAGCCCCCTGCTCGCCATCCTTACTCATGACAATGTTTGCTTTCTGGAACACAACATTTTCCTTGTTTTGCATTAGTATGACATGCCATTTCTTCATTCTACACAGCATGTCAAGATTTCATCCCAAATAACAAAAGAATATTGTTATGATAGAGTGAGTAATTCATTTGTTAGGGAAATCTGAGAGTGTAAGATTGTTGATATTGTCAGTTGGAAATAATTGTTAAAAAATGATATGGAGATAGCTGGCAATCCTTCAGAGTCATTTAAATGAGAAAGTTATCAGGACACAATTGTCTTTCCAGGGAGGATAAGGGGAGTGGGTGTGTTACCTAAAAATAATTTGTGATGCATAGTGCCTCTGTCTCTGGAGACCTGATATGATCCCTAGAACTTCTCATTACTTGTGGGGAATATGGAAAATATACACTGTCTGTACAATGCAATTTAATAAGGATAGATGTAGTAGTTTTGCAGAAGTTATAGATATTTCTATGCTGGGTTTATATTGCAGTCCCAACAGATCAAGTGGTAAATGTTTGTTCCACATATATGATTAAGCATGAAGTATATATGAAGTATAGTGTGTTTTTAAAGTTAATCAATATCAAAAGCAACTAATTCCTCCCCCTAAATCTGTGGCACCCTAGAATGGGCCAACCTGCAGCCTTTCAAGGCTGATATATTAATATATTCAACAACTACACAAGTGAGTGAGTAATGGGCAAAGTCTTAAGCTGATTTTGCAAAACCTCAGAACAATTCTCCTATATCACATTTTAGTATGTGGTTGCTGAATATATGCCATCAGCACTATGCTTCCCAATGTTATAATGATCTGGTGCCACTGTTTTAATATGTGGGAAGGACACTAAACAAGTACCTTTCTATAAACATTATGTCACTCTTCAGAATAAAAAATATATACATCTTTTATTAATATTTAGAGTTCTGGCATAGCTTTCTTGTAAGTGGTATAGCTCCTTGATTTTCAGCCAGCAGTGGGAAAAATAAAATGTTGGCTTGAACAACCCATCAGAGCCAGACATGGAAAACAGCTTGGCAGCAATTATTCCCAAAACCAGATATTCCCTTCCATCAAGACATTTTCAGTATTGTGCTTTAGTCAGGTTTCCGCTTTGCTGCACCAAGAGCTTCACCTCCGACACTTGTCTATGAGATTAGTTCTGCTAATTTTTGAAAGCTTCCAGTGTCAGGACAGAATGGATCTTTCATGAACTCAGTGGCCAGACCCAACTATTCAAAACCCTCTTATGAAAATGTTCCAGTAAATACTGATGCTAGACAGGATCATATTTTCCAACAAATTGGAGTTTTTTGCATAAGGCTGCAAATGTGGGCCTTGAATCTAGCTTTGATTTTCCATTTACCAATGAAACCATTTCAACATAAGTTTGACATGTGGTCACATAATACACAAGGTTATGTGACTGCCTTGTTCTTTATTCCCCTTTCTATGTAATTTTATATTTGGTTTAGATTTTTCTTTGGTTCTTTCTTTCAAATAGCATGCCAAATCACGCCGTGTTATTTTGCTTATATCACATTAATTTCAAATGATATTAGCAGTTGAACAGCAGTAATGATTTTTAAAAATGTTTTTGAAATAAACAGAAGCTATTCTCAGATTTTGCTGTTTTTGTTGGTTTCTACCTGGTATATTTTACACAAGTTGCATACGTGAGAGGACAAAAGGATTGATTTAATTTCATAGGAGAAAACCACTTTATTTGTGTTTATAATGGGGATTCCTTGTAGTTCCATTCTGGAATTGTGTCTTCTCCTGCAGTAGCACTGTGTTAGTCAATTAACTAAGTTCTGGTTTGATTTCCTCTTCTTTATCTTCTTGATGGTAATGGCTACCTCATGTTCTTCCAAACTGTTTTCATCAGGTCAGTTAACAGACACTCATGAGACATGAATTCATGCTGTGATGGACAGAAATAAGCAGCTTACACCATGAGGTCATCTTTACTAGACCCACTTCAGAAAGTTCAGTCTCAAGACAATCATGAGAAAGCTCACAAAATGTCCAGCCTTTGCTGAGTTTCCAATTCAAATGCTCATAAAAGAACATTTCCCTAAATTAACATAAAAAACTGACCTGGGAGTTAGGCAATAATTGCATGTAAACTCCCCCGCCCCCTGAGTTAGTAGTGGAGATGCTGTCAGGTGGAGAAGCTGTGAGAGCAGGTGTTGGAACACTTTCTCAGTAGCTAGAAGGTTCCCCCTTCCCACCACTCTTCAACTATAGCTTCTGATGAGTTACTTATTAGATTGTCTTTCAGTTGCCCCCTTGTCTATCAATAAACTGTTTGGTTTTATGTTATACCACTGAATGGCATCAAGTACACCTTGAAAGTTCGTACATTTTATATGAAAACTGCTCTAATGGAACAGCCTACTTGCTGAGATTCAGATGGCTCTGTCCCTCTTGGCTTTCTAGAAGGCTGTTAATACCTGGCTTTTCCCCAAAAGTTAGGGCCAGGGTGTTAAAGAAGCCCAATATACAGTACATGTACTTGTTTTTATGGAATTGTTATGTAGTGTCTTGGCTATTTTTTTCTTGTCTTGGATTATTTTAATTAATTATGGGTTCTTTGTATTGCTTTTGTATAGATTACTCATGTTTCACCCCTTGTCACCCTAGCAACAGATTTTGCATGTCAAGGTCATCTTTCTTACTCTCTACAGTATGATTACATCATCATGCACATGTCATTATTTTGGCACCACTATGGTTTGCTGCAGATATCACTGCTTATCTCCTCTCTTTAATATATTTTTCTCATCTATTCCCATTCCTTTTCTGCTTTTTGCATAATCTTGCTTACCCCAAAAGAAAAAACATATAATTCATATGTTATATATCCATGTTTGTTCATTCTTACCAACATATGTTTTTTTGGCTGTAGTTATAATAGAAAGGTATTTAAAAAACACAAAAACTGTGGTTAAAGAGCCAGACCAGACCTACCATGCCACAAGCAACAGTTGCCAATTGATACAGCAACTGGAATGTGGGAAGCTTTGTGGAAAATTCATGAAAATTATTTCAAGAATGAAAATGATATAAGATGAAATTTAGGAAAGGCAAAAGACTGGCAAGAACACAAACATTTTTTATAGAAATGCTATGTTAAAAGTAGTTGGACAACTATGTGCGAAGTTTGACAACTATATGGGATTTATGAAGTGATAGAGCACAACTACATACCAGCTTTATGTCTATGGTATTGTTCTCACTTACCACAGTACATCCCACCTATCTCCTTCATCACACAATATTGTCTCATCTCATCCCCAGGCTGAGAAAGAAATGGCCTTCGGTTGGAATTTTGTGTATTAGAATAATAGTTTTCCCCCTCAATCCAACCATGTCCTACCCCAGCTTCAACATGGGGAAAATCTGTAATCTTTATCACCATTATTTTGGAGCAAGTTCAAGTGATCTATTGTGGGAGTGACCTAAGGTGTGCCTTGGGAGTCTTCAGAGGGATGGGCACCCAGTTACCATCCAGCTTTCACTACAGTCATTTCATAGTCCCCTTTCAGGGGTGAGAAACCTGAACATTTAAAGAAAACTATTCCATATAGAAAGTGGAACAGTTAGAGACAATCTCAAATACATAAACATAAGCTAAAGCAAATGCAGTGAGCAACTAGCGAGTGGAAAGGAATATCTTAAGTTTCACAGAAAGATTTGACATAAGGCTGGTGGATGTACCTGATCGTATGACAAATGATAAGACCTTCTTTAAATAACTGACACAATGGAACAAAAGGAAAGATTTAATCTGCTGATGGAAACAGTTTTAAAGCTGAAGGCACTGGAAAATGTATTTTGAAATGGAGTAATAAAAATGGAGACACTTGAAGTCTACAAGCAAATCATGTCTTGTACATTCCAGATTTAGGAGGACTTTTGCCATGAGAATTTTAACAGAAGAACTCATGATTTTGCTTAAAGGCAATGAATGCACTATTCACAATGCATTAGAAATTACTGCCAGAGCATATAAAGATGAACAATAAAAGACAAGCAGAAATCTCGGCTAGTAAAGCAACAAAGTGACTGCATTCATATTTTATAGTCTTGCTTAGTTGGGACATGGACATTGAGAAGACACAGACAACTGTTACTGAGGATCCCTAGATAACCAGATACTCTGAAGTACATAATTTATCAGAACCAAAACAAATAGTCAAAATAGAACTTAATCTTATACACAGGAATATGTATGTACTTGTGAAAACACAGACATCTTGCAATCACATGCATGGTAGCTTTTATTCATAATTATTCTAGAGTTACATTCACATATGTCATGAATACTAAAGCTGGTAGTTTTGAAAAATTACATAGTCATAACAAGTTATCAATTTCAGTATATGAGGTATTAATAATAAGAACAGGCAATGGTAATGAATTTACAGGAAGAGTTAGAAGCTTGTAAACCACTGTGTCAGAAGGTAGTGCCATACTCACAGTGGAAAAGCTAAAAGAAAGTAGATTAGAAAATGACAGAAATGATGCAGTAAGTGATCCACATATAGACAAAACTGTTTATTCTCTAAAGCAGTAAATAAAACTCCATATGAATTTTGCTATAGAGAAAAAAATATATAAGTAATTATTGGGATATCTGGCAACACAGTATGTGTATATGTTCCAAACAGTGGCATATCTATGTGGGAAAGTCTCTCAGAAAAGTAATGGGGGATACGACTATTGAAGCCCCATCTCTTTTTATGTGGCACCATCTTGACTTTTCACACACACACACACCAGGATGCTTATCTTTTCTGGAATGTTTTGGAATTTTCTAAAAAATATAACAGGAGGAACTACTGTATAGCTGATTATAGTATACAGTTTCAAAGGTACCAACTAAAGTACTGAATCCAAGTACAGATAAAACCAAAACAAGTAGCAATGTGGATTTTGGGGAAAAAAAAAAACACTTTAATCAGGAGATGTTGGTTGCAATGGAAGGGAGGAGAGGGAACTATTAAAAAAACCATGCAGTTTTCTTGGCTCAGCTAAGTGGCAGCATCTGGCAAACCTTCCTTGGCTGATCTTGAAAAGCTGAACAGGATCAGACCTGGTTAGGACTTGGATGGGAGGCTACCAGGGAACCCCAGAACTACAGGCTAGACTGAGAACAGCCTGGAAGAAGGCAATGGCATCCCTTGATTCTTGCTAAGAAAACAATATGGATGTATCCATGTAATTCACCCAAATGCTAGAATTCAGGTCATTTCCTTAAAATATGAATGGGTAGAACCATCCAAAGTAAGAGATGTGCCCAGCATGAACTTTGCCAACGTATTTCATTTACTTAGTATTTCTAAGTCAATACTAATACTCAGTATTTCATTTCCATAATATTGCTTTCTTCAGTTTTATGCCTGTTACAACCCATTGAGGCTGGCTCAGTCACGAGATAATGTTTTACCCAATGAGCTTCCCTGGCTGACATTGATTAAAACCATTCTAATTCAAGATCCACACTTCAATGGCAGCCTCATTCTTACCGCACAAAGCCCACAAAGCCCCTTGATTCCAACTGACCTGACGTCGTATTTCCAGGACAATTGCATTTTTCGCTCTAGGGACTTAATTTGCCTTTATTTGTCTGGACTCTAATGTTTAGACACAGGACATTTCTAATCCCACCTTCTAATTTTTCTTTTGCCCTTGATTCAATGGCCCAGCTAAGGGGCTTTTTCTGTGGGCAGCAGCAAATCAGAATGAACCTCTCCCATCACAGCCACTTATCATCTTCATTGCCAGAATTAAGATTAATTAGGGTTGTCAGCATACAAGTGAACTCACAAATGTCAATTTCCCTTTCTATTTTTTCCCGTCAGAATAAATTGAATAATCATCACTTAATACCAAGCTCTTGTTTCTGTAATGAAGGGACTTCTATATGGGGAAGTATGTTCCACTGAGAGGGATGAAATTTGGAGTGCACCATTTCAACCATGTTATTCCTGTGAACTGGAAAAGCCTTCAGGGAATTGGGGATTTGGCAGATTTAGGAGGGGCCAAGCATTTGTGGAGGAATATTACCCAGGGAATAACTTTAGTAGTATCTGTGAGACTTTTTCTTTCAAGTGCACCAAACTTGCACTATATGAAATTTCCTGCATTAAATATCTACTTAATTTTATTTATCAGGCCAGTATTTGATAACTGGAACACAGCCCACCATAATCTTGTTCTGGGAATCAGATCATTTCAAACTTTTTAACCTTTTTTTTTAAAATCTCATTCCTGAAATGACTCCAAGTGAATTGCCAGATGGTATTGGCAGGTAGATGGATGGCCTCTGAAAAGCTATGTGGGGACTCATTTGATTATTTATTTATTTATTCGATTTCTATAGCCACCCTTCTCAGTGAGTGACTCAGAGTGGCTTACAACAATAAAAGCTATAAAACAATTAAAACAATTTCAATTAAAACAATTAAATTACAGAATAAATATACATGGCCACCAAGTAAACAATGCATAGATGTTAATATAACCAAGAAACAGGACCATTCACACACTTGGGCCCCAGACCCAGGCACATAACCAGGTCTTCATGGCCTTACAAAAGGCCAACAGGGTTGGGGACATCCTGATCTCTGAGGGGAGAATATTTCAGAGGGCAGGCGCTACGGAAGAGAAGGCACGCCTTCTAGTTCCTGCCAACCAACATTCCTTGGCTGACGGGACCTGCAGCATACCCAGCCTACTAGATCGAATTGGACAGGCAGAAACAACTGGGAGAAGACAGTCCCTTAGGTAACCCAGTCCCAAGCCATGAAGCCTTAGCCCTTGGCTAAGTGATTACCAGGCAATTCCAGAGTTATAGACTAGAATGGTAGGTTCCGAAAATCCCAGAATAAAACTTTACTGCAAAGCAGAAGGGAGGGGAGGGGAAGGTCTGTCCATGCAGTCACTAGGAACTGAGCACAACTCGAGGGAAACTATCTTTATTTAGCTCTATCTTTTCCCTTCTTCCTCTTTTCATTATTCATAACTTTAAAGGCACTCAGTTCTTGAGGGTCCATGGGGGAGAGGTAAAAAAGTCAAGATAGTGGCCCAACCATGCAATTGAAGCTCCTCCTCTTTTTATGTGCATCATGACTCATGTAAAATAGAGCTCGGTTTTGATCACATGGTTGTGGTGGCCATCTTGATTTTTCTGACCAACCCTCCCTGTAAACACTTCTGATTCAGTCTGAATGGGGAAGGAAGCTAGCTTTTAATAGCTGTATTTCTTATGCATTATATAAATGATAGGGTAGATGAATAAGTATCCTGCAAGACATGGCTTTCCCCAATTTACTTTTAACTGAGTTTTCTAGTCTTTTCCAGAAAAAGGAAGTGGGGGGAATAGATAATGTTTTGTAATTTCCTCTATATCTCTCCTTCCATAATGAAGGATATATTTGCTTTCCCTTTTCACTTCCCACAGCATTTTTGAATGGGAAGATGCATTTCATAGCAAATGTGAAAGTGTGTGTGTGTGTGTGTATTTTACCTATTCAATTGAGCCCAATTCTTGGAGACTGACTGGACAGGTCCCTGCAGCTTTCTTGGCAAGGTTTTTCAGAAGTGGTTTGCCATTGCCTCCTTCCTAGGGCTGAGAGAAAGTGACTGGCCCAAAGCCACCCAGCTGATTTCATGCCTAAGGCAGGGCTAGAGCTCACAGCCTCCCAGTTTCTAGCCTGATGCCTTAACCACTACACCAAACTAGCTCTCCATGTATGTATGTATGTATGTATGTATGTATGTATGTATGTTCCGACTGCTTGGCTTGTTTCTTTCCCACAGTGTTCCAACCCAAACCTTGTGATGTGCATACACCCTGTCTCAAAATCCACCCAACAGCACCATCTCTGCTAGTTGTCTTTGATGTCTGTGGTTGTCAGGCTCCCTTTTCTTGGTTTGCCTGCCATTAGAGATTTCTACACGCTTTAGCTGGCTTCATGCATTCACTGCATTCCCAGAGAGAGAACCAACCTGTGTTAGCTCACATTCCTTTGCCTCAGCCGTTTCAGCCAAGGACACTCTGCTGCTGATAAGACACCTGGGTTGTCAATCACTCTAATGAACTGCCGAGATGGGAGGGGGGAGCTCAGGAGTGGGAAACAGCCTGTTTGCAAGACAGGGAGGAGGGATGAGATCAGAGGAGGGAAAGAATCACTTTGAATGTCTTGGCGCCAAATTCTCACTTGGAGCTTTGGCTACTGTCCTGTGTTAATCGGATCCTTAATAAAGAATTCTTTAAGCTTCCTGATGGACTGGCTGGAGAATTTCTAAGTTAGGATCTTGGTACTGGGGCCATCACAATGATATAGCAATGGCACTAGTTATAGTAATGCTGAGAAGCCACGTCTTTCAGTTTGTTGAAAGAAAGCAGAGCATCCCTGTCCCTCAAATCCTTAATAATAAGAGTGCTTTCAAATGTCCAAAATACTTTTTATACATCATATTGCCACACACAACAACATATCATTCAATTTTTCTGATGATTTTTTTTATCCTGTAAGATGGATAGCCTGGTTATCCCCATAAAGGAGAAAGTAGGGCTAAGAGTGAGCGATTGAGGCTCCCCCATCAGAGAGAAGTTTCAGACTAGAACTTCTTGCTTTGGAGCTTGGTCTCTGAGCCACTCCATTGTAGCAGTTCTTAACAAATGGAAATGATCAAGAACAAGTAATAAGTTCCAGAGCTTGGGAAAAATACTGTATTATGGATATACATGTATATCCCCATATGTATCTACACACTATGTATATGTATATGTATATGTATATGTATATGTATATGTATATGTATATGTATATGTATATGTATATGTATATGTATATGTATATGTATATGTATATATGGAGAGAGAGAGAGAGAGAGATTATATTACTGTTTTTCTGAATAGTGATTTTTAAGTGACTAGCCTCATCCCTGAGGCTGAATTCAGCTTAGCCATTGGAACAGCACAAATTAAGTGACTTATTTATTTAGATGGTCCTGGGGCGGGAGGGAGAGTAGCCATTCCTGGGGAGGGCTGGTCTCTTAGAAGGACCCTGCTCTGCTTCCGAATCACAGAGAACTTTTAGCCATCTGGTTCTTATTATATTTATTTTATTATGTATTATAGTATTTTATAGTTTTATATTTCTCTTATTTATGTTTTACTGTAAACTGCCCAGAGTCCCTTGTGGGAGATGGGCGGTGATAAATTTGATTAATAAATAAATAAATAAATAAAAATAAAGCTGCCCATCTATGAAGGTGACCCTAGGCAGCATACAGAAGGTTAAAACCAAAACAATAACATAATTTAAAAATCAGTATTTCTGAAAACAGTAATATATTGCATTCCAGGGGTGAAAAATCATTCCATTTCGAATCACTAAAACAGTAACTCAACCAACCAGCTCATTTAACCTCCCAGCCCAAATGCCTATGGGGACATCCAGGTCCTTAACACTTTGCAAAAGACCAACAAGGACAAGGCCATGTGGACCTCCAGGGGAAGAACGTTCCACAGGGGAGGTTCAGCAACAGAACAGGCAAAATTCCCACATCCCACAAGATGACACTGTCTAATAGATGGAAACTGGAGCATGCCAACTTTGCCAGTTCTGGCGGGACATGAAGAGACAGGCAGTCCTGCAAAAAACTTGGCCCTGTGCCCTGTACAGCTTTATACCTCAAATTTATTTGTTTGTTTGTTTGTTTGAAGGACTTTGATGGCTGCCCATAACCCTGGGTGCCTCACAAAAACAGTAATAAAAGCATAAAAAGAAACAATTGAAACCCTAATCAAAACGACAGTTCCTTGCTCCCTCAAAGACGCTCCTCCATACATTCACGTTTACAGTTACTGGACTCCAGCTACCCCATAACTCAATGCTTGGGGAAGAGTCAGCTCTTCAAGGCATAACAGGCCTCAGGAGGGAGGATATTCCACAAGGCAGGGGCCACTATGCAGAAGGCATGCTTTCAAGGCCCTGCAAGATGGTACCATTTAAGGGAAGTGACCCATCTGACTTGGTGGAACAGGTAAATAACCTCAGGGAAGGCAGACCCACAAATAACCTGGCCCCATGCCATTTAGGGCTTTAAAGGTGATAATTAGCACCATGAATTGCACCCCAAAAGAAACTAGAAGTGCAGCTTGTACAGAAGTGGTGTAACTGTGAAGCGGCAACATGCCAGCTAGGGAATTCTGGGAGTTGAAGTCCACACATCTTAAAGTTGCCAAGTTTGAAAAACACTGCTGTAGCCTAATAATAGTAAGGTTCTTTCAATATAAATCAGTCCCATCTCTTCTTAATTTGAACAACTGCCCTTGAATATTTTACCTGGCCATGAAAAACTAATACATAACAATACATCAGTCCAAGTGTCCTCTTTAATAAGAAGATCTTAAGCAGGCCCAGGATGCAGAAGAAGGCTAGGCAAATTTCCAGCACAAAAGTAAATGGAATTACTTGAAGTTCTCACTTGTCGTGTTAACCTCTGCTATTTGCTTGGAGTGCAGACATGAAGTGGTAAATATCCCTCATGGATTAAGAGGTGAAGGAGTGAAAACCTTACAAATCAGTGGAGAGCTTAAATAGATGCTATATATAAACCAAGCCTTCCAAATAAGCCAAGCAGGAAGAAGGCTCCTGGGTCAATATAACTAAAATGATCAAAATCTTGGAGCATGATGGATTCAGTTCTTAAATACAAATGTTTCAGGTTTGAGCAAAGAAGCAGTTTCAGGTTTGAGCAAAGAAGTAATAACATTTTAAAATCTCTTTGTAGGTCTTTGTCCACATTAGTAAAGCTTTGCCTTCCTTACTATTTAACATCAGGTTCATTGCCTATATGCAAAACTCGCTATGAATGAACTTATAATAATAATAATAATAATAATAATAATAATAATAATAATAATAATAATGCCACATATTATCATATATGAGGATTTGATCCAATACTGCTGGGCTGAAAAGGGTAAACAAGTGGAATTTTGAATTAATACTAGAAATTACAAGTGGTGGGTCAAGTTGCAGCTTCAAGATGGAAATATGAGTCAGTGGCAGCCAGTCACCAAAATTAAAACATAATGTGAAGGATTAAGGTCCCTGGTGAAACTCTCTCAGGCTCTGCACTGCAATCTTTATTCAGATGCAAAAATACCCCTTCAAAAAGAACATTATACTATTATTAATCTAGTACTAATACTAATTGATTAGCTAGATTCAAAGCCAGAGAGTGTCCTTAATATCTGTGGTCTTGACAACCCCTTCACTCCATAAACTCCTGTCTATGTCAACTCTCTGTGACCCTGCATTTCTTCAAATTAAATGCTAATTCCCTGAGGTGGTAACTGCAAACTTTACTGAGTCAGCTGCAGGTTATCCTCTAGCTGCTGACTCCAAAATTTGTTGCTTTAGTGTACTCTTCAACTCTGTGGTGTTCTTCTCTACTACTTGTAATTATTTACATACTTAGTAGCCAACGTAATATTGTGGTGGTCTTCGATAACCTGGGGCTATGATAGCTAAGAATGGAAGTCCTGATCTGTAAAGGATCCAAATAACACAGAGAGATGTAGAAATTCTGATGATATAGAAATTTGAGACCACCAAGTAAATAGATAAACAATAAGAATTCAGCATATATTACATATCTTCCTAATACTGATGAGGCTACTTGGTATAGGTATTACCAGTTTTGTTTCCCTTCCAGGTTTAAGGAATATTCTTTTGAAAAGTCCTTAGTTTCAGAGTGATTGTTATTTGATGCACCTTTGTTCTATTTCCTCCAAATATTATTTTCAAGTTTGGTATCAGGGTCCTTAAGATATATGCCCAGTATAATTACATGATTATTGCTTACTGCCCAAAAAAGGGAAGGGTGGAAGGTTTTCCAATGCCTTTCCTACATTTTAATGATTTCAAACCTTTCCTGTTTAGGTAACAGGTAGGTTTGCACTGAGGATCCTAGAAGTGTCAGATATTCATGGGGCTGGATCAGACTTAGTCATGCTTAGAAAAAAATCCATTAAAATTAACAGGTAAAGTTCATAATTACTCATTCAAACCATATTGATTTCAATCATTTGCATTAAAAGGTGTGGGTTCCAACCTAGTATTGTCCCTCCACTACGCTCTTGTTTTGTCCCTACACCTTAGTTTGTTTTACTATGATTGATTTCAAGAGTTGACAAGCAATTCTAAAATGTCTATGAATCTCATACTTGGCGATACATCACTCTTCAGTCATTTCCCCACTAGTGACTTACAGTGTCTTCTAGAGTAATCCAACCATCACTGTGAAAAAATAACAGTAATGAGGACAGGCTTTACATCATTCAGCTATGGCTGGTGACACTATAAACATGCTATAAGTAGCTAGTGCAGCAATTGTCTTTGTCACCTTGTCTTCTGTACTAAAACTGAAAACCGATTCATCGTCTTACTGTTATTCTGATGACAAGTTCCGTGCAAATAAAGCAGATCAAAATAAGCACAAATAACAAGAAGAACTGAACTTTTAATGCTCCGATGTTGATAGACTGCCTACTTAGAGGAGACAAAGGATTCTATTCACACATAGCAAATTTAGCAAAAATCCACTAAAATCAATGCAGTTTAATGAGTCTTGATTAAATTGCCTAAGTCTAAATCTGTTATATTTTCTAATCCCCTATGTGAATGTTCATAAGGAAATGTGTACTTAATAAATGATTGGCTGAAGAATAAATATGTCATTTATTAGTTACAGATTCAGCCAGTCCAATTTGGAAAAAAATGTTTTTGTTAACCATACACTATTAAAAGAGGAGAGACAGGAATTTTAAGAAATGCATTTTTTTAAAAAAAAAAAAAACAAGGAATGAATAAAATGGAAATGAAATAGGAAAGGGCAACTTTGAATACTTAATGAAGGAGAAGAAATCATTCCAGAAATAAACAACAGATTTTCAGAACTTCAGATCTGCTACTGCAATACCTGTTTCCAAACAAGAGTCAGACTGAGCCTCTTCAGGAACAGAAATAAAATATGGGACTTTTTCACTGTTTTTAACAACTGTGTTTACAGAAGGAACCATGTCAGTCTAGCCAAATTTAAAGGCAAAGATTCCTGTTTAGTCATGACCAACACTAGGGGGCGATGCTCCTCTCCATTTCATGGCTGAAGAGCCAGCGTTGTCTGAAGACACTTCCGCGGTCATGTGGCCAGCATGACAGTCATGGAACGCTGTTACCTTCCCGCCAAAGCGGTACCTATTTATCTACTTGTATTTGCATGCTTTCAAATTGCTAAGTTGGCAAGAGCTGGGGCAAGTGTGAGAGCTCACCCCGTCATGTGGCGCTCGGGTCTCAAGCCACTGTACTTGCAACCTTCTGGTCGACAAGCCTGGTGTCTTAACCACTGAGCCACCATGCCCCATATTAGCCAAATTTAGCTATGATTAAATACCATTAAAACTAATGGAACCATTCAGTTAAAACTATTTAAGCCCCATGTTTTTCAGTGAAATTTACAGCACAATTGTGCAAATGTCTATTAAGAAGCAAGCTGCAGGGAATTCAAAGGGACTTAGTATCAAGAGAGATATGGAGGTCATTACTGGGCTAAATGTCAAAAGGTTCATATATTCCGTGGGGAGGATAAATGTGTGATTTAAAAAAAAATAAGACACTCTACATATAAGGTCATTAGTGGTTTCCCTACAATGGAATATTTGTTTGTTTGTTTATTTACTTATTTATATAATTTATTTACCACCTGAAACCTGACAGATTCTAGGTGGGTGATGTTTCATGCACAAGCTCCCAAACACCCAGACTTCAATATACAAGTTTCTTAAGATAAAGTTTATAAAAATGCTGTTCCTACTGAAATCCATGATGGATTTCTTCCACATCCATACTACTACACAAGTGGTGCTTTGGCTGGACATGGCTCTTGCAACAAGAAACACAAGGAAATGGGCCTGAAAAGAAGGGGAGAAAATTAGGAACAGAAAAGAATGGCAGGAATGTTTGGGCCCTTTGGGACTCTAATTTTCATTCCAAGAAACTATTATGACCTTGAAGCAAGACCAGCGCAAGGAGGAGACAAGAGAAAGTAGTCTTCTGCCTGCTCATTCCACTGATCTTCCTTCTCCAAGAATTTGAGTAGAAAACAAAATGTTGTCATTGTCTCCATCATAGTTACCCACCACCCACCCCATTTTGTTCCTTCATATTTCTTCCCCTCAAATATACAACAAGCTTTAAAAAAAAAGCAAAACTAAAAGGAGGAAGAGGAGGAGGGCAATTCCTCTCTTGTTCTAATTGAATTATGCAGCTGCCCTCTGGGGTTGACACTAGGATACACCAGGCTTTTGTGTGATATCAGCAGGAATTCCACCAGCTTTCTCTCCCCTCCCAGTCCCAGGGAATGGAGGATGGTTTTCAAAGGAGAAGCGAAAGGAATGAAGGGAGGAGAAAAGTAAGCTAATAGGGATGGGAATTATTCTGCAGTGCTGGGGGGATAAGAGGGGGGAAGGAGAAAAAGAAAGTAACTTTCAGAAATTGAAAGCTGACTCCCTCTAGTAGCCCAAGGCAATGCTCTGACCTGGGGTAGCTGCCCTTTTAGCCAAGGATGCAGACAAAGTTCAGGACAAGGGAAAGCTGGATAAATAAGAAACACGTCTTTGGGGGCTGTTCTTACAGCAGCAGGACACGCCTGTCTATTTAAAGTGGACTGGTGGAGAGCTCTCCAGAGACCTGCACTAGCAAGATTGTTGACTCACACAAACTGTGATGGACAAGCTGGGTCTTGTCCCCTAGAGCAAAAAGCAACAGAGTTTGGCCTTCCGCCCACCTTGTGGAATCAACCGCAGGAGAAACGGAATCAGAGCTTTGTCTATGCAGATGTATGGCTGTATATCCCCAAAAGAAAATCATCTGCCCTCTATAAATTGTTCTTTGTTTCAATCTCTACCCCTAAGCTCACAGACCCCCAAGCCATATAGTTTGTGGGGTGCTTCCTATTCCATTACAAGAAAAAGCAATATCTGGAAAAAAGAGACAGTCTTGCAGAGTCTTCCACATTTTAAGGTAATGCAACCATTTATAATAGTCCTTAAAGAAATAGTTAACAGAAAATAGACTTGCTGGTTATTAAGTCAGGCTTGCAAAAATAAATCATTAAGCCAAAAGCTGCATCGTTATATTATTATTCCAATTGAATATCAACTGGGTGTTGACTCCAGTGATCCAGGTCCCAGCCGAGGACCTAAGAGTCAGGGAAATATCACCATAAAATGTATAGTACTCCAGGTAGGGTACTCTTTTGCAAAATGAATGGTGTCAAATCCAGTAAATTTAAAATTTCTAAATATTTGGCTAATACTGTTGATATTGCGCCAAGAGCTCCAATTACATTCAGTTTAATTTATTTTTTTCCTCCAGAATTCTCCAACCTCAGTGTGTAAATCACAATATTTTGCTATTTCAGTTGTTTTTCAAATATCTCCAGGTTCTGCCACATGAATGAAGCACAGTTTCTTCCGTCTGGTATGTTTGTTTGTTTATTTATTTATGTATTTATTTATTAGATTTATTAATCATATTATTAATAATATTATGTTCTAAGTGCCTATCAGTTTGAATTTTGAAATCCCACAAAATTTTGATCTCCTCATTTTGCAAAACTTTTTCAAGGACATGGCCCCAGTGTTTTTTGCAAACAGTAACGTTGAATTTTCTTCATAAATTCCAATGGAATTAGTAGTATTAGAATTAGTATTAGTATTAGTATTAGATCACCCCAAAGCCCATTAAACTGTTCCACATGATCTCTACTTGAACTATCTATAGCACACTAAAAGTGCAGAAATTACTAATTTGCTGTGAGTAATGTTCAAATGACCATGGTCAGGTGTAAAAGATGACTGGACTTACAGTTGTATCATCCAGATGTGAAAATGCTCAAAATAATTAGGAATTGTAGCCTGAGTATATGAACCACCCTATACAAAAATGTAGTTCACTTGTTTATGTCTTTGCATGTTCCATGAACAAAGCCGTAGAAATAGAGTATATGGTTTAATGATTGTGTGAATTGTGCTGAGTTCACTTGCATTTCATCAATCACCCATGGCTGAAACAATCCTTGGCTTAAACCACCTTATAATATTATTGCTATTATTACTGAATCCTTGATTGATTACTGAAACCTTTGTCAGAATATCTCTGAATAAGCCAATAAGATGCCCACTGTCAGCTCTGTTTTTCAGAGTGGCCATCTAAAAATAAAACTGTGACTTGTTCAAGAGCACTTGGTGAATCCATTGTTAAATTGGAATTTTATCTCAAGGTACCCAAGTAAGTTTGTCCCAAAAATATTAAGCCAAAATTGGTTCTGAAAAATCAGCAAATTCCTGGTTATATTTATAGACCACAAACTACCAAACATCTCAAAGCTTTTACAACATATACAAATAATATGATAAAAGTATTCAACAATCAAGAGCTTGTTAAATGTCTAAGAAGAAATATCTTTAAGGTCTTCTTCAAGATCCACAATGTTGTTCCTCCCTGAATTCTGGAGGAAACATAATTCAGAGCTGAAGGATACATGCTGAAAGGGCCTACTTCCAAGCCAAACCAACTGTACCTAATTCCTAACCCCAGGCTCAAGTCTTAACCTGCCAAATTCCATTTTAGATCTACCCTGGTCCTGCCAAATTCCCACTTTGCTCTACCAACAGCCATCACCATCATCTATCCTAACTTGGCAGATTCTGCTTGAGTCCAGTCGAGAAGGAGCACCTGGGGGATGGCCAGATTGATGGCCCTTGATGTTAAATTTGTCAGTCTCCACACCACACTCTACATTTTCAAAAGCTGGCATGAACATTCACATAACTGTTACTTGCCATTTCCCCTAATCAACACATTTTGTACACAACTTTATTGTGTGTATATTTGTGTGTGTATATATTCATATGCAAGATTTCAACCTAAAACTGCATCACAGAATTTAGAGAAGTGCATGGCCTGAAAGATCATCTGTTACAGTCAATTTACAGTATTTAAAAACACAGTTAGAATAGTGCTTAAAAAATTAGAATCCCACCTACTACATCTGATTATATTAGTACATAGACCACAGCTGAAATTTTCATCCCCCACCCCACTGTCTTGCCTTCAATATCCAAGCCCAAATTTTTAGGTTATTACAAAAAAGGATGGTCTTCAACCACACCCATTTTATAACAATCAATGAACTTTGTTTTTTCTCACAGGCAGATGCATTCTGCTTAGCTAAGTTCTTGGGCAGCAGAGGTATGGTACAATTTTCATAGCATATCAGTCATAAACTTATATAAGAAATAAGAAATAAGAAGAGACAAGTTTGCAAACCACCCTGTGGTCTCCTATAGCTTCTACAGCTTCTTGGAACAAAGAGTATTCTGGTGGAAGGCCGAGGCAGAGTTTCATATGGCCCCATCTGGATACCAGTCCTGCTGAGGTCTGTGCAGGAAAATGAGACAGCTTCAGTCATAAATCCATGCCTCTAAACATGACAAGTATGAGCTTTATGTTTCAAGGGTAGAAGGAAAGTGTGGGAATGTTGCTGCCAAGGCTATATGAATAGAGAAATGTATAACACGCTCCTGACAGATTGTAAGCTTATATGTATTAACATCCACTGAGCAAAGATGACAAAAAGTGGGTAGTGCAACTATAAAGAACCATCTAGGACCAAAACACAGATAAAACAGTTCCAGGTTACCGTCTTTGACAACTCCCTCTTAGACTTGCATAGAACATTCTTCATCAACCACAGCAGGGCATTTGGACATAATCGTAAATTAGATTTGCACAAGCTAGAGCTCCCCAAAGCAAAAAAGGGTCCTCCAAAAGTTGGTGTCAACATGCAATTTTTAATATATTTGAAGGAAAAGTTATGAAATACATGGAGAGTAATTATATATAATTGTTTTAACTGGTTTTAATTAAATGCACACATAAATTAAATTAAGCCAGATTGACTTCATGTTTTGAATCTGCCTATTTCCTTGTCCAGCTACATCCATTTTTCCAAGTACAGCTTCTGGCGTGCCACTCAAAATGTATGACCACATTTCAAATATTATGTGAGGTTTAGATAACTGCATCTGAATGTTGTAGAGCTGGAAAAGATGGAGAAAAGAGCATCTAAAGCAAGGGAGGTTTATTAGGTCTCGACTTTGGGGTTTAATATAGAGTCAAATAAAGGAGCACAATATCTGGATCTAAAATTATCCAATGGTATGCAGGGTTTTTTTTCTCCCTCTCTTATGATGCTAGAACTTGGGGTTATCCAAAGAAATTAAATGATGGGAGAAGACTTTCTTCACACAGGGTATGATTGAATTCATACTATTCACACTTAAATCTCAATTATTGGCCCTTGCCATTTCTTTCCATAGAGCCAATAATTGAAATTTAAGTGTTGATTTCTCAAATTTCATGGAAGATAAGCTCATCAATGGCTATTAGTCATGATAGTTATCTATTACTATTAAAAAGAGAAAGCTTAGTTTTGAATACTAGTTTTTGGGGAACAAAAATGCCAAGCGTTTTTGCCTCCAGGTATGCTTGTGTGCTTCCCATAGATATTGTGGAAGAGAAGGTGCTGGACTAGATAAAATTTTGGGATTTTCCATCAGAGCTCTTCGTGTAGACTTAGATTCCATATAGACAGAATAACAACAATGCTTATATTATGCTTCATATGCTTATACCAAGCAGTAAAGATACAAAGAAGGGTTTTTTCCAAGACTGATAAGGAGCCATGAGAAACTTTACCTTAATGCCTGGGATTTTCTATTCATATACAAGAAAGAACATCTTCACTTAATTGTAAAAAGCAATTGTTCAGAATAAAAATATCATCATCCTAAATACTATGTTAGGTGATACTTTTACTAGGACCAACTTAAAAACTACTCAAACTCTTCATTAGACATGGTTATGAGAAACAGAGGCTTGGAGAAAAATCAAAATAATGCCAACATGATGCCAACATTAAATCAGACCTTCAGAGTCAAAAACCAAATGCAAGCTAACAATACTTGTGAAAAAGACGCTAGGATAATAACTGATTGCAAACTAAATATGAGTCAGCAGTGAGAGGTGGCAGTGTCATACAATTTTAGGCTGCCTCAACAGAAATATAGTTTTTAAATCGTTGGAAGCAATTGTCCCACTTTCTTCTACATTAATCAGACCTTATGTGAAGTACTTTGTCCTGCTTGGGGCACTATATTGTAAGAAGGACAAACTGACAGATTCAGATGATCAGTGATTAGAAACTAAATATATGAAAAGAGATTAAAGAAACTAAGGGATTTGGGAATGGGAATATCAGGATTCGAAAAGAGAAAGGGGAGAGGGTTATGATAGCACTGTTCAAATACCTGAGAAAAGGTCATACAAAAGTCAAAATCTGTTTTCCAGAATACATGATACAAACCTATTCATTTAAATGAAATTGGATTCTGAATTAATGCTTTTAAGAACAACAGCAACAATAACACCTTCCAAATAGTAACAGCATTCGACAACAGTACCAATTACCTGGAGAGATGGTGGGTTTTATTTATGTTCAGGCAGAGGCTGGACAACCGTCAGTTGTAGATGGATGCTTTATTTTGGATGCCTGCTCAAAGCAAGAGTTTGGACTCAGTGGCTTAATGGCCCTTCCAACTCTACGATTCTAAGATGGAGATGAAATAGTTAGGATTAGATTATATAAATGAATGACAAAAAAATTGAGGATTGTCTTTCCTCCTTGCTCTGAAAAGACGGTGTTGATTACTCACTGATTCATCTGCTGCCTTTAGAACAAGCACTTGGCCTGGTCTAGCAGAGTGTAGAAATAAAACAGCATTGCAGTTTTTATACAGCAAGACCCAAAAGCAACTTTGGGTATTACCACAACATATAATTTAAGCAATTGAGGCTCTGAATATTTGAAGATCATAACCTTCAGCCACAAAAATGTTTCAACTCACACCCATTAGCAGACAAGTTCAGAACCAATGGCTATTGCTTGAACATTTGATCAGCAGTTCTTTTGAAGGATATTTAATAATCAAATGTCATTAAAGTCAAAAAAGCAGAACATTTTCAAAAGGTAAATTTATTTATCAAATTTTTATCACCGCCATCTCCCCCACATGGGGGAGATGCTAAATCACTAGCATGACATGCTAAATCACCAGCATGTCAACTGAAGTTGACAAAAACAGCCAGTTCAAGCCACTAAATATGGCCTGGCCCAGAAGTACCCCCAGCATGAGATACTGATCCTTATAGGAGATTATGACACCCTGTTACTATGAGTTTCCCTGCATTCTTGAAGATGGATGGCTACACTACAACTCATCATTGTTATCCTCAGCCCTTTTCAGCTGTAATTGTATTTAAGCTCAACATACACTTAAGTAGTGGTCCATTAAAAATAAAGGGAGGAGTGGGGAGGAGGAGGAGATATTTCCAGAAAGAAACCCTCAATTTTTCTGCCTAGAAATACCATTTGCTGAAATCAAACAGAGGAATATAAGCAGACTGTTAGAATACCAAATGGAACACCATGGGTGATCACTAGGAGAGACTTTCTAGGCCTTTTCTTCATCTTTATTCACAATAGAATAAAGGCTTTCATCTTCCCTGTCATATTTTTATTTTATTTTATTTGCTCAGTTGTTGATTTTTTTTCCCCTGCTCCTTTTTTAGTTGTGGGAGGTTAAAGTCAGTCTTCTGTAGAAAAGAGACCCTGGAATGTTTTGTGAGGATCTGTTTATTTACACATGTAGAAACTGAGACAGGATGGGAAACAAAGAGTTAGCAAGGGTAATAAAGGGCCCAAGGCTCATTGCTCAGTGGTTGATCTCGTGCCTCAGATGCATTTAATCTCCAGGGTATCTTCCTGAAGGTTACTAGTGAGGTAGCCAGGACTGGAAAGGCCAAGGAATGTGACCAATGGGAATAGATGGTTGGTAGACTAGTCAAGACAATGATGAAAAAGGGGAGGATCCTACAGTAAGCAGAATGAAATAACTACTTCAGAACAGATATCTGGGACAATAAGAACTGGCCATCCATAACCTGGTCCCCACCCTTTCTAAGAATTATAATAAAAACACATTAAAATAGCATTGCAATTAAAACACAAAAACACACCAATACAATGAAATAAGACCCTCAGGTTAAAACTACTTCACTGTCACCTTTTATAAATCAGCTCCCCCAGTAGTACCTCAGCCATCATAAAATGTTGTTTCCAGGCCCAATCTCAGAAAAGCTACTTTGGAAGAATACCAAGGTCAAAATCATCAAAATCTATTCACAGGTCCAGCAGATCTAATAGGGACAAAATTCCCTTCTGTCCTGTTCCCATCACAGATTGTGTTCTCTTTCTCAGGCAGTCATGTTGGCTGGGGTGATAGGTGTTGAAGTCCATCTTAAGTTGGGGAAGATCTTGCTAAAGAGTGCAAGAAGCCCCATTCATTGGACTAAGACTTCAAAGAGGCTGTTGCAGAAGCCCAACTAAATAAATGAATGTTGTATAGTAATGTGGCTTGGAAAAGTGTATTTACTGTTTCAATGACATTTCTTTTAAGTAGAAATCAAGATCATACTGGGACGTATTTCAGTATCTGAATTCATGTGAATCTATAAGCAAATAGCTGTTGTCCCAAGGCCTACTTTCTTCCTAGGATTTGTTTGGTTTAATTAAGTACTGTTTTCAAGAGCACATTTTAAGTCTATATTCAGTAAATATTCTTCTCAGTTTGTCTTTCTTCATTTGTGCAGCTTGACACTTCTTTTCGGAAGAGTGCATTTATTTCATGGATCAGACTTGGTTACCTTGGCAAGTAATACTTATAAGAGTGCCAAAGAAAGTAGGTTAGTGGGCCAGGAGGACAAATATTAAGACAAAGAAAAAAAAGAACATTTGACAGACAAAAGTAATTGAAAAATGGAAAGAGGCTGTTGGTTTATAGAAAAATGCCTGCTATACAATTTAAACATTAAAAATGCTAATTTTCATTTATCACCCACTTTTCTGCCTGGATACAGCTGCCTAAAGTGGGTATTTAGTATTTGTAAGTCCTGGAAAACTCTGGGAAGAATATTTTGGGGCAAATACCCTGCCTGACGATGTGAATCATTACAATTGTCTATTATTAACCAAAATAACCTTTGGGAAATATGGATTTCTTTCACAAGGAAAAAGCTCTCTTTTGGTTTCCTGTAATGACTTCAGGTAGAGTAGAAAGGCCAAATGAACATCCAAGAAACTGGGAATAAACAATATTCCAGTGACTCTCAGAAAGGTTTCTTTAGAGAAGGAAGGAGGAAAATACTTGATTTATTACATTTTTGCTTCCTTAAATTTCTCTAGAATCTGAAACTCACCCCAGATCATGTTAGAGAATCCTTTTGAGAACTATGTGGGGAAAAAATGGGAAACCAACCACCATATAACATGCAAGTTGGCCAATATTATTTCCATTCCCTGGATGCCTTTAATCAATATTATTATTTTCATCAATATTACACAGTTGGAAAGAAAGTACTGTATAATAGCAGGACACCAAATAAAGATAATAATCATTTCTTTTTTTTGTTCCAGTGCCACATAGACCCTGACCCAAAACTTTACGAAGTGCAATGCTGAGAGTGAATTTCCACAGGCACAAAGAATGTCATATTCTCTTCGGTATGAAAGACAGTTCTCCATATTTGTGCAGTGAAGCCCTTATATTATATATTCTCTTCTATTGGAGTGAAGCCCTTAACTGCACAGTGGAGTTGCTGGAACATAGCAATGGTGCTTAATCAGTTCCTTGAATCACCACAGGACCTCAGGGGTGGATGTTCTAAACAAACCAGATTCCGTTATTTTTATTAAGAAAATCCTCAAAGGATTTCAATAAAGTGTGATGTATTTTTGGCAGGGAAAGAAGACGGAAGGGAGAATCTATTCATACAGTGACTTACACACATATGCAATCTAATCAAATAAAAGTTCCCCTCCTTATTGATAGGTACTGGTTGCATTGTTAGAATTTTTGTATTATAAAGAGCCAGTATTTGATAGAAATATTAAAGGACTAACATATGATAATCTCTGAAATCATCACATAACCTCCAACACCTACATATAAAAACAAGTCCTAGGAAATTTGCAATCAGCTGTGACAGGCTTAATTTCCTAATATCAATGGCTAGCATAATGTGAGTTTATGGTAAATTAAAAAAGAGTTTAGGCTTCTGTCTCATATCCAGCTTCTTAAGAATAAGACTCTCAGAATTCAAGGGGACATATATAGAATTGTGTCATTAGAAAGTAAAATATTTAAGTGTAATGTCATCTAAAGAGGTATTTGCACTATAGTTTTACCATAACGTTCCATAATTGTATCATAGGCGTGAGTTCCACTGAGAAACATATGTATAGATGCTACATTTATGCACTGCTTACTGATTTCTTTGCAAAACAGACAGAATATTCTAAGATAAAAGCTACTGGAGACACATCAAATTTCAGTTACAGTTTCCATCTTCAGCTTGCAAGCAGTCTGTAATTAACACTTTGTTCAAATTTAAGGGAGGGGGGGGAAACTTTCTGGAAATCCTTGTTGGTTAAAGGTCACCATTACCAATCTATTTTCCTTTCTTAAGGGTGGCAAATAGAACCAAAACATCTCAGAAAATATTAGCTGCCTGTATTTTGTGGAAGTTGCCAGAAGGGATGAAAGAGAGTGAGGGAACTACGTACATACACACATACATGGAGAGAGGCACATGGGAATGGGCTTTGAGCTAGAAAAAGAAACAACTTTGCTGAAGGTCAACGTTCAGATGATGGTATCACATCTTCCTTTCATCCCAGCAGTTCATGCAAAGGCCAAGATCCTTGCTTGGATTTACTTTAAGAAGAACCCTTGCTCTATTTGTTCATTCCGAACTGCTATCGGTGCTCGGTGTCTCAGCATTGTGTTTTAATAACATTAGTTTCCCCAGACCAGATACATGTGAAGTCACTTATACAAGCTATAAACAATGAACAGCCACGGAACAGCAATTTTTTGATTCCAAGATAACCTCTCTGAGGGCACATCTAGTGAGGCTGAGGCCGGGGGGCTGTCAGGCAGCCGCAGAGGAAAACTCTTAATTTCAAGAGGTTGAAACTAAAATATTCCTTATTTACGGTGTCATTTTGCTTCCCAGTCTACACAGTAGGTGAAAATCATAAATAGGCTCATGTCTTAGGAAACAAATATTTAGAAGCGTTTTAAAAGATCCAGAATTTCAGCAGTCACTTGATAAGTGCTTTGCCACTTTCTGGCAAATGTGGGGATAATGGTTTATCTCATGGGCAGTAAGAAGCATTTTGATTACTTTGCTTTTAGTTTTATACTTACCGTTCGCTCATCTTCCTGGATGATCAGCTGCAGGCCCAAGTGGAAAGTCCATTTTTAGTTGCCAGTTTGGCATACCTCAGTTCTAACCAGGTTTTATTTCTCTGATATAAAGAAACTGCTGCCAAAGAACTTACTGTATATGTTGTGTCCAGAAAGTCACTACTGTAGCAGTCAAGCTGAACTTAAATACATATGGTAGTGTCAGTAACTCTTGTTTCCTTCTTGGTATGTGAATTTGTTTTTGTTTGTTATGAGTTTGCATGTAATCTGACATGGGAAGAATCTGATTCTTGGAAAGCAGGGCAAGGAAACAATGAGAATAGCAGCAGAGTAGTAGTAGTAGTTTTGTTTATTATGTAGCTATAACTAAGTGCAGTACAGACAAATAAAACAATATTACAATGAATTATAACATCATGCATATAAAATAAGGAGCTACTAAACACCTTGGCATATCCATGAGATATAATAATATCAATCTTGATGCATTCAAAGTAATGTACTTGAAATAATTTGCTCAAATCTGTGTCATTAAAAGCCCCATATGAGTTCTAAAGTTCTCAGACCAATAAAGGGTAACATCTTCAGGAATTTAGGAAACAAAACTCTTCTAAGAGATTTCCCACACAGTTATCATTTGGTACTATTCTTTTGTGGATTTGTCTAAACTTCTTCCCATCCTTGAAAAGTGGTGGAAAGTTTTTGCTGTTTCAGTTTTTGGGTGATCCTGTGTGATCTTTTATCTCCTTCAAGGGGCTCTATCTCATTAACAGTTGTTTACAAAGCCTGTTATTTGGCTAGATTCCCTGGATCTTATTTATCAAAACAAGCACAAATAATGCACGGTGCCATTTTTTCCCTCCTTCTGATGGCATTACACTCTCTTTGGCACACACTTTTTTGCTCGTATGTTTTATAAATAGACCTTTAAAAGAAATTGGCTGAGTTGCTTTACTTCCTGCTGTCTATATTTGGAAAATATGTTTTCCAAATATAGATAGATCATAAATGGAATATACCTTGATTTTTTTGTTCTGCCTCATTCTTAACTGAATCAGGCACTTTATTTTCATATATAAAAGTTGTTTCCCTTTATTGCTCACTGCAGGATGTCCAGGAGGGAAACTAAAATATTTTATCTTGCTATTGATCTATAGATTAATCCATGCTTGTCCCACCTGGGTGCCCTCAGTGTACAGACTTCATTTCAGGAATGCTTGGCAATGACCTTTCTGGGAGCTGAGGTCCATCTAGCTGAAGGGCACTCAGGCGGGGCAAAGCTGGGTTAACTGATTACTTCATATTAAGATTTCAGTCCTACTTCTCCAGTGTTTTTGCACCCCTGAGATCAGCTTATAGACGTTTAAAATTATGATTAATCAATCATGATACAAAAGATCCAGAAGCATAATCATTTGAAGATGCTGGATAAAACTAGCAACAGCAGCTGTTGTTGTTTTTGACTGTTGTTATTTGTTGTTATTTGATTACCACAGAGAAATGAAATCATGGATGTTTATTTACAATAATAGAAACCCACAGTAGAACATGGTGCTTGTTAAAGAAGGAATAGCAGGAAGTCTACCAGACAAAGGCAAAAAGCGGATATTCATGACATCAGTCCCAACTGATCACATGACATAGTAATGAAGGGATTGAACTGTGAGCAACGTAGATATACCTCTTTGGTGGTCATGTTGTAGCCTTCAATGGAGAAATGTCAGTTCAAGGCAAGGAAAGCCACTTCAGAAGTAGAACATTAGTGGTCCCTTGTTCTTGAATGGCTGATCTGTGCTGTCATTAAAGGGGATTTGTGGCTTGTCCCACCACCCTGGATCCTTCTGTAGCCCTGTCCTTGAACACTTAAAAAAAGGAACCAAATGCAGAATTGCTGGCATATCCACAGTAGGAGTAACTCCAACAAATAGGGTCTTACACAAAGAAGGTCACAGTATATGTGGGGTGTAGCATGATGCTGGTGTAATGGATCACCATGGCAGCTGTTATTTAGCACACCCACAAAATCAATAATGCCACTAGGTAATTCTGGACTCTTGACATGACAACCGTTACAGAGAGCTTTTTAGACAATCACACGCTTATTGGTAATTTGCACTGTTTTGTGGCAGAAAGGAAGACAAGATTTCAATACAAGATTCTAACATAATAAAATGAACATTTGCAGTTAAATACATTCCCAGGTTCAGACTGTTATATTCATCTCAGGTCTAATATTGACTTTGGACCTGTTTGTTGCCACTCCTTGGCTCTTCACCTGGGGATTCCTTTGGGCTGCCAATCCCTAGATTTTGACCCTAAGCTCCAGCTCTAGATGCAAGGTTACAGCCGAAGGGTCTACTTGGAAGCAATTGCAGGGCTGTCACTGAAAATTGTTGCCTTCTGGATGCTAGAGCAGCTGTCCCCAGTAGCATCACACCCACAATGAGCTGAGTCGGCAACGTGTCTCACAGCCTGTTAAGGCGAAAGCCAATGGGACATGCTTGCCAAGAGTTCGAAAGATGTGTGTATATCTAGTTAAGTGTCAGGAGGCACCAAGTAGCTCTTTCTATTCTTTCATGATGAAATGATGATGAACAGAAATACCAAATGAATGGCTTCCAGAAACAATGGGAAAGTTGTAGATCTTGTTTCTCTTTGGCATGAGTTTCTCTTTAAAAGAGGGAAGGGGGGGAGATACCAAGGCAGAATTGATTTCAAAGGAAGAAAGCATGTTCAACATATTTTTAAATAACTCACTTGATTTACAAAATAGAGTAATGGGGGCCATGCTCATAAATATACATATATGTATATTGCCTAGAATGCAAAATAGTTCCATCTGGAGGATGGGGTATTGTTTTTGAACAAAGGGCTTCCACTCAAGTCATTAATAGTGTATTTTATTAAAGGAAAATTGGCTTCAAAAGCAGTTGGGGTTTGAGGGAATAAAAATAAAATGGGGATGAAAGTAATTATCTTCTACCCTGTTCCTTCCTTCATGCTCGTTTCTCTACCCCAGAAATAGTCAACAGTACAGCTTCTCTGTCTTCTATTTCTTCCATATTTGATTTTTTTCCTCTGACTTCATCGGCCAGAGGTTGGCACCAAAGGAAAGGTCCAGCTCATAGGGTGACCTCATGTAATATCACAGGTGTCAGGGCAGGACTTTAGGATGCAGAATGAGCAAAGAAACCCTAAATAGAACTTGCAGTATTTTGAAGTGAGATAATACATAGTGCCATTAACTCTGCAAGTTCAGGTAAAATCCTTGAACTGCTCTACAGTTTAGTTGTATGGAAATCAGCTAGTGGTATGAAAATGAGATTTTCCAATGTCATATGAAAATAATTAATTCTTTCTTACTTTGAAATAAAAATTGGAACAACACAATGACTGAAATTATATTCCTGTATTTGAAGATGCACCTTTGGCTTTCCATGGTTTTCAGTTTGAAGCTACCAGGCAAAATTGCTGTACCCCAAATGTTAGGAACCAATTATGAAAATGAGAAAAGGATGAAACAACTGTTTTGTTTTTACATTAGGAAGCAAAATGGTTCACTGGGTGGTTAATCAATTGTATATCTTAACAGCTAATTGGTTTTCTAGATGCCAATCTGAATCTAGGTAAAATCA
Organism: Candoia aspera; assembly: GCF_035149785.1. Taxonomy (NCBI): domain Eukaryota; kingdom Metazoa; phylum Chordata; class Lepidosauria; order Squamata; family Candoiidae; genus Candoia; species Candoia aspera. The sequence continues at coordinate 268,969,353 of NC_086153.1, read as the reverse complement.
CACCAGTCAAGGGGGAAAAATGGGGGGGGGTGAAATCTGCAAGTTGGAGAGATATATAATAGATATGCTGAAGCAGAGTTTCATTGGTTAGTGGCTATTTGGATTTTTATTCCTGTGATGGCTGTTGTTGATTGTAAATTATTTTGAGATTTATGATCCAGGGAGAGTTAGATATATTTAAATTAATTAATAATTAACCTGTTCATCTGGCTTCTTTTGGTGGTGGTGGGGTGTGGGGGAATCCACCTATATTCAGCATGGAAGTTTGACAACTGCAGACACTGTGAAGTGCCATCCTGTTTGCATGTGCTGACTGGAAGATGCCCATGTACAAAAATGTACTAAAAAAGTTACTGTAGAATATACGTATCAGTGAATAAGCAGAGCCTACTCTGATTTGAATGCAAGGGAGGGGAGGGGAGGGGCAGGGGAAAACAATCCAGATTTTGCTTGTCAAAATAATTTGCTATGGCTTAGCCAAGATCTCTTTTGAGCTTATGCATCCGGTTCACACAGCTAGAAGGCATATACACAATACTTAGGGCAGCATTCCCTGAACCTGATGCCCTCCAGTTGTGTTAAACTGGGCTACAGCTACTATGATCCCCAGTGAGCATTGGCCTGATGCAGGTAGTAACTCAACACACCTGGAGAATTGATTGAAGAAAGATGATCTATTAACTGTCAGGTTGGGAGATCTCTGCCTATCGTTTAGCAAATGGCAGGAAATCAAGCATTTTACATATTTTGATTAAGAGATGAAATTAAAGAGATGAAATTTAAAGCTCTAAGGTCTTCAGGACTTTTTCTTGAATTAGATCATTTTGATTGACGAGATTCATCAATCAAAATGTGATGATGATTGCTGGTTTCAGTGGTATTTTTAAAAAATTAAATATGACAGTTAACAACTAACAGTCATGAAAGTTAAATGAGATCTCCAGGAATCTCTATGGACAACATATCTTTGAACAACAGATACCTAGATCTTTCTTGAACTTGCTGGTCAAACTGCTGGACTGTATAAGTCTTTGTACTTGTATTTATGATGTATTTAAATTTTGACTGGCTTTTCATTAAAAAAAATCCCAAAGTGGAATGTTGTTGTTGTTTATTCATTTAGTCGCTTCCGACTCTTCGTGACTTCATGGACCAGCCCACGCCAGAGCTTCCTGTCGGTCGTCAACATCCCCAGCTCCCCCAGGGACGAGTCCGTCACCTCTAGAATATCATCCATCCATCTTGCCCTTGGTCGGCCCCTCTTCCTTTTGCCTTCCACTCTCCCTAGCATCAGCATCTTCTCCAGGGTGTCCTGTCTTCTCATTATGTGGCCAAAGTATTTCAGTTTTGCCTTGAATATCATTCCCTCAAGTGAGCAGTCTGGCTTTATTTCCTGGAGGATGGACTGGTTGGATCTTCTTGCAGTCCAAGGCACTCTCAGAATTTTCCTCCAACACCACAGTTCAAAAGCATCGATCTTCCTTCGCTCAGCCTTCCTTATGGTCCAGCTCTCGCAGCCATATGTTACTACAGGGAACACCATTGCTTTAACTATGCAGGCCTTTGTTGTCAGTGTGATGTCTCTGCTCTTAACTATTTTATCGAGATTTGTCATTGCTCTTCTCCCAAGGATTAAGCGTCTTCTGATTTCCTGACTGCAGTCAGCAACTGCAGTAATCTTTGCACCTAGGAATACAAAGTCTTTCACTGCTTCTACATTTTCTCCCTCTATTTGCCAGTTATCAATCAAGCTGGTTGCCATAATCTTGGTTTTTTTGAGGTTTAGCTGCAAGCCAGCTTTTGCACTTTCTTCTTTCACCTTCATCATAAGGCTCCTCAGTTCCTCTTCACTTTCAGCCATCAAAGTGGTATCATCTGCATATCTGAGATTGTTAATGTTTCTTCCAGAGATTTTAACTCCAGCCTTGGATTCCTCAAGACCAGCTTGTCGCATGATGTGTTCTGCATACAAGTTGAATAGGTAGGGTGAGAGTATACAGCCCTGCCGTACTCCTTTCCCAATCTTAAACCAGTCCGTTGTTCCGTGGTCTGTTCTTACTGTTGCTACTTGGTCGTTATACAGATTCTTCAGGAGGCATACAAGATGACTTGGTATCCCCATACCACTAAGAACTTGCCACAATTTGTTATGGTCCACACAGTCAAAGGCTTTAGAATAGTCAATAAAACAGAAATAGATGTTTTTCTGAAACTCCCTGGCTTTTTCCATTATCCAGCAGATATTGGCAATTTGGTCTCTAGTTCCTCTGCCTTTTCTAAACCCAGCCTGTACATCTGGCAATTCTCGCTCCATGAACTGCTGAAGTCTATCTTGCAGGATCTTGAGCATTACCTTACTGGCATGTGAAATGAGTGCCACTGTTCGATAGTTTGAACATTCTTTAGTGTTTCCCTTTTTTGGTATGGGGATATAAGTTGATTTTTTCCAATCTGATGGCCATTCTTGTGTTTTCCAAATTTGCTGGCATATAGCATGCATTACCTTGACAGCATCATCTTGCAAGATTTTGAACAGTTCAGCTGGGATGCCGTCTTCTCCTGCTGCCTTGTTATTAGCAATGCTTCTTAAGGCCCACTCAACCTCACTCTTCAGGATGTCTGGCTCTAGCTCACTGACCACACCGTCAAAGCTATCCCCGATATTGTTATCCTTCCTATACAGGTCTTCTGTATATTCTTGCCACCTTTTCTTGATCTCTTCTTCTTCTGTTAGGTCCTTGCCATCTTTGTTTTTGATCATACCCATTTTTGCCTGGAATTTACCTCCAATGTTTCTAATTTTCTGGAAGAGGTCTCTTGTCCTTCCTATTCTATTGTCTTCTTCCATTTCCGCGCATTGCTTGTTTAAAAATAATTCCTTATCTCTTCTGGCTAACCTCTGGAATTTTGCATTTAACTGGGCATATCTCCCCCTATCGCTGTTGCCTTTTGCTTTCCTTCTTTCTTGGGCTACTTCTAGTGTCTCAGCAGACAGCCATTTTGCCTTCTTGGTTTTCTCTTTCTTTGGGATGTATTTTGTTGCCGCCTCTTGAACAATGCTGCCAACTTCTGTCCAGAGTTCTTCCGGGACCCTATCTACTAAGTCCAGTCCCTTAAATCTATTCTTCACCTCCACTGCATATTCCTGAGGAATATTCGTGAGCTCATATCTAGCTGATCTGTGGGTCTTCCCTAATCTCTTTAGTCTGATCCTAAATTGTGCAAGAAGAAGTTCATGGTCTGAACTACAGTCAGCTCCAGGCCTAGTTTTTACCGACTGTACAGATGTCCGCCACCTTTGGCTGCAAAGGATGTAATCAATCTGATTTCGGTGTTGTCCATCTGGTGAAGTCCATGTGTAAAGCCGTCTCTTAGGTTGTTGGAAGAGAGTGTTTGTTATGCAGAGTGAATTGTCTTGGCAAAATTATATCAGCCTATGTCCTGCTTCGTTTTGTTCTCCCAGGCCATACTTACCTGTAATTCGAGGTGTCATTTGACTGCCCACCTTAGCATTCCAGTCTCCTGTGATGAAAATAACATCTCTTTTAGGCGTGTTGTCCAGTAGGTGCTGCAGATCCTCATAGAACTGCTCTACTTCAGCTTCTTCAGCATTTGTGGTTGGGGCGTATATTTGGATCACTGTGATGTTAGATGGCTTGCCCTGAATTCGAATTGAGATCATTCTGTCGTTTTTGGGGTTGTATCCAAGCACTGCTTTCGCCACTTTACTATTAATTATGAAGGCTACTCCATTTCTTCTGTGGTCCTCTTGTCCGCAGTAGTAGATCTGGTGGTCATTTGATGTGAAGTGGCCCATTCCAGTCCATTTCAGTTCACTGACGCCCAGAATGTCTATCTTTAATCTTGACATCTCACCAATAACCACATCCAATTTGCCCTGGCTCATAGATCTTACATTCCAGGTTCCAATGGTGTGTTGATCCTTAGAACATCGGATTCGCCGTTCACCACCAGCACCGTCGGCCGCTAGCCGTCCTTTCGGCTTTGAGCTAGCTGCGTCATCACGTCTGGGGCTAGTTGAGCTCCTCCTCTGTTCCTCCCCAGTAGCATTTTGACCATCTTCCGACCTGGGGGTCTCATCTTCCGATGGTATACCGACATATCTCTGGTTGTACTGATCCATTTAGTTTTCACGGCAAGAATACTGGGGTGGGTTGCCATTACCTTCCCCAGGGATCGCATTTAGTCTGACCTCTCTGTCATGACCTTCCCGTCTTGGGTGGCCCTTCACGGTTTAGCTCATGGCATCATTGAGGTGCTCAAGCTCCAGCACCATGACAAGGTAACGATCCTTTGCGGAGAAAGTGGAATGTACAACCTAACAATTTTATTTTGCAACATTTGATACATTTTTCTGGCATTGATTAGGAAGAACAAGATATTAACATTCACAGAATTCCCATCAGTTATGGAATGTCCTAGCAAGCTCAGAGGTTTGTAGAGCATAGCTAGAATCTCTGCAAAATGCAGATTTCCAGGTCTGTTGTCCAGATTTCCTGTTTTTTTCCAAGCCACATCCCCTCACAGGATCTGTCTTGGATTATTAACATTACTTAATCTATCCTTCTCTAGCCCTGACACTACAAAGCAGATAGGGGATATTAAGGAATAAAACACCTGGATGAGGGAAACAGATATCTTGTTGTTATATAAAGAAGAACAATAACAGTTACACTAGAAGAGAACCAAGGACTCCACAATAAGACTTACATTTATAACTCCACCCACCTGGGCTTTCTGCTGGAATGTGAATTTACAAAGTTTAAATGGGATTCATCCAACAGAAAAGCTTCCCCATTATATTTGCAGCGTAGTGGTTAGAGTATTACACTAGGATTTGAAATACCAGGATTCAGTATCCACTCAGTCAAGAAACTCAGTGCATGATTTTGAGCTCAGCCTAACCTATTCCTTAGAACTGTAAAAATAAAATAGGGAGAACCAGTGCTGAAATGGTTTGGAGGGAAGGTGGGATAGAAAATATAATGTATAACACTTCCTCCCTATCTCCATCTTGGAAAATACAGAGACTATGATAAAACAAACCAGCAAATAATGAAAACTTTTATGGCGGAAGCAATTGCTAAGCTAGTATTTCCTTTCTGTAGCCCAAGTCTAAGCTTTCCCCCCAGGAATTGTCCTGTAAACTCAAAGACTTGATTCTAAAAAAAAATGGGCAGGTTTTGCCTATTGTTATTGTAATCAATATTTTACGCAATCTGATTTGGGCTTGTTCTATAGGACTTCCACTTGGGGCTTCAAACCAAACCATATTCAAACCATATTCAAACCATAGTTAGTCAGATTTTGTGAAGAGAAATAAGGTTTAAAGATGTTAATTTGATGTGGAATTATATCAAGAGATTTAGATTTATCAAACTTGGGGCATAACCCCAAAAATAGCTTTTGTTGGAAAGGAACAATGACTCCATACTTAAAAGCCTAGACTGAAGTTACATGCTCATTTTCCATTTTTGAACTGGCTCTTTATCCACAAAATGGAAAAACTGATCAATAAGATTGTTGTTTGGTTGGGTTTTTTCTTTGTTATTTTAAGTTTAAAAACTTAGTTGCTGTTATACATCTATTTTAACATTGTAGTCTGTTTGTACATTTGTTTATTTTCCCCCTCTTTTTACTTACTTTTATTTTTATTTTACTTTTAGTATTTTACTTAAAATAAACAAAACATATTGTTTTGTATATAGTACAGGTCCACATTTGGAGAGTGGGAGCACAGTAGCAATGTTGTGCTGTAATAGCTATGAATCAGGAGATCCTGGTTGAAATAGAGCTATGAATTGTTTAGATGGCCTTTGGCAAGCCTTTCTTAGCATAAGTTGTCCATCTCTAATTCTGTTGTTGTAAAAAATCCAGGCTAACTTTAGGTGGAAAACTTTGTACAATTGAAGGAGCAATATGAATTCTGTGTGTTAATTGTCCATATGTGTCACCCGCAAAATCTGTTACATTTCTCATGCAGATCATAAGCACTGAAATCCAGCATGACTTTTTGGTTGCCAAATCTGAAAAGTATGTATTATCAGCTCTGTTTGAAAAAGCTTGAAATTCCTGAAGAACTTCTATTGTGTGAATGTAGAAGGAAGAACTTTAAAATCACTGTAAAGCATTGCAGAAAACAGTAAAATGAAGGGCAAATCCCAACCCTTTTCAGTTCAGCTCCATTCCATTAAATAAGCTTAAATATAAGCACTCTTCCAGCTTCTGATATAAATTGGATTAATTCTCTACTTTTTGGGCCTGGACTGCTTGCTTGCATAACTGTGTTTTTCAGGCAAACTTCCACATTTAATTAGTTGCACATAAAGTCACACTCTACCTATCATTTCACCAATCATATAAGTGGCTAAATCACATGGGTATTTCACACAACAGGGTTAGTGAAGCAAGTGAAGGAATAAAGTGCTGAAGTGGGATGCCTTGCCTAAAAGAAAAGAAAAGAAAAATGAGGTATTGGGACATTTTAATTTAGAATAAAAGAAGTGCTCAGAGAGAAATATGATTTAACTAAACTACTGCATGGCATAGAATGGAGAGTTATTTTTCTTCTACTCACAAAATATCAGTATTTGAGGTCATCCAGTTAAACTGATGGACAAAAGATTTGGAACAGAATAAATTAATTACTTCTGTATACAGCTCATTTAGACACTACTGTGACATACATTGTGATGATATGGCATAGTTAACTTAGAAGAAGGCATGAAAAAATTCAGGATATAAAGCATGACAGCCACAAGGAAGCTCTGGATTAAAGGCCATTCTGCCACTGAATACTAGCTACTGTAAGGATGATTGCCTTCATCCTAATCAAGTGGTTTCCTTGAGGAATGTGCCTGGTGACGTTGGAAAATGAAATGCTGGTTTAGATGGACATTTGTTCTGACCAGCAGAGCTGTTCTTATGCGCAGAACTTCAAGGTCTCTGAGGAATTAGGAAGCAACAGATCTGAAGTTCACCATAACAGGCTCCTTCGTACCTGTTTATTTCATCTTTTGGGTGGTAGGTTTAAAGGAAAGTATATTTCTGGATAGAAAAGACCACAGTGAGCAGTTTAACTAGTAACCACACCTAAATGAGTTTCAATTTTTCATCCTTGGAAACAGGAGAATGAACATTGTGTGTGTGTGTGTGTGTTTCTTGTCACTTCTTTTTCTTGCCATATTTACTCAGGATGCTTACGGTTCACCCACTTAATGTTCCAGACATTCTATTATGTATCTCGCTGGGATATGTTATCAGCACATATTCATATACAGTTGCCACTCCCACATTCAAAAATGCACAAAAGCACCCTCTTCTCAAATCTTTTCCAAAGGTCCTCCTGGTTTAGTCTTCCTGTCTACTTTTGTGAAACTATTTCCTCCTTTTTTCCTCACTATCAGATATATTTGATAGCTTTCTTAGGCTATCGTGCCTTTTGCTGTTTCTCTCTCTGTTCTTGATTTATATTTATAAGTAGCACAATCCATATAGACATGAGTACTATATATAGGAAAACTCAAAGGACACATGAATCCAAAAACATTATTTTTCAGAGTTTTGCAATGTGGCTTGCACCTTGGGAATTCTGCATAAAAGTGCAGAATTATATATGAGAAGTACATAGAATAAATGTATTTTCTGCTTAGCAAAAACATTTGAAAAAATTGTACACATTATGAAAAATGTACAAAAAAATGTAACAGTATTCACAAAACTGTGTGTTCATGGAAACTTCACCATATTTATTGAATTTATAAGGTGGAAGGATGTTCAGTTATAGTTTTGTATAGTTACACAAAAGAGATGAGCCAAAGCCGTATTATTTCCCTAACTGCTAAAATTTAGGCATCCATCCAAGAGATCCTATAATCTGAAACAGATTATGAAAGTAGAGGAGGGATGCAGAAGAAATGTTGAGAGCCAAATCATTATGACCAAGACTGACCTTTGGCAAAGATCAAAGATTTCTAGCCTGGTATAATCAAGGCGATCCAATGCACTGAGGGTTGAAACACGTAGACTCTTCAAAATATGGTTCCTCTACTTTTTCACTTCTTTGCGGACTCTGTTAAGTGTCTTATGAAAGTCCCTGAATAGATATGACAAGTTGGCTCCGACAAATGGTTGTCATAACTGCAACTCATCTTCTGATGTTGCTATTCTGAGTGTTGAATGTGGATCTGAGCATGCTGTTTTCATCAAATGTGTATTATCAGTAGAAGGCAGCACTCAAAGAGAAAAATAGAATATAGACATTTTGACCCTGAATCTGTAATCCCATCCTGCTCATCACCAAGTGCTATACCCAACGTGACTTGTTCTGATGTAGATTGTTTAATTTAAAATAAATTAAATAGGAATATGAGCCCCATTTACATTTTTTTTAAAGAATAAAACCCAGTGCTTTGTTTGGAAATGTGGCCATCTGCCCAGGAAAAAAAAAGACAAAGGAAAGTTGAGGTGGCAGAGAGCATTGGGGATGGGGGCACTGATAGAGGAATAACAATATATTCCAGTAAATGGGTATATTGTGATTGTTCACATACCCCATCACAGGCATTTTCAAGAATGCCTGCAACATGCTCTCAAAATTCCAGATGTGCCCCTAGACCCAAACATTTAGGATTTCTTGATCTAGATTATTTTTCCCATTTAAATATATTCAGGAACAGACACTGAAGCCTGTTTTCACAGCCTGAACTTCTTAGTTTTGATATCTGTTAAACTGGCTTGACTTTGTGAATTATTCTTAGTAACATTCTTAACTGGGTGGGAGTCACACACACTGCACAGATACAACTAGCATCCTTTGCTCTTTCCTTCCTTCCTTCATATAGAGACACGACGCTTCTACCAAATGCATTTCACATTGCAAAGAAAACACTATCGTTAGCTGTGCTTTTTTTGGCCTGCATGCGTGTGGTAAAATGTCTAGTAACAGTTGGCAAGACTTCTGCAGGGAGCGAAGTTCCCATGGCTAGATCTAAAGCCCAAATACTTGGAACAAATTAACACCAGCCAAGAAAGTGAGGTTAATTACTGGAACACTTGGAAGATGAGGTATTTCTAATCATCTCTGTGTGTGTGTGTGTGTCTGTGTGTGTGTGTGTGTCTGTGTGTAAGAGAGAGAGAGAATGGTGTTGAACTTCCTTTTCTTTCTGTCTGTTGTTTCATTGCTACAAATGCAGGTGATCTCATACCAGGCTTCCAACCTAGGGAGTTCTTACTCTGTCTGGTCACTGCCACCAAAGGTTTTAGATGGTATTTCAAAGCTGGGAACTGGAGGCACAAAAACCAGCTATCCTTTCGTCTATGTTTTCTCATTAGTGGTTTTACATCACTGAAAGGAATCTTCATTGGAGGCCCAATATTCCAGCAACATGCTGCTTCAATCTAGGCAGGCTTTTGAAAAAGCAGAGTGCATACAATTCAAGAACAGAGCTCTTGACTTTCCTACTATATTCTGTGGAAAAGGACTCCATAAATCTTGCAGGCCCTGTGAGCACATGCCTTTGGCAACATTTGAATGGGAGAAACTTACTCACTTAACCACATTTATGTTGACCTTTGATATAGAACTGTATGAAAGAATAAAATGTCTATCTGGGTATGTATATCACATAGAAATGGAGCCTATACCACTTGGGGTTTATTGAATAATGCTTGATTTCAAAGCAATTTCAGTATACTGTGCTTTTGGGAATGGATACAAATTCAGAATTGGATGAAATTAAGTTTGCAAATGTTATAGGAGGAGGAGGAAGAGATGAAAAATAATTTTGAAGTCATAGATATGGTAAGGCTCACTGAATATTCTGGAATATTTTATTTGTTTTATAAAGCTGAAGAACTATGCATATTCCAATCCACAGTGAGCATAATCGAAGTTTCTTCTGTATTACCATGCATAAGGTTGCTCTGTAAATGGCCTAAATTCACATCACATTGGATCCATAGTAAACTTTATGGGCAACATTGACCAGCTTTATTTTAAACACTTTGAATTAGTAGTAGGCTTTGTTGTTTTCAGAGGGCAAACATTCTCGCAAAACTGTCTTGTGCCTTGTCTATGTCACATACAAAACCTGGCTGGCTGGTTGGATTTGTGGAGGATGGGTCCCAGGGTTGGTGTCAATGCACCATTTACTTTATTGCTCTACTTTTAATATTTCTCCTCTCAATGGAAATCTTTACAACCCTATTTACATATTTACTTACTCTGTCACTGTCAGTCTCATAAATTCATCCTAGAAAAAGAAAGGATGTTTTCAGAACAAGGTGAATCTTAATTAAGAGTTATCCAAAATGAAGCAATTACTGGATCCTACCACAAGAGGAGAACAGAACAGTTTGTAAATTCAGCCAGTCTTGGGTACAGGAGAAGAAGGTCTTGCTATATCTAAGGTTGATTTTTCCAACCAGGTCCCCTTTGGATATGTTGGAACACAACTACCCCAAATCTGGGTATCATAATTCCACCCACATAGGAGAAAATTACATCCTCTCTCATTTATTGAGTATTCACAGTGAGAAGTATATCAGAACAGAATATTGCTGGGTAATCAGGACTGTGACATTAAAAATAATATGCATAAGAGCGGGGATCATTCACTATTATTGGCCCTGTTTGTACAACATGCTTAATGGATCATGAGTGTGTTGTGCAAACTCCAAAACTGAGTTATTTGACCCAGCCAAATAATCCTGAGTTAGATATAGTCACCTGCATTTTATTGCATTTTATATTTATATCCCTCCTTAGGAGGGAGATGGGTGGTGATAAAAATTTGACAAATAAAATAAAAAATAAATAAATAATCCCATAGACCAGGTTTTCCTAGGGTTAAAATAACTGTCCCTAGTCACCCAATTGACCTTTCCTCCCTCGTCATGCAAGTTACTTTCTGATGGATTAATTGTCCCTTCCAAAGGTTGTGACTGAAATGTTCTCCTAAAACAGCCCATGAAAATTAGGCTTCTTTAGGTACTCTTGTCTCTGTGGTCATTTCAGTTTTCAATCCACCTTCCCACCACATTGGGCAAACAGGACCCTACCACAATTTATCTTAATTATGATTTTATTAGGCATTTTCAAGAAAAGGAAAAGAAAAAGGATACACACATAAAAAAGGCAAAAAGGAGACAAAAAATAAAAAGGAAAAAGGAAAATAGATAAAAAGGGAACTTACAAATATCATAGAATAAGGTTAAAAATTTCAATATTTCACTGATAAGTTTTCACAACTTTTTTAGGTTTTTTTGTTGCAGCTACTGCAGGTTATTTTGGGGGGAAACCAAAAAGGCGGGAAGTGATTGTTGTAAACCGCCCAGAGTCCCCCAATGGGAGGAGATGAGCGGGGACAAATTGGATAAATAAAATAATTTTAAAAAGTGGAAAAAATATACTAGCCTTTTCAGAATCTGAGAAAATCAAAACAATGGCCATTGGAATATTGATCAATACCAAAAGTGTGTTCTTTTGGTGTATAGGGTCCATGCAAACCCAAATGTTGTGACTTGGATACTTAAATGTGAAATCTGAGATGTGAGTATCATTTAGAATACCAGTCTGATCCAATACTCTGAGATTTAAGAGAGAAAGCAATCTTTCAAGTAAGTGATATTGCATAAACCTGAAGCTATGAAACTAGGAAACTCATACTGAAAAGTGCTCAAAAGAATATAGCCACTCCTCATTTTGCGACTACCTCATTTAGCAACCATTTGCAAATACAACAATAATAAATCTTATTCTTAGCGTTTTTCCTGCACTATGGCAGGGTCCGCTTGTCGGCATATCTGTGTCCATTTGGCTCAGTCCAAGGCATCTTCAGGGGTGGCATTCACACATTCCATGTCCTCCTTAATGCGGTCCATCCACCGTTTCTTGGGTCTACCATGGGGCCGCCAGCCACCAGGATCCAGGCACATGGCTGTTTTCGCCACCGAGTCTTCTATGATAACAAAAAATTCATTTTCTGACCAATGTGCACATTCACAACCAAATTTCATGAGCCTGACAACAATGTATGCCAGAGTAAGAGTAATGCTGGTACAGCTGCACAAGAGAACTTTATCTGAATGAGACGGCAGCAACCAGTGATCTTCGCAGCATGTCTCTCTCTCTGTCAGTCACATGTTCATTTGGTGATCATTTCACTTAACGACCTGGTCATTGGAATGGAGTGTGGTCACTAAATGAAGAGTGGCTGTACTTTCTCCACTTGTGTAGCCCACAACCCACAAGCAAACAATTTTTTGAGATGAGAATTTGTCATCTCCTGCTCTCTGTGTTTTCTGCACCTTTTATAATGAGCTGTTAGTAAAAGTGCTGATGACTTGCCCTATACCAAAGTCAGTGGGTCATCTGGCACTGCTTGTTTTAAGAACTACTTTTTATTAGCTTTGTTCCAACAAAGAAATAAAATTGTGACCTATATAAATTTGGGCTGTAGCCATTAAAAATATATTGCTAATTTGAAATTCGGTTCTTACTATTAGTGACTGGAAACCGCTTATGAACTTTTTGCTAGAAAAAGAAAAAAAAAACGAGCTTGTGATTTTTGGATTTGATGATTAGAAAGGGCAGAGTATGGAAAGAAGGAAATTATGATGTAGATAGAGAGGGTAAAATATAAATGCATTTATAACCCCTGTTAAGAAGATCGGAAGCCGCTTCTTTGTAACCTTTTCTTTTTATTTCTTCCTTTTCTACTTCTTTTTATTTCTTCTTCACTTACTTATTACTTTTCTTTATTCTTACTTTCAACTTAAAATTTATACTGTTTTTATTCTGTTGAAAACCTCTTCAATAAAAATTATTCTTTAAAAAATGAAATTTGGTTCTTACTGCATCAGAATGTCATCAGACCAGTTTGCAGACTCAGCAAAATCTATTCCTAAATCATCCCATCACTTACACCATTACAGGAAGGCAAGCATTTGAAAGTTCTCCCATTATAATAAACAAATCAATTATTTCCAAGTGCACAGAAAAAACAATATGATTGAGAAGAAAGCCCAACTGAGCATCTACTGTTTTATGAATAAGTGTTTTACTATTTATTCAATGCTTTATTTATACTGAAATCAATGTCAGAAAATATTTTAACACACATTTCTGCATAGTTACACCATCATGATGTTGGAAAGAGACCATTAAACCAAAATTATTTAAGCACCATAAGAAGAGAACCAGTACTTCAGAAGTATGCTTATAGGACAATTTCCCATTTCTTAGATCATAAACTGAGCTATGTGTCTCTGTAGGCCTATTTAATCCAGATACTTCACTGCTATTGCTCATTGGGTGTTGGAAATATTGATCTCATTATTCTCCTTCTCTGCAGATATCTTCTACACAGATTATAAGTAGCAGAGTTTTATTTCTGGATTCTCCTAATCTGAGTCTCAAAACTGTATCTTTTCATTTTCCTGGCATGACACTTTGAAATCTATTTCCTGAAAATATTATACAAAATGCCTGCAATTTAGATCTAATTCCAACTTCTTAAAACCATGAAAACAATAGGGCCACAATCTGAGACTAAAAAGAGGAAGACTATAGTGCATCTGCTCCATTAAAAAATATCCTGGGAGACAATACTCCAGCCATGCACTTTTATCGCGGCAGTAGAGATCCAGAGATTCATCTATATTCCAAAAAGGTCCTAAACAACCCTGAAGGTTTTTACCTTGAATCCCTAGGTATGTATGGTTCTGGCTGGTTACCTCGACCTGTGGGATGAGGGGCTGACTGTGAACATCTCAAGGCCCATCATATAATATAGTGAGTGGAGCACATGAGGACATAACAAGTCACCATGTTGAGTGAGACCAAAAAACCACTATGAACTTTCCATTAACACAACCTTAATGGCACCAACCTTAATGGCATGTACTGAGTGCTCAGTTTTCCTTACCTCGTTACCTGGTTTGATTTGGCAGATTTTTGTCTGTACCACCAATACAGATGGTGGTATGGGTAGCATTTGATTTCCCATAGATATTTGTATCAGCAATATATGGCTTTGACATTCACATATGATACTATCCAGTCTCAGTGGCCACATTGATGCTGAGTGCCTGTTTAATCAACATACTTAAATATAATTTCTCCACCTGACATACATCAGTCTGTTCATTTTATTGGATGGATGGATGGATGGATGGATGGATCTGGCTGCTGCATTGAGCCATCATATCTCTTCATCAAAGGACTGTTTCTAAGGTTAATGTGGTTTATTATAATTGCTTTGAATCTATTTTTTATCTCTTCCATTTTTTCACATGTTTACCATGTAATTCTCATAGATTGCAAGAGATGTTGTGTGCAACTTTTACATAGACTAAATTTACATGAATGCATTGTAAAGTATACATAGCATTAGTATATGTTACATAGTGTTAGATCATGTTCTTGCTCCTTTATAAGTGAGTGTGATTCTACAATCCTTTATGTCTGTTGGGGTATTTCTGTGCAAAATATTTCTGTGCAAAATGACAAGGAATATTGCAAAGCCATGTCAGACACATGAAAATAGATTGTTGAATTGATCCATTGATGTTTCTGCAAAATAGGAACATAAATAAGAATGCCTTGCCAAAATCCAAAGTTGTCTTGTTCAAAAGGAGACCCAAGGTTAAGAATCCACCCCAATTATTTTTGGAAATGGCAAGAGAGTCCAGAGTTTAACTGTGTGATCCTATGCATGTCTAAGCAGAATTAGGTGCCACTGAGTTCAGTGGTACTGTATTAACTCTCATAGGAGCATGTAAGAATTTATCACTGAAATGAATCTGCAAAGTGAAGTATAGTGAAACTATTAATTCTCCTTGAAGTACTGTGCCATTCTCAAGACTGTTTAATCAAATCACTGTTTACTGGCTGTCCTAGTGCCTATGGACATATACAGAGTTTACTGGCCTGAGAAACTTACCTCCTCATATGCCTCTAGAAGAGCTTTCCCCAATTTACCTGTAAATAAGTTAAACTGCAATCCCCATAATTTCTAGCCAGCATCATCCCTGGTGTTGCTGATTTCAGACATTATTGCAACTGGAAGGAACCAGAATGAGAAAGACTGTTCTAGAGCAATAGATCCCAAAATTTAGTCCATAGACCATTCATGGTCTGCAGGGATAACAGTTTTTATCTTCCTTTTTAGAAACCTTTAATAAAAATTATAAGAAAAGAAAATGTAGTTATAATATAATCCTATGTACCTCTTATGTATCATATTTGATGTTACATTATTATTTGCAAATGTTTGTGATGAGTGCAATATGTGAGTGAGCATAATTATTAGAAATAGCTATATTATTAATACCATTTGATATACACATTTGATTTCCATCAGCCATAGTCTATGCTAAACAAGTCTAAAATTGCTTGCTTATGTGATATTCTGCAAAAGGGTTTAATAACACTGTAGAGGTTACTTAAAGAAAAAAAAATGGGAACCATTACTCTAGATCAGTGTTTTTCAAACTTGGCAACTTTAAGATGTGTGGACTTCAATTCCCAGAATTCTCCAGCCAGCATGCTGGCTGGAGAATTCTGGGAGTTGAGGTCAACACATCTTAAAGTAGTTAAGGTTGAGAAACACTGCTCTACAGCATACTTTCTACCCCCTTGCAAATCTCCATAGAGAAAACCTTCCTTATGCAGTATGTCTTTTCTAGTTCTCACTATTCTTTTTTTTTTTAAGCAAATGTATTCAAATATTTTCTGGCTTCAATAATTACCTTCATGTGAATTTAATTTCCAGCCCAACAACAGTTTCTTTATCAGAAAGATGCATTTTGCATTTGCCCTATTAGGCTCTGCTGACAGGATATCCTGGGCCAGTACAAAGGATGTAGCCTGTGGTTTGGCTACATAATGTTATACCCTAAACTGTTCAGTTTATATCACATGTATGGAGATAGCCACATGTCTTACTTGAGAGTAAGCATCATTTTGATGGGGAAAAATGACCTAAAGAATAGTAAAAATAAAATGAATACCTGCAGTTATGTAATAATTAAATACATATCTGCCATTATGTAAATGCCCACCTGGGCTGTATGTCATCTCACAGAGGAGGAGGAGGAGGAGGAGGAAGGGCACAGTGGTGAATACGCTTCCATCCCAGTGATCTTTGTCATATATTGATTAACCTGTGTTTGCTATTGCCCCATTCTCTCTTGCTGTCTGACTAGTCATTTGTAGGCCCTTCTTGTTGCAGGTCACTAGATAATGACCCTGAAGACCAGTTCAAGGGGTAGAAACTGGGGACAGGGAGACCAGCAGGAGTATGTTTGTTTCGTGCAGCCCTCAAACAGAGCCAAAAATAATATATTTCTGAAGCACAACAGAGAAACAGGATCTCTCTTTGAAAAGGGAGCTTGTCTTCACATGGGAAAATGCAGGATACTTTAATGCCAGACATAACACCCTAATGGTGTCTTCATTTAGGATAGTATTTAGTGGAACACTAAGCTAAACTAGGCTGCCTTTTATGGCACCCCAAAACTAATGCTTGACTTGTCTGTCTCATTCTTCAAAGACTCCATCTTCTTCCAAGCCTGTACAAACTTTGGACCTAGGATAGCTCTATTCAGCTTGACCGATGTGTCTGTGGGCCTGTTGGAAGGAGGGCCTGTAATGGTTGCCTAATCCCAAATACTCAGTCTCACAAGCCCGGGCTTAAAGATAACTGATTTATTAAAGGAATAGTATGCAAATACAGAGAAAGCTGAGAATGAGCAAAAGCGCACCAAATACAAACTTAAAAGCCTTGCTTCCAACCCAGTCCCGCCCCGAGCGCTCGTTAGCAACCACCCCCTCCCAGGTGCTAGCAACCGTTACATCTGCCTGGGAAAGCAACCTTGAACAGAGTTGCAAACCCAAACATACATTCCAAAGTAGCAAAATAAAGAGTACAGCAATAATGGAAAATACCAGGAAGCGTTCAAGCATGTGATACACGGATCGACGGTTTGACATGTGAAACGTTACGATGTTAACAGAACATCGAAACGGTGAACATGACAGGGCCTAAGAGTGGCAGGAAACATATTAGCAACCAAAGAAAGAAGAGCTGCTCTAAGCTTAAGAAACAGCACCACTGAAGATACAAAAAACAGAAGCACATTCCACCTGAAAACACAAATATGACCCTAGTGGGTTTAGGGTTGTGGTCTAACCCAAAACAGCCCTAGAAAAACTGTTACACAAAAGTTCAGATTGTAGCTTTTTTAGAAGCCAACAAGTAGCTTAGTGGGTCTGCCACTGTTTCCAACAGATGTGGTTGCTTCTTTCTAAAACATGTGTTGCCCTTATTTTTTCTAAACATTGTCCTTTGTTCCTCCTTGGTTTCTGCTATCTTTGGGTCCTTTCTCATTTTACAGGCTTGCTTACTTGTTTGTTTGTTTCATTTATAGACTGCTGCATCTTGAGACTCACAGCAGTTTATTTGGCTTAAACAAACATCCCTCAGTCCCTCTTGCAGTAGTGTAGTGGTTAAGGTGCTGGACCAGAAACAAGGATACCATGAGTTCTAGTCCTCCCTTAGGCATGGAAGCTAGCTGGGTGATTTTGGACCAGTCAACCTTCTCCCAGCCTACCAAGTTATCATTGTAGAGAAAATAGGAGGGAGCATTATGTACATTCCCTTCAGTTGAATAAAATAAAAGTGGGGATATCAATCTAATAAAAAGCAAAATCTCTCATTTTGCCAGCAACTGCTTCATCTGCACCCTTCACTCCAGCTTTCTACTTCTGCAATTTCTCCCTCTCTCTTCCTTTTTTTAAAATTAATTTTTATTAAAGAAATTTTTACAGAAGAAAAACATTTAAAGGAAAAAGAAAATAAAGGAAAGTAAAACAAAAGTGATGAGAAAAGAATAAAGAAAGAAAAGAAAAGAAAGAAAAAAGAGAAAAAAGAGAAAGACAAAATATAAAGAAATGACTTCTGATCTTCTTTATAGTAGTTATAAATGCATTTGAATTTTATTCTCGTTCTCTAAGTTTACATCATAACTCCCTTCTTTCCATAATCTACTCTTTCTAATCATCAAACCCATAAATCGCAAGTGCATTTTTTCTATTTTCAGAAAAAAAGTCCATAAAGGGTTTTCAGTCACTAACAAACGTAGTAATTGTCTTTTCTCTAATTAAACAGGTCAATTTTGCCACCTCAGCAAATTCTGTCATCTTCACCAACCATTCCTCCACTGTGGGTATTCCAGAGTCTTTCCATCTTTGTGCATATAATAATCTTGCTGTGGTTGATTTGTTTTACTGGTGCTTTAAAAGCAGTATGATTTTTTTAAAAAATTAAAGAATTCACAATACTGTTGTTCCTTGGTGTTTTTTTTTAATTTGTTGTCTATCACTTTGGGCTTTTATTTGTTTGTTTGTTTGTTTGTTTTAATTGTCTACTTCTATAATTAATTGGTGTTGGAGGAAAATTCTGAGAGTGCCTTGGACTGCAAGAAGATCAAACCAGTCCATACTCCAGGAAATAAAGCCAGACTGCTCACTTGAGGGAATATTAAAGGCAAAACTGAAATACTTTGGCCACATAATGAGAAGACAGGACACCCTTGAGAAGATGCTGATGCTAGGGAAAGTGGAAGGCAAAAGGAAGAAGGGCCGACCAAGGGCAAGATGGATGGATGATATTCTAGAGGTGACGGACTCATCCCTGGGGGAGCTGGGTGTGTTGATGATGGACAGGAAGCTCTGGCGTGGGCTGGTCCATGAAGTCACGAAGAGTCGGAAGTGACTGAACGAATAAACAACAACAAAAATTAATAATACTACAGCAATCTTAACCCTATTAAACCTAAAAACCAAGCAATTATTATTATACCTTATGGATACCTTATAAATCTTACAAATCAAACAAACCTTTAAAAAAGTCCAGTAGATCTTAATCCAAATCATTAAAGAGAAATGAAATCATAATAGCCCCATTATCAATCCAATTACACTACAAATTTTTACCCCACTTCAAAATATACTAAAACATTTACATATCTCCCTATTACACCTAAGGCATTTTTCTTGCAAAAATCAAATAGCCCAATTGCCCCCTTAAAAACTCAAACTTCTCAGCAAAATAACTCCCACATCCGCTCAGAGTCCCTCCTTGGGGGGAGATGGGCGATAGTACAAATTTGAGAAATAAACAATGCAGATTCTCTTCTCTCCCATAACGTTCCCTCAGAAAAATAACTCTTCTTGTAAACTGCAGCTCAGACTGTCACTTTAACCTCTTCAGCACAAAAATGTAGTCTTCATCTGGCATTACTTCAGTCTCACTGTCAGTTTCACTTCCTTGTTAAAATCTTCATCTTCTTCCATAACATCTTCAGCCAGATGACACACTTTAGAAATAATATTGTTCCCAATGTCCCAAATATTCTGCAGAATAGCCTGACAGCAATCTGAAAACGTCTCTTTGTAAGTCTGCATAAAATCATAATGGAACTCTGAAAAAGCCTCCTTGAAATCATCCATGTTTCAGGCAGTAGATTATGGCACTCCCTAGATACTTGACTGCACAGATAGGAGTTAATGAGTTAATGAAAAACTTCCAAGTGAAATTGGAACAAGAGAAAGTGTACTAACAAGCAGCACTCAGGAAAAGTGAACAAAGGACTAGAAATTCAAAACAACAAATTCAACGTGTAGGAAAATATTGAATCCTTCAAATTCAGTACAAAAATAATAACAGGGAGGCAATTATTTATTATCAGGTCTCCTTAGTCTTTAAATGGGAAAAAAAGCCAAAACTTTAAAAGATTTAAAAAATTTAATCCAGAAATTACGATAAGCACGAAGGGAGTCCACTTCTTCCTACTGTAGAAATCCTCTCTTAGGGTACAAGAACTTTTTAAAAAAAGTAAATTGAGTGCTTTAGAAATGGTGTGGCTGGACTTAATGTCCCTTTAAGGGTTGCAGCGTGACTCGGAAATGGTGAAATCCCAGCTTCCTGGTGAAGTCTTACCCGTCAATCGCGCACGCTGTCCACGATCTCCTGGCTGCAACTTGCCGTCCAGAGGGTGAATAGGTCAATTCCAAGCATTTTCCTTGATCTAGAAAAGCACTCTGGGCTACAGGAGAAACCAGTCTGAGCCTGGAAAAACTGCCACAATGCCAGTTCTGTCTGTGAAGCTCGCAGGCACAGCTGCTCAGTCTGCCATGTTCCTACTGGAAGTCCATCTTTTTGTACATTTTTTAAAAGATGTGGATTTGTTACATACAAATACACACACACACACAAGATTAATTAGTATGACATTTTGGTGGGGTTGCTTGTAGCTCCTAGCAAAGCAATCACAGTTATGGTTAGCATATTAAACTCCAAGACCCTTATCCTGTGGATGAGCAGTAGAAACTGCAGCTAATATAGTCAAGGGGTGACATAGAAGCAACAATCAAGGTTTTGTAGACAGTGACATAATCAATCAATTAAGGAATCAATTCTGTACCAAGTGACATTTCTGAGTGGTCTTCAGTGGTGTCTCTTGACTGTTGGATCATCAGGTAGTCAAAGGAATATCAAAGGCAAATGACTGCTGAGAATGTGAATGAATATTTTGCATCTGTCTTCATTGCTAAAGTTATAGGAAAGCTGCCTGCATCTTCACTAATGCTTTCAGGGAAGGGGTCCAAAGAACTGAATGAAGTCAAAGTTCTAGTACTCGTGGAAAAATCAAAAATAAATCATGGGAACCAAACAGCATTAGAGGGTGGGGGTGTTAAGGTGTGAGATTAATGATCTAGTAAAAATATGTCATGACTTTAAGACTGATCTCTGTACTAAAGGAGAGTAAGATAGCCACTGTAACACATTTTAAAAAGAGAAAGATTCAAATTATATAGAGGTGTTGAAGCAACAACAGCATCAAGAACTCTGTGAAAGAATCACCCCAAGTTACAGCAGGTACAACCTTCAGGCCAAATGCACAGATGGTCAGTAATGTGACATCCAGCCCAGCCCTGAGTCTGCTGCCTGGGCACAGATGGCACACTTCCTCCCAGTGGAGAGTGAACACAGCTGTCTTACCATAATGTCAGTTATGGCCCTCCATGTGGAATTGCAAAGGCTTTGATTGGTTTTCTCAAGAATGATGAGAACATCAGGAGAGTAGATGACACCGTCCCTCACCCCCTGGTCCCTTACCATCACTGATCCTGGTAAGGGTTTTTTCTCAAAAACTGAGGAAAGGAAAACACCAAATACCAAGTAGGAAATCAAATTCAAGGGTATAGGAGAATTCAGGGGGAAAAGGAAACTTCAAGAAGACCCCAAAATGCTAGTTTGCTTTTTTTTTTCCTTCATGTGAACAGTTTAACCCTTATCTGCACAATTGTTTTGATTTATAATTGACATAAATATAATGAAACCTTGTGTTTTAGCTGGCTTAAGATCTTTCATTAAAATTCTGGGTTTTGCAGATTAAATTTGTGAAGTCAGAAGCAAGTACTACTGTATTGGTTTCTATCAAATTTACTTCCAAATAACTCTGAACTGAATTTCAGTCATGCTATATGTGTGTGTGTGTGTGTGTGTGTATAAATAATATATAAATTTATATATATAAATATATAAATAATTAGGTCTATATGTAGAGCCAGTTTAGTGTAGTCGTTAAGGCACCAGCTAGAAACTGGGAGACCATGAGTTCTAGTCTCACCTTAGGCATGAAGCCAGCTGGGGGACCTTAGGCCAGTCACTCTCTCTCAGCCTTAAAACCACTTCCAAAATCTTGCCAAGAAAATTGCAGGGACTTATCCAGGCAGTCACCAGGAGTCAACAGTGACTTGAAGGCAAACACAAAAAAAGTCTATATGTGCCAATGTTTAAAAACCATTATAAGCAGCTCCTGAATGTCAACATTTACTGTATTCCACAGCTGATGTAAATATTTGTGAAATACTGGTTTTGTTCTAGTACAGATTTCACATTCTAGCATTCTGAATACATTCCAGAACAACTGAGGGAGGTCCAATGGCACAATATTTTATGAGGCTGTAAACATTAATAATTTCCTTTGCATGTTCTGCTTCTTATTCACATGCCTATAAAAACTGCTATGACTGGCTAAGTGCATTTCTCCAGTAAATCTGATTGTGTTATGATTGCCTATCCTAAAACACCATCAGACTCATGAACAAGTTCATAAAGATATCTGATTTATTAAAGAATAGTATGCAGGATCACAAAGAAAGCTGAGAATGGAAAAAGCGCACCAAATGCAAACTCAAAAACCCTCGGTACAAACAAGATCCCTCCCCCCGTAGAATCTTCCCAGGCTCACAATCCCAGGTGCTCCTAACGGCTTCTGATTGTCCGCGGGAAAAAGTCCTTGAGCCGAGCACATAACCCAAACACATTCCATTGAAACAAACACAGATACAGAGCTTGGCACAAGGATTCACAGCAGCTCCCTCCCAACAGAAACGCGCATCAGCACCATGGCATGTGAAACGTTATGATGTACAGTGCACATTGAAACAGTGAACATGACACACTGTAGGGGAATAACATTAATGTGGTTTTCTCCATCCAGATTGGATGGTCAAGTGTTTTTCTTAACACTGCAGGATCTATGTTGCAATGTAAGAACATTTTATGCATCAGAAAAATCAAAATCAGTAAACAGCAGGGATTCAGCTCACCCACACCCCAGCACCACCACCACCATGAAGTCTGTAGCTATGAATGTCTAGTTAGCAATCTTCTGGTACTTATCCTTTGCCAGGGAAACTAAATGAATTCTTGTGATGTTGCCTGCTAACATTGCTCTCTTGAACTTTTGCATTTCTAAATACTTCAGAAACAAAGAAAGGAGAAAGGAAACCAATAAACAGAACATAAAAGCTGTTTAATGGGTACATAACAAAGCAAGATACAGACAGACATTCATTCAGGGTTGTTGGTTTCTTTTTACATTTCACAAATTAAATTAGAAACTTCTTTTCAGCCAATTGAAGTTCTTTAATAAGTGTAAGAAAGCAACTGTTGTCTACAACCAGCTGACTGTACATGGGAAGAAAATTCCAGGAAAGAGTAAGTTCTGTGTGGACATTCCAAAGCAAATTACCTTCTTCTAAAGAGGAAGGTTGAAGTGATTTTTTTTGAAACCTCGTTGTGAGAATTAGCTGAGCTGGAGCAAGACAAAAATAATGTTGTTACAGCAAAACCTATACTGGGGCCAGTTTTCTCAATCACCCCATAACACCTCATGAAATTACAGTATGAGGTGATGCAACCAGTTTGTGAATTCTCTTACTCTGACAGCAGGGAAAATATTATACAGAGTAGAGCTATAATCTTATTTTCCAAATGTAGGTTGAACTCAGTGAGAAAAATTGTAGAGTCTTATTTAAATGGCAACAATTGGATAAAACAGCTGACTTAATCAAAACTATAAACAAGGGACTGGAAGAATATTTATTCATTCGTTTGTTGCTTCATTCAATTTCTATACTGTTTCCCTCAGGACTGTAAAGCAGCACCATAGTCATGTGAGGTAAGTTGGGCTAAGGGATAGTGAAGCACACAACAAAGACAGCAAGCTTCCTAGGCTAAGATTTTAATCGTATCTTTGTATCTTTGTTGGTGGTCCAGTGCATTTATGAAATTACAGAATAAGGTGATGCTACTAGTTTGTGAATTTTCTTACTCTGTTCTTACTCTGGCTAATCTGAAAATATAACAGAACCAATAATGCTTAAAATCCAAAAGGCAATAGAGGATATTTTAAGTTGATTTATTGGGAAAACCAAAGAGGAACAGAGAACATTATGCCAATCAGTTGCTAATTGTTATCCAAATATGAAATGGAACTACATATGCAGAAGCTTTCTGCCTCTCGACAGAGGTCCAACAACAATGGGGTATCATGGTATCATTTATTTATTTTTTTAAAAAAATAGATCTGTAAAAGAATGTATTTGCAAGATCTGCCAAAATTTACAGCTGCAGCATTAACATGAAAGTTAAATAATCAAAACTACATACCAAAAAATCATTTGTGGGTACTTCAAATCTTTTAGGTACTTCGAACCTTTGCTTGAAGGGACATCAAGGGACATTTTATCATGTTTGGTGGACGTGTAAAAAAGCCAAAAAATGTTGGATACAAATACATACATTAATTCAGAAGATTTTAAAGATTAAAGTACAATTGAAGCGAGAGGCTTTTCTTTTGGGATTAATGGACAGGCATCTAGAAAAAAGTCATGGAATTTTGTTTTTATACAAACTTTTCGTTTTTATACAGCTGCAGTGAGATTATTATATATTCAAAAGTGGAAAGGTTCAACACTACCCACAATGGAGGAACGGTTGGTGAAGATGATGGAACTTGCAGAGGTGGCCACATTAACTTCTTTGATTAGAGAGAAGACAATATCTACGTTTATATCTGACTGGAAACCCCTTATGGACTTTTTGCATAAAACAGAAAAAAATGAACTTATGACTTGTGGTTTCAATGATTAGGGGAAAAAATGGATAATAGAAAAAAGTGAGCTTTTTTTGTAATCATAGAGTAAGAGATAACTTTTTAATCATACTTGTATTTGCTGCAAAGGAAATCAGAAGCTTCTTTCTATTTCTTTTCATCCTTTTTTCTGCACTTTTGTTTTTTCTTTCTTCTTTCTTCTTTCTTCTTTCTTCTCTTTTTCTTTGTTCTTTTTAGTCTGTATTAGTTTGTGTAAGTGTTTATGTTCTCTTTAAAACTTTTAATAAGATTTATATTAAAAATCATTTGTGAGAAATATCTCTGCAAAAGAATATTTTCTAAAAGTTGGATACAAAAAGTGATAGATGATGGATGATGGATGGATGGATGGATGGATGGATGGATGATAGATGATAGAGATAAAATAAAAGAGTTTGCAACAAAGAAAAGTATTTTTTTTTTTAATGACAAAAGAGAAATGGTATTTTTAAACACTTTGTTGGGAATTTGTGCCATACAATATACAAAAATACTTCATATTAGGGAAAGTTGCAAACAAAATTGGCTATGGACTATTTACTATATCTTTTTAAAATAAATCTGTAAAGTAATAATCTGGTTGACTGGAATATTTCCCTACTGATGTAGACATTAAAATGGATTGGATTTATTCTGAACCACAGGCTCTTAGCTTCCAGTGCCATATTCTAAATATCTTTTGTCTTGTGTTTTCTGTGCACTGAAGAGGAAATAATGCCTTATGTTTATATCTGTATTTTGCAGGTTCATAGAAATATCATCAATACATTAGCCAATCACTACAGTTGTATACTGATCTGCTTGTTCTCTCACCAAAACAATGCTGATATGCTAGCTAGAACATAAATTATTACCTTTCTCTACCAAGAATTTCTTGACATTTAATTACAATTCAAAAATAATAAGTGCTAGCTGGTGCCATTGATTTGTAAACTGAAATCATTTCAGAAAAGATATAAGGAAGATTATCTTCCTTTTTAAATTAGTTTATTGCTTAAATATTTTTAACCCTGCCTTTTTCATCCAAGAGAGTAACTATACCATAGTGCAAGTGTACTGAAAATGAAATAAGTGCAATATGTTAAAAGGAGTGACATAGTCAGTAAAAAGTTCTGTATCGTCCTATAATGTAAAAAAATACCTGCAATAAAAAAGACAAGATGAATAAAATATTATGTGGGTATTCAAGATTTCAAATTTCATAAACAGTAGGATTTACAAACAATGTCTTCAGTTCCTGAGTCAGTAGCATGCTCCAATGTGAGGAACTGAAATGATATACAGATAGAATTTGAAAATATCCAACATTGAGGATTTTCAGAATCTGATAACATTAAATACTGTTCTGAATTGGACAGCCTCTGCATGATCCATTCTTCTACAGATGCCTACCGACATCATTTCTTCATTGACTAAACATCATATTTTTTTTATAGGGCCTTGGGTATGTCTATTGCCTGGACCAAGAATTTCAATTGCTAGAATTTGCACCAGGGGATTAGGCTGGGCTTCTAAATGTGTGCTACTTGTAAACCTGCATTAATTAGGGAAACTGAGCTTTGGTTGACTCCAGGTGTCACACCAGTTTAAAGAGAAAATGAAGAAACTGTGCTACAGGAGCAATCCATCAGGATGCAACAAAGTGGAATACAAGGCTTTCTAAGGAAAAGTGTCTTTGCCCTGACATAAGATTGAACCTTGAACCACTAAATTGGGTGAGCTGGCCCAGGGCAAAAGGTGAAGCATAGCCACTTAGGACCCACATTACTTGGGAAATTAACTAATTAGGAACTTACAGCCGTGACGTCAAAGTAGTTTCTAGTTCCACAGCTGGCTTGGCACTAGCTAGGTTAGTAGAGAATCAGAGGGCTTAAAAGGTCAGCCCTTCCATGACAACTGTTCTTTTCCCATTCTTCTTTCCTCTTTCTAGGCTCAAGATACCCACAGAATTCAAGCAGACTTGAAAAAAATAATTCATTGGTTGTTCTCTCTCTCTCTGCAATTCATGACAAGGAAGGGCCATTTCCACTCTGTGTAATTATCAATTATGTGAGAGGAAGTACAATAATAATCAAAACCATTGGCATCCTCTTAACTCCATGGCAGCATTCCCATATTGAATTATTGGGGTCATTAGTTGTCTACTTGTGACTCTCAAAGGAAGCTGTCCTAAGCTTAGATATTGTTGGAGACCTGATGACAAAAACATCAGAAAGCCATCATCTGTATTATCATATTCTCTCCATGGAATTTCAGGCATGCACACCCTGTCCTTAGTGAGTGTGGTTTGTAGGAATAAGCCTAGAGATTAAGATGTGTACTTCAGTGTAGAACATTTTTAATTACAGCTCTGGCTTTCTGAAATGTGGATTTCATCACAGCCTCTTGTCACTTATTAATCTCAGATAATGTCAACCCCACTGTAAAATCATTTAGTGGAAATTCTTACTAGCTGTCAGTCCTTCTGTAGGATGATAGGTTTCCAACTGAAACAATGTTATTCTGAAACACAGGAGCATAATTTGATGCCACACTGAAGCAGTCTCATCTCCAGTCCTTCTAAAAGTTGCTATCCAATTATAATATGATCAAAGGAAGACAAGGTTGAATACTTGGGAAGTAATCCTATGAACTTTATTTTATTAACTACATTCAGGAGATTCAATCATTTTGCTTTTACAATGACTCCTCCTCCTCTTTTGTCCTACCCTTCCAGCTTTTTGGAATGTAACCCTTACTCCCCACTCCTCCAACTGCACAACTGTGTTTTCAAGCATTTATTGAAGCCTTATTATGCTCCACCAGATAAAAGAGAAAAGTAGGAAAGGAAGAATCCATTTCTCTCCATTCACATCGATTCTCTTACTGTCAGAGTTACTGAATCATCAGCATTTCTTAGAGTCACAAAGCAAGTTATATTAGACACAGCTGGAGAAGCTTCCTTCATGCTACAACCTGGGAGAATCACATATATTGTAGGAAATCACATGTTGACTGAAGACAGAGAAAATACCAGGTCAGATACTTTGCCCATATTGTCTTGAGTTCTTCTGCTGCCTTTGTCAAAAGATAATATGGTATCCCTATTCCATGTACATAACCTAATATTTGATGATGAAAGGCCAACCTCTGTACTCTGTTTTTCAAAGCAGCATTGTCCAAGTCACATGACACCTACAATTTTGTTCTTCAATACCTTGCTTCCACTCATGCTCCCAGTACTTACTACCTGAAGTAGCCAATACCTACTAACTGGCATTATTATAGGGTTGGCTCTGCTCCTCCTTGTTGGTTATCAGATTCATTCAAGTTCCTTCCATCACCTGCCACCTGATCCTTTTCGTTAATTAATGTTAGGAATTGAATCAGAGACTTTCTACAGGCAAGGCAGCTGTTCTGCCACAGAGTTATGACATCCCTTCCCTTTTCCTCTTAATCCCACCCACCCCAAACCCTATGAAAAACCAAGGGTTTGTTGAAAGTAAAGGCTTCCAGAATATTTCTAAAATACCCTCATATACTTTTTTCCCTTGGAGCTAAGTAACCCCAAACAATATTTGTAGGACCACTCTTAACCTGGGGAGGGAGGACCTGAAATACTCTTCATCCATAAGGAGTAAGAAGTAATCCAAGTTTTCCTGTACAAAGGCCTAATTATGCCTCGCTTGCCCTACTGAGAAAGAATGAAGACTGCAGGGATGCAAAGTGACTTGGCTCTCCCTTTCATCCCATTCCCCTCCAAGCAACCACGCTGAAACAAGGTAGCTTGGTGCAGGGGGTGACTTCAGAAAACCCTTTTTTATCCATTTCTGTTTCTGCTGGGCATTCTTCAGACAGATTTCAAAAGGCTCCGTTGCTAATGAAAAACACACCGGCTGTTGAAATTAAGTTAACTCCTTTTTTTACATTTTTTTTAAAAGAGAAAAGAAGATGAAGATGAAGAAAAGAAAAAGAAAGGAAAGGAAAGGAAAGGAAAGTCCCTCTTTGATTTCATTGGTATAGATATTAGAACCACATTGTTCATCAAGACACGTTTGGCCTTACAAAAAATACACAGTGGTTCTTAAAAGCAAGAAGTCAGTGGTTTTATGTAGAATCTCTTGCCCTTCCTTATTGGAAAAAAAACTAGGGTGGGGAGGAAGATAGCTTAGAAAATAATTGTGTTGAAAGGGTACTCTGACAGTAGTTTTAAATATGTATTTTTATGGCACATTTGATGTAGCGACAGTAGGAATGGGAGAAACAATGGAACTATCTCTTTGCATTTAAGCATTTGTAAGTTGCCTGCTGCAACCATGTGGCTTTAAGTGGCTTAGTTACAAAATTCATACACAATATTCAAACAAACAAACCATTAAACCCCAGCCAGATAAAACTTCAAGAATCAATATAAACCAAACAACATTCTATGCATCTTTGGGACTGTTCAGTTTTGTGAAAGTTCACCAGCTTCCATTGACAGATTTGGACTAAACCATTCCTATCATACTTACATCTTTACTAGCATCTGAAAGTAGTGATGCAACTCTGCCCTTTGTGTGTGTGTGTGTGTGTGTGTGTGTGATGTCATGATGTGCATACAAAAGGGGAAAGCTTGTGTTGCATCCGTGAGACACAGCTTTCATCATTTGTTCCCCCTTAACTACCCTGCAGATGACTCCAACAGAATGTTTTGTGAGACATTGTTTTCGTGTTAGCATTGGCTAACATCAAAGGACAGTTTTTTTAATTATGGTATTTGGCTAATACATTCAAGCAGTATCCTAGGCCCTCTTAAGGATTTTTTTTCTGGTATTTTAATCTAGTGCCTCTTCAGAGAGAATAACAATAAAATCAAAAGAAGAGGGGTGTCTTGCTTATCTTACCTGCTTCCTTGTTTTCACAAGAATGTGGGAAGCGGATGGAACTTGTAATTCTCTCCTGTCATGCTTCCTACAAGTCCTGCTGCTCATAAATTTCTCATGCTCCTTACTTCCCTGCTTCTGTGTAACATATGTAGGGCATTTTTATCCATGAGGCTTGGAACAGTTCTTGCTTAGTCATTGTGTAATACAACATAAAGCTTCCAGTAGTCAGAATGCTCATTTTTCTAAAACTGCAAATACTGCTGTTCAGCATTAACCATGATCTGAAATTCACATAATTATTGAAAGAGAGGCTCAGGGGCAAACTCATAGGCATATGTAACCTGAGGCTGCTCTTTCTCCTTAAAAGGTCTTCACTTAAATCCTCTCTAGCAGTCATCATTAACAACTGTAAAGATTCACGAGGTGGTATTGATCACTTATTTCCAAAAGGTTCAGGGGAAACTTCAAAAATCACTTTAAGGTTTTGGCTTCTACTTCGCAAACAGCATACATGGATAGAACTATTTTGGGGGGAAAAAAGGAAAAAATTTATGATGGTTTTGCTTGTGTGTGTGTGATTTTTTTTTAGTCCTAGTGCAACACTAAGATTTTGAAAAGCAGAAACTTTGTCTAGCATCAGAAATGCCCAAGACCAAAGCAAGACACAGTTTTTGAAAACAACTGTTGTATATCAAAACATACATACACAACCACCCCTACAATGGAGGAACAGTCAACTTTGGAACATAAACTGCCATGTAGAAAAGATCTCTTGATTTCAGCCATATACCTCTTTAAGCCTCCTTGAGATCATCTTTGTCCTCTGGCACCATGCAGTCAACCTCGCTTTAAAATATACCTGCTTGTCACTCCAAATCTTTTTCTTCACTTCCCTCTGAGGCTCCACCTAACCACCTTGCGGTTTTCATGCCTTGGTGATGGCACAGAGTGAGAAGTGGCAGAGGCAAATCTCAGGCAGGGGGGGTATCACATCACTGCACTGAGCTGAGGAAGCGGGATTCATGTCAGGGGACCACACACCCACCCCATCCTGCTGCTGCTGACATCAAAACCATCCCCACCAGCTGGAATCAATATGTCAGCCTGGGCTTTTACTTTTTCTTGGTGGAGCAACCTCTCAAAACCATGGCTGTACAGTTCCTAAGCATGATACAGTGCCATAACTGTGACATAAAATCAATATATAGCACTATTCCCATAATTATCAAGCAACTTTCAAAATACATGGCGCTTGAGCGGACATGGAACTAAGTTACTGGGCAGCTTAAGTGACTATGAGAAAAGGGAAGGAATGATTGTCTGCTTCATCTAACTGTAGGTCAAGTAAAACTCTCTTCCAAACCCCCAAAACATTTACACCCAGAAAGTACAAAACCTGGGGAGACAAAACATCTGTCAAAAAATGGGGAATCTCTTTCCAATCCCAAATAAAATTATTCCATATGGTGCAGCTTGTTGAAAACTGGCTTTTCAGTGTGAAGTGCTTCTAGTATAGGTACAGTGACCATACATCCTTTATCATAAAGGACAGTCCTTTATTTCAGAAAGCTGTCCTTTAGATTTATTTTTCAAAAACTCAATTTTGTCCTTTATTTTGGTCATTTAACTTTTACCATACAAATGGTACTGCTTAATGCACAGTCTTTCAGATTCATATGAAAAATATGGAAATTGAATTGTCTTTTTAAAATAAATTTACATATACTGTTTGATTTTAGATATTTTTATTAAAATATGCCTTTCTGTAAAGTTTTTTCTTGGTTTTGTTTTTGAATTTTTCTTCATAAAGCAAAGTTATAAACAATTAAAAATTGTTATCCTTATGAATCTCTTTCAGATTTGCCCCTTTCTCAGGTGTGTCCTTTATTTTTACAAAAAAATATGATCACTGTAAGTATAGGCACAAAATGAGACTCACACACTGTATTATATAATGTATACAGAATCTACACAGTATAATTGGACTCTATCCCTATAATTTTAAGAGAACGTGGTCAAGTACATGTGCTTAAACAGCAGCCCGTTCACTCTAGCTTGTTCCCAACTGATTCATATGCCATGGATAATTCATGGCACTAATTATATTAGGTTCTAATTAGGCTGGGCAACGTTTGTGAACATTTCCACTCAGAAACTTTTTTTAAGGATTGAAAAGTATCAATAAACAAAACAAACATAAACCAAGAGGTATCAGTGGTTGAGGCTGTTGTAGCTCAGTTGTGTTGCCAGTGACACCGAGGCAGGCAATAAGATGCCGTTACAGCAAGGGTGTCACTATAGTGCCATTTGTTTACTGAATAGGAGAACCAATGCCTTACTGGAAGACTGGGGAAAAAAGCAGGGCCCTGATGCTGCAGTGCAGTTCTGTTCAGAAACAGCTTTATATTTTGGAACGGGATCAATCCTGAAAAAGTCCCTGTTTGGGGGAAAGCTGATTTTCCACACCAGAGCCAATTAAAGGAGAGGAAAAAATCATTCACCTTGAGGACAGAAGCCTTATAATGATGGCTTTTTAAAAACTCTGTCTCCAGGCAGCTTGGAAGGTGCCATGAAGGGATCCCAATGCTAAGCAACATCAGGCAATGTTTCATCTCCAGTTTGGATAATGAGTTGCTTCCCCTAAAGCTTGGCTTACTTGATATTATTACTTGAGGTTGTAGTGAGTCCAAGTCAAGGAGGCTTACTTCATTTCAAAGCTTTCCATGAGTATAATGGCACATGGAACATAATAAACATATATACTACATTCTGTACATATGTATATGTAAAAATGCATTACATATCTATACACATGTATAAACACAAACATGCATACATATGTCACATAGTTACTCTTTATCTTGCTAAGCTAATGGCAGCTGAGTTGGGAATTTTATCAATTTATGCAGTTTAGATGTTAAACACCATTGACTCACTAAATGGCTTTTAATTAAAGATAAATAGTGGGGTGGAAGATGGTAGTATATCTGAGATCCTCACTGTTTAAAAAATTATTTTTTCCAAAAATAACTTTCCACAGTAATTATGCTAGAAATGAACTATGGCCCCATAGTTCATTTTTTTATTAGTTTATTCATATAAAACTGCAATAAACAGTTTTACTTTCCCCTGTGAACGCTGGGAGTTTTAATTCAGAAAACTATAACTCCCAAGGGTAGTTTTTAAGAAAACCATCATAGGATGATTCCAAACAAGGCTTTTGTTGTACAATGGTCCTTCTGCCTCACTCTTAAAATGTTCCAGAAGGTGCATAGTAAGATCTTATATTTGTAATACACTGTGTTTTCCTAGCTTCTTGCATAACCTTGTTTATTCAAAGATGGAAAGCTGCAAAAACTACATTTCTTGATCTGGAAGTTCTAATGTGGAACATGCTAGGAGATAGAGAATTAAAGGTGTCATAGCCACATCCTTCCCCAGGTTGGTTGCTGCATCTTCTAAATTCCATTGTTGTTGGTGCCTGTTTCTATAATTGACCCTTCTATTTGTAAGCACTATCTGAAGATTCGCCTATTGTTTATGTTTTTATATGGATCTCTGGTCTTTGGTCAGTTTGATCTATCCACATTGCTAAACTCCTTTTTCATCTGACACATGATTTCTCATTTTCTTGGCTTCTGACCCACTGGATTCTAGTCCTTTTCCTATGCACACTTCTTGTCAGCCTATTGGCTCATGAAACTATATAATCTCTATGTTCTCAGAACATCATCAACAGTCATTGATCAAGGCAAGTTTAAGAATAAATGGAGGCATTCTAATGTTCAAACAATCACAATACATGGACTTACCCAATTAAAAATTTAAAATGTTATTTTATTTCTTCATTCATAATGATGTTAGATGGTAAAAATCAATCGACACTAAGGGATCTTTTCTCCTGATGTAGATGTCATGGGTGAACTGCAGTGATAAAAACGAACATTTTTCCAAGGCTTAATTTTCTATTTCAAATTATTCCAATTAAGAACTGAAGACAAGGTACTAAACAAATGGCAGATACAAATACCTAATTTTATATGATCTAATGAAAGACCAAGGATCGAACTTAAGATTTTACAAGACTCAAAATTACAGGGTAGATTGGCAGTACCTAATTTCAAACTGTACTACCAAGCTAACTATTTAACTTGGATAGCACACTGAATTACAGCAGGATATTAAAAGTATGGGATAAACACAGAAAAAGAATTAGTCCAGACTTATTCCCATGAAAGTAAATGTACAAAGAAATTTGAACAATGGAGGTGGTATAACTCATATAGACAGCAAGATCTAAATATTAATAAGACAAAAAGGAAACCTTTCAAAATTTTTCCTCTGGAATGGTCAGAATTGCTTCACTGGTTTTACTACCTCCAAATAAACATTATAATTCTGAAGGAATTACAAAAACAAGGTGGAATGCTTAGATACCTGACTGAATTTGGAAAAACTGATAATACAAAATTCAGAACATTTACTGGGCTTATCTACAAATTCTGGTTGAAAAATGATTCAGAAATCAATCAAGGACTGAATGATTAAATGGATGCCAGATGTAAACAGAACAATTGATATGCAACAATGGGAATATCAGTGGAAGAAAAATATTAAATTTACAGTGAATATTCCACTTAGAGAAAATAGATAAAAGATAATACTAGTGGTATTATTTCTCCAGTATTGATTGCTAATTTTTTTGGAAATGCAATATCCAAGTTAGATCTTTATTATTATTATTATTATTATTATTATTATTATTATTATTATTATTATTATTTTAGTGGCAATACTGCAAAGCCCAACAATTATGGGAAATGATTTATAATAGAACAAAGCAAATTCTAAAGGTTGGATTCTCTTTCCAACCTATTTTTTCCATTAAATATTACCAACTCTCATATACCACAACGAATGCTGAACTGGTTTTATATATGATTACAGCTGTGAGGATATTCTATACTACTCATTGGTAATTAATACCCTTTGTAGAA
Organism: Candoia aspera; assembly: GCF_035149785.1. NCBI lineage: Eukaryota > Metazoa > Chordata > Lepidosauria > Squamata > Candoiidae > Candoia > Candoia aspera. The sequence goes on along the minus strand of NC_086153.1, from coordinate 268,934,975 downwards.
AAATGGCAAATCATGTTGTGAGAGGATGCATCGATATCAAAAACACATTAAAAAAAAGATGTGTAAAAATAGGATATAGAATGCAATACAATATGGAACCCATTTTTGGCTTATAATTCCACACATGGGCTTGTGCTGTTTCTTCTAATATAAGGATCTGGCATTTAAGTTTTTCTATGACTTTCTAAATAAGGATATAATCTTTATACTAGGCAGAAATTACTATAAACTCTCATCTTGATTTATAATTTGTATTTTACTGGTTACAGTTATTAATTATTGCATGTTATCTTGATTTTAATAATGATCTGGTTTGAAATTTACAAATATTTTGAACTGTGGTGTTGGAGGAAAATTCTGAGAGTGCCTTGGACTGCAAGAAGATCCAACCAGTCCATCCTCCAGGAAATAAAGCCAGACTGCTCACTTGAGGGAATGATATTAAAGGCAAAACTGAAATACTTTGGCCACATCATGAGAAGACAGGACACCCTGGAGAAGATGCTGATGCTAGGGAGAGTGGAAGGCAAAAGGAAGAGGGGCCGACCAAGGGCAAGATGGATGGATGATATTCTAGAGGTGATGGACTCGTCCCTGGGGGAGCTGGGGGTGTTGACGACCGACAGGAAGCTCTGGCGTGGGCTGGTCCATGAAGTCACGAAGAGTCGGAAGCGACTAAACGAATAAACAACAACAAAAAAACTAATTTATTTTTTATTTTTATTTTATTTTTTATTTTATATCCCCCCTTTATTATTTTTATAAATAACTCAAGGCGGTAAACATACCTAATACTCCTCCTATTCCCCCCCCCCCAACAACCCTGTGAGGTGAGTTGGGCTGAGAGAGAGTGACTGGCCCAAGGTCACCCAGCCGGCTTTCAGGCCTAAGGAGGGACAAGAACTCACAGCCTCCTGGTTTCTAGACTGTTGTCCTAACCACTAGACCAAACTAATGTTACTTTGACATTTTTTATTCAATTGAATGCTTATAAATCTCTTCCCTATTAATTTTTGTTTTTCCTACTTTTCTTATGATTTTGAATATTTAATGAAATTAAAAAACTGTCTGTAAAAGACAATATGCTAAAATCCCCTGAATGGGCTGTGTGTCTGTGTGTCTGTGTGTGTGTGTGTATGTTTTCTGGAAATAACGTATCTAATTGGTTCCTGTGAAATGGAACTCATATGACCATGTGTCCAAATTTGGCTTTAGCTATCTATACATTTTTATAAACAAGAAACTTCCATGGATATATATTTTAGCATTAGAAGGATTACTTCAGGATAAGTTCCAATCATTAATTCTAAGAGAACATGGAAAAGTTCATACATTAATCCTTATTAATTAGAAAACCTTAATTCAGAGTTCTGTGCATTCACATTTGACCAAGGTAAACCAATGAATGATCAATCTTCTAGAACAAGTAGATTGCTATTTGATTATTCATGTGAATACATTTATGCATGATTACATTAAGAAGAAATGCATGCCTTTCTTTACTGACTAAATTGAAGAGACTTTAGATGATAAACTGCAGAATTTTATATCAGATATATAACTGACACTCATCAAATGTGGACAAATGCATGTAAGAAGCACCAGCCCAAAGCCAAACTGGGGGGAAAAAAACCTAATAAAGAAGTATCATGTTCATACTGTAGTAGCGTAAGAATTATAAAAAGTTATAAAAAGTTCACAACAATTGCTCTTGCTGATACAGACTGTGTTTGGACAAATAGTGAAGATTGTGGAAACCACTTGACCATGGATACTTGACCAACTTGCCTGACAGATGTCGCCATAACATCTCTATCAATGCTGCTTTTAACTTGCAGGAGAAAGGTGGAATATCAATACAGTCAGTCTGGGTCCCTGGCCACCAACATGAGAATTTGCCTACATAGAAAGGTGAAGTATCTCCAGCAACAATGGAATATAACAATAGAATATAAAGTCTTTGTGAGTTTGAAAGAAAAAAAAAATGGATAAGGAACTTGTATGGTATAGTCATCAAGAGGCTGGCCTAGGATTAGGAATACCCAGGTTCAATCCGGGAAGTCTTTGAATGAGGCCTATCATTCTCTCTCTGACCAGCCTAACCTTCTTCACAGTGTGGGAAAAATGGGAAGAGGGAACACTATGTACTGCGTGCTGCCTTCAAGAAAGGCAGGATATAAATCCAACAAATAACACTGCGTCTTGTGTTCCACCTCAAAAGATTGATAACAATACTGACTTCAATCAATTATACTTAAAGGTCAAGAAATATTTATTTATTTATTTATTTATTTATTTATAGTTCAAAGTTTGTCACTGCCCATCTCACTCAAAGAGTGACTCTGGGCAATTTACAATAAAACTAAAATAAATACAGGTTAGAATACAATAAAAACAGTATTCTTAAATAACAATATAAACATAAATAAATATAAAATCCAAGATGGGGATGTTAAAAGTTCTTAATCATGCACTTTGGGGTGGGGGGATCTTCAAGGCACTAACCGCCCCCAGGACTGAATATTAAATATTTCTATATGTAGATATGACTGACATATTTCAGCATCCAAAATAGAATGATCATGCGTATCATCGAGCACTTAGTTTATAAATTTAAGTTAGTTTTCATAACCGATCCACACTAGCATACCTATAAAGCTGTTTTCAGAGTAGTCTTGACTATTTAATCAATGAGTCCTGTTGCATATAGTACATCAATCTAGGTGTGGTCATCACTGCTTACAGTAACACTGTATTTTTGCTGTATTTTTAAAATCTTAATAATAATTCATTATTATTACAGAAAATACAAGACAGATTTTAAGTTTGCTGACAAAAATGGTCAAATTAAATAAGGTTCAGTAGTTGAGAAATTCAACCAAATTTTTCCTTAATTTTGAAAAAAAAAAAAAACCTTCCTTCTTTTTTAAAAAAAAATTGCATCGGTTTACTATTTTTCTGATAATTCTCATTCTGAACAATGAAATTCCAACAAGAACATAATATTGTTTGTGAAGTCACAATATATTCTACAAAATATATTTTAAAAGACTAAGAATGCTACCAGCAGATCTGTAATTTGAAAACTGAAGTAGTTAACACTTGGTGTCATGACTAAAGTATCAAATGTAAAGTTACTACCCCTTTTTAAAAAAATGTCAGTGTCAATCAATTGCCTCATTAAATACTTTAGGTATGAGAAAATAATATTCTAAGACGAAAGCACATCTAGTTTTTAGATGATGAAACAGATGAAATATTCACTGAAATAATTAAAATAGGAAAATCATATCACAGAGTAAATTAAAAGTTTAGAACCAAAGCATTATAGCAGGAAACAGTCAAGGCACAATACTCCTTTGCAAAGTTGATTCCAGTAATACTATCTCTGCATGAAGGTCATCTTTCCAATGCAAATTTGATCATATTGTACGTATTTACTAGTAAAATTGGTAGAGTTTAAAAAATAGAAATAACTTACAGTATTATTAACATTCCTTCTGCTTCCCCCATACCTTTAACATATGCACACAGACATCAAGAAAACAAAAAGCTTGAACAAGCAGCATGGCAATGGGTGGACTATCCCCAACAGCAAAATCCTATTCTTCCATCCAGCTCCCAATCTGTACAAGGAAGACTTTTGCTGAGGGCCCCCAGTCAAAGTATACTGTTCAAAGGGCTGCCTGTGATAAGAGCCTTTTGCACTAGTGAGGTAGCTGCCCGACCATACCCTTGATCTGAACTAGAACCCACTAATCTTCTGGGATGATGGTTATACTGAAGTCAGGTGGATGGCTACAGGCCTCAAGTGAGCTACTCTGGGCATCATTCTGGCATCATTCCTTTTTTCCATATGCCCCATTCCATTATATTTAAAATAATGTACAGCAACAGGCCTATCTGCTGGCCAGCCCCTCTGAAGGTAGGGTTTCAGAGTGTTTGCTTTGGCTGAGCAATGTGTGCTCCCCTAGGCTTACTTTGGTTTTTCTCCCAAACCTGATGCACCTGGTGAACAATGATCTGGAACTTCCTCCAAGGCCTTTTTCTGCAGATTCCTGAACCACTATCTGGAATGTTCTTGAGAAAATCCAATTGGATTTCACCCTATCCTCCAAGAGTTTGTAGTCTTCCATCTTATATCTTGATTTCTGCCAAACTGTTGCCGTTGAAATATGGTTGGAGGCAGCACATATGGGAACTTTGCTGATGCACGTTCTCTCAAAATTGATGAAGGAGGTCTTATCTCCATTTCTGTGGTCAGGAAACAAGTCTTTCTATGGGGATGAATAGCATCTTCAAGTTCTATGCCAGTTTGGTGTAGAGGTTAAGGCACCAGGCTAGAAACTGGGAGACCAGATGTTCTAGTCCCAACTTAGGCATAAAGCCAGTGACCTTGGGCCAGTCCCTCTCTCTCAGCCCTAGGAAGAAGGCAATGGCAAACCACTTCTGAAAAACCTTGCCAAGAAAACTGCAGGGACTTGTCTAGGCAATCTCTAAGAACTGGACACAATTGAATGGACTAAAAAGAAAAAATCTCCATCTCTGTAGTCAGGAAACAAGTCTTTCTATGGGGATGAATAGCATCTTCAAGTTCTATGCATGTATCTTAGCCGTCTCAGCTTCATATACAAGTTGAATTCTCTTTTTCCTCCAGCTATAGGTTTTCTCATTCTCATTCCAACTGGACCCTCTCTGTCTCCCATACCATGTCAAATTGGAACTTGACATGGTCATTTATTCCAGAGGGCTGCCCACCTCCTTTCTCTGGGCTGCAGGCTCACACCATTTGTTCTCCTTCTGCAGGTTGGTTCTGAGTTGCTTTGATTCCTTTGAGAGCATGCACTGGACCTAGCTGTATTCTACCTGACAGGTGTTCCTTAGGGCTAATAAAATTAAATAAAATAACATGCATCCACCTAAATGCCCTTCCTTTTGTTTAATCTAGAAAAAAGTTTTTAAAAAATGAAGAAAGAGAAGGAAAAAGTTGTTTACACGCACTGTGAATTTACCAGGGTTGATTCTGAGTGTTCAAAGATCCTACCACTACCAAACAGAGGGTGGGGTTTACTTTTACACCACTGCCCCATCCAACCAGGGTAGTTTGGGTTGAGTGCAGCAGTGATTACTTTCACTGTACCACCTTTCTCCCCCATCCCCCCCCAGCAAGACTAAAAGAATCAGGGCCATGAATGTTCCACATCTGCTATGTCCAAAAAGGTGAAAATCAAACCCTCTTCATTAATCTGACACATATTGGGGATGTCAATATGAAAATAAGAGTTCCTGTGATGGCACATCATCCTGTGAGTACGTCAGGATCACTAGCTAAGCTAACATGTGTGGAACCTGTGGCACCAGTCATCTGAAGTACTTCAAGAACAAGGATTATCTTAGCACTTGTAGGGAACCACAGAGATGACCTTGGAGAAGGAATGTAGCAGTTAACCAAACATGAATTAAGCCCAGGAAAGGAAGAAGGAGAAACTGGAAGAGAAACTTGAAATGACTGCACTTTGATTTTCTTCGGTATAAGAGGGAGGTAAGGGAAAACATTTTCCACATTTCAGGATTCTTTACTATAGCCTAAGTCAATAATGTTTACTGTTCCAGTATTTCTTGTGCAGTCTATTTCCTGACCTGGCCTACCTCAAAGGGGTGACAGTACTAAACTTCAATTATTTGAAGGTGCTATTTTTATATTGCTAGAGAGTCAGTGTCACAATTTCTGCTTGCTCCTTAAAACCCCAATATGCTATATATTACTGTTCCATTCCTAGTAAATTATCAAGACAATCAATGTGTTTCACACTTTTAAGAAACTTTGGGCCAGAACTGTCTTCTTCCTCTCCATCAGAATAGACTGTCATTAGCACATGGGATGGAACTGGCACTGCCTCCCTTGAAAGTCAAATTCAGGTCCCGCTAGGGCTCAAACTGTGAGTCATCTGATTACTGTGCAGTTGTCCTATTTGTTCAGCCACCAGACTGTGGGCTGGAACACCTGACTAGAGAGAAAAATACCTTCAAGCCTGGAGCTATCCCCATCCATCAAACTAACCACTGGACTTTCCTGTATAGAAAAGACTATATTAGATCATTATGTTTGAGTTAGAGCAGAACACGCAAGATAGATAAACTACTGCTTGTTAAACCTCTTCCTTCACCAGATTTTATTTGTTTGTTTGTTTGTTTATTTGTTTTAATGGGATGATGATGTGCTGGAAAGAAGCTGTCTGTGGCATCATTTTCATTTCTAAGAATGCCTCTGCATACCACAGAAGTACTGTAGAGAATCCAAATGATGGGCCAGTTCTTTCTTTGGAAACATGGCCACATGCCTGGAGAAAAGAAAAAGGTAAACAGTGCAGGCTGGGGAACTAGAGAAGATGGCAAGCATAAATTTCACAGTTTGTCATGCTGTTTTAAGAATGGCCATGTCCACAGTAGTGGTCACTTTTGGGATAGGTACTGTTCCCCGTTTTACAAGAATACTTACAGTATTCACTTGAAATGCCTGATATTCCCATCAGGCCAAAAACTTAACTCTTCCAGAGTTTATTTGAGCAAGAAATCTTTCCTGGCTCTGGTACATTCCTGTATTTTCTTGCCCTTGGCTCTGCTTCTTCGTCCTAACTTTGGTCCAAGGCTCTGACTTCTGACTTGCTGTTTGGTTCTGACACATGCTTGTTCATTGGCTACACTCTTTGGTACAACTTCTCATCTCAGACTCCTCGCTAGTGACCACATCGCAGATCTTATAATACTTCTTTCTGATTATTTCTACTGCTACAACTAAATTGCACACAGAGACTTGAGCTACTGAATGTTGCCCCGCTTAACTTCAGGTCAAACTGAAAAACAGAGTCTTGTGTCTATGGTTGGTTTATAAAAATAGAAAAAGAATCCCAGGTTGGGAAAGTAGGGTGGGAGTCTTCCCAAAGAAAAACATATTCTGTGCAATGCATTTGTTCTGGAGAGAATCAGTGAAAACATGTTGAGATGGGGGTTAGGATATAACAATTGTGTTTGCAAATTTTTCCATGAAATGCAAATCATGCTTTGACTCTGAATTTCTCTGATAGATTTGTAAGGGAAAAATTATGTCTCCAACTGTCAAGAAGCTGGTTTTGTTCCCTATTTCCAGATCCAGGTCTATTTCAATTTGCTAATAATTTGTATATACATGACATTCAGTAGTTTTTCCAGATTCAGTCATTCTGTAGAACCTGCTGGGCAACTCACATGATTGCAAGCAATACATGATCTCTCAGAATTCCTTTTGAGTCTACCCAGAGCACCTCTGACATAGGAAGAGACAAAAAAAAATTGGAGCTGATTTTTGGGAAGGTTTTAAGACACTAAATGAATGCACTATTCTCTCACTGTCAACTGATTCTAATAAACTGGCCTTTTGCGACTATAAGGGTGTGGCATTCAAGGTGATGCTGAAGCTTTGAACAATGCTTGGCTAGTTGCTACAGTTAAGCAATTTTTAGGAACAAACGTGCCTTTTGTTGTAAATGTATGTGCATGTGTATAGGCAAGTGAGCTTTGTGTAAAGAAAAGTGAGCACTACCACCCCGCTCACACCCATACACATAAATGCACAGGAAAAGGTCTCATCCAATCTGAATAAGGCTAGCATATTAAATCTCCAGTGAATAAATTCACCAACATGACATGACTTAATCCATTTATGCTTTATACCTCATTTTGAATTTTTGCATACATTTCTCAACCATACTGTTTAGAATAAACTGCTGTCAATGCTGGTTTCAAAGAAAAGGCCCAAGCAACAATCTGTCCTTTATAACTCCCTTGCCATTTCTGTAGAATTAAATTTAAGCAAAGGAACCCTCTGAAGGATACAAATCATTATTTTCTCCCCTTCAATACAAATCCAGTTTATTGTGGATTTAATTAATGTTAAATGCCCACAGAACTCCTCTAGCCAATAAAACATATGAAAATCCCTCTAACACTAGGTGAAGCCAACATGCTTTTCCATTGTAATAAATATTAAAGTAAGTAAAAAAAATTGAATTGTCATGTACAACTCTTGGAAAAAGAGACTTATCATAACAAGAATGGAGCAGGAAAATATATGATGCATTTCCTAATCAAGAACACAATGCTCCATTGATTGCATTGCATTTTAATACATCCCACTTAAATAAATATGAAAGACTTAAGAAATACATAACTTTGCATGGATTATACTCTATTGTTTGTATGCAAAAAGTCCATCTGATAAAAAGCATAGTATGCCAGTTAACATCATCCACATTATCCATACAACACCTAAGCAAATAAGTTGGAAACATCCAATGTCAATCCATCAATTTTATACAGGCAAAGGCTCTTAAGTATGGAAAAATATATATTAAACCCAACATATTATTAAAATTAAAAAGGCATTTTAAATACCTCTGAAAGAGGGACTCACATTGTCAAGAGGAAGCCAAGAACAGAAGTGCTATGCCTAACCTAGCCTGCAGCTATATTTTCTAAGAGTCAAACACTTGCATTTTCCTTGTTAAGGAATGCCCTGAACTAAGCCTATCTTGAAAGGAAAAATAGAAAAGGCAAGCAAGAATTTTTATTGAGAAGATTATCTTTGCCATTAATAACCTCAACAGTTCCTTATTAGTAAACCCCATGCAAAACCTGACATTTGTACTACTTGCAGTAAACTTTATGCATCTGCAACAACATTAATAATTAAGAGCCAGGGACCACAGCACATGGTTCGAGTCTTGCAACAATCAAGTGAATACTTGGTTATCCTGAAAAGACCAGGGTCCTGAAAAGTCAGAGACCTTTTCCATACACATTCATCTCCAGAAAGGAGTGCTTCCCCTAAGATGAAAAAAGCATGTTGGAAGGATTGGAAACATAAGAATACATTTTTTAAAAAAAGAAAAAGTAAAACAGCCACCCTGATATCACAGGCTGGGTTGAGACAGAAACCTGATCTTACATGCAATAGGCAACATTTGGGTCTGTTTTATGTGAATTGCTCCAAGCTGTTTTAGTTAGAATTGTATAGATTTTAAGGTAAAGCATACCATATAGACAGTCTAAAGTCACATACACTTTTGGAACACGGTACTCCCTTACTTTTCTTATTCCAATGGTAGGGTCCAAAGTTATTCTTCACTGGGTAAGTGCATTGCCTTTTAAAATGGAACTGAATTTAGCACTTGGTATATTGTTCAGTCAGTCAACTTTTCAGTACTGTAAACTGTAAGTAATTTTCTCCTTTCCTATTCTCTGATTTCTTTTATTTTTTTAAAAAAGTAGCCATGGTTCTCTTTCATTTGTTTATTTTTTCCTGCCATTTCTTTTCTCTAAAGGTAACTTAGAAAGTCAACATCCTTTTTCCCCCCTGGTTGTGTGATCAATGTTTTAAAAAAATTCCTGTTCAAAATAATTTGTAGCAAAGAGAGAGTCATATACTACATCTGTTTGGCTGCCCTTTTGGTTCAAACTGCTTCAGAAATCCTGCCATAGGAATTATATTAAAATACAGTTCAAAACACTCTTGTGATATTCTGAATTTTAAATTCAGGTAGTATAAAAACCTCCTAAAAATATTGAAAAACCATTGCTGTTTTTCACATTGTTTGATGTTTTATTTGAAATGCTTTAGTATAGATGTATTAAAAGCAATGGATTTTAAAATGACACGTTCGAAATTAAAATTACTATATACAGAGAGAGAAAGTAACCAGAAAAAATTGCAAACCAGGAAAAGACTATCTCAGAACATTTTGAAAGTAAGCAATGGTATAACATTCAAGTGATTTAAGAATATCCAGTATTTTGTTTCGCTTACTTGCTTTCAATATTTATCAGGTTTAGAATTGGCAATAAAAAGATTTGTGGATAAATCCATACTAAAACCTGAAATTCCATATACATTTACTTCGAAGTAAGTTGTATTAAACACAGGAGATAGATAGATAGGCAGACAGGATTGCACTGTGTATATACAAACAAAACATTTGATAACATTCTATGGAATTTTTCAGATAGACAAATATTGTGTCTGAGTGAACAATATACACATAAACACAGAAATAACTTGTATTTTATCATTTCTCAAACATTTACATGTTCTTCAGTTCAATATGGGAGCAATTGAATTGTCATATTGGATCTAAACTCATACTATTTTTACATTTGTCATTCATACTTCCCCCCCTTTTGAGTTTAATCTTTTTTCTCCTCTCCTTATATTAAAAGTAATCTTTTTCTGTTATCCTAATTTTTTCTGCTTTTCTTCTGGCTTTCTTCCATGTTTTCATGTTTACTGTTTACTGTCTGTACATCTCTTAAGAAACATACAACACAAAAAAAACTGTAAAGAAAATGAGCAAAACTGGAAATGCTGTGCATTTGTGACTTTAAAATCCCTTGACTGAATGATGTATGTTCAATTAACCATTAACTATTTTCAAGTCATAAATGATAATACTTTAAATTACTTGAATAACTGCAAATTTGAAACTGTAGGTTTTATTTTTAATTGTAATATGTATATTGAAGTTACATATAAAAGATTAATTCAGGCTTCAGTAGATCAGAGAATGTATCACTTCAAATTCTTCATAATACTTTAGGAGTAAAAAATTATTTTCTTTACACAAAGCTTTTTGTTTCCTTTATGCATAAACATATACTCATTAGGTTGCAATCTTAGATATACTTACTTTGGAGCAAATCCCACCACATACAATGGAACTTAATTTTGAATAGAAATTATAGAATTGCATTATAAAACAGGTTATTAAACTGCTTAATGTTGGCTTCTAATGGGAGGGAGATATTATATTGTAGCCTAAGGAGAGTGGGATTTTTAATAATAAACAAAGGGATTTTTTAAAAAAGTTTTTTTAATTAAAAATTAAACATATTTGTTTTAATGAATATCCAAAATTAGGAGAGCAACATTGGTTCCAGCTTTTCAGTGACTCTAAGAAAATTTACTTTGTGGTTTTTTCCTGTGAGATCAAAAGAATCTAATTAACTTTTCTGTAAGGTAAACAAACTTGAAACTTGAAATATCCTCCTGAATTTTCTGGGAAGCAGAGTCGGGCCTCTGTGTGTTATGTCTTTTCCTTTCTTTATATTGCAGACATTTTCCATACTGTGAGGGGGAAAATAGTATTTTTCAGCATAAGAGGAGGTCTGTATTCAGAGTTGTAGCTATTTTATAGCCAACAAAATATTTAAATAAAATTGTTGCAAAACTGCCAAGCTGAAATCATTTGAAAGATTAATAGTATATTGTTATATTAAGATGGTTTCGTTTCCTTAAATCCACTTAAAGTGGAGTTTCTTTAAGAGAGAAACTTGCAATAGGGAGTGTGGGAAAGCTGGGTATTCAGTTGCAGAGGGTAGGGAAGGGGAATGAGATAAGGGACTTTTCAATGAACCCCAGGTGCTAAACAGCCTGGATTTTTTAAATGAAAAGGGGGGAACTGATCAGTTTTATAAACTCCAATAGAACTTTATAAACTCTTTTATAATTTTATAAAGAGTTTTATTAACACTACCAACCTAGAGTGATTTGAAGAATTCAGTCTCTGTGTATATGGACTGGATTTAAATAGAATTACTCCCATCACCATTTTACCTTCTTTCCAGTCATTTAATGTCATCTTAATTATTCCCTGGCTTTATGAAGAATTCAATATGTATTCAGATTTGGTAGGCCACCATAGAATTTGAAGGATGATTTTGAGACTTTTGAAGAAGTTTTTGTTTAAGACTTCCACACTGGAAATTCAGACCATTTACAATTGAGCCATTTATAAGAATGAGAGGGAGGCCTATGTACATGAACTGAGTGGAAGACATTGGTGTGTGAAAGATCTTCCATATCTTCATCCAATTCTAAAAGCAGAAATGCATGTTGCTTGTCTGTGCATATATCAAACACCTTATTTACAGCTTCAGAAGGGAATTGCAGAATGATGAAAACACATATATGCACCAGTAATATTATTCTACCCTATGTACTATACTTCATACTTTATATGCCCTTGCCAGCCATTTTCTCCTACTAGAATTTCAGATGCATTTTTGGAAAGGCAACCATGCATTTAGAAGTCTGGCCATGAGTCAGTGAATAGGTAGAATAGCTTCAAAAGGTTATTCAGAATGAGATGGCTGGGAAATCAGTTATGTATCTTCTTTCTATCACTCTTTCTTTACTTAAGATCTTGGATTTGCTTTGCATCTTTTTGATGAAAGTTCATAGCTTACTGAAAGAGCACATGCATATAGAAATCCCAGGCAAACCATCTGGTTTTTCTAGGAAGGGCTGGAAGACTCCAGCTGAAATTCTAATGAGCAACTACCAGTCACTATAAACAAAATCAAGCTAGATGGAGGAATGAGTTGACTTGATATAAGGCCACTTTCTATGTTGCAGGAGTTTTCAGTATGGTGGTGGACTACTTCACGGTAGGCCTGGCTATGATGTGATGCTAACCAGTATAGTATTAGGGCCAGCATTCAGAGAACTGAACAAAGGATCCTTTGGGTTTGTGATGTTAAAACAGCAAGAATCACATCAAAGTGCAATCAGCTTTGGAAAATGAAAAGACTTTTCAGAAAAGATGGGCAACCAGTGTCCCTTAGGACAATTTCAAAACCTCTGTGCAGGAGATCAGTTCAGTAGCCTTGTAAAAGTGATCTATTTCTTCCTTACAGTCTATTGTTCAGGAGAAAAAGAGCAGGGTGTCAGAAAGAGAAAAAAAGTTAGCATCTGAGTGGGTGTTATCACCAACTTTTGTTTCTGCCCTGATATATTACTTGTTTCAACTATGCCTACCATGCAGTCATCCAAGGAAATAGATGCCAACCCTTATCCAATCACCAACTGGCCAGGTTAAGGATTCAAACAGAGAAATAGAATTCCTAATTCCCAGCAGGATTTATTGATTTCATTTCCTAAGTATAAATAATTGCACTTAACAAATGGTAGTAGATTCAGTTGCGAATGATGCGTTCATTTTATAAATAGCATTCTCCAGAATTCCAAAGTTAAAATTTAATAGCTAGATACAAAAAATTATTTCATACTTTACTTAGGGCTCCAAGAACTGCAAATTAGTTAAGCTTTACATTAGTTAAGCACCATGGATAAATTGTGACCCCTAAGACCTGCTTTAACTTTATGACTGCAATCTTCAGCTTCCTAATGCCTTGAAGAATTTTCATGGATGGAATCTGAGTTTTGCAGGAATCCTTCTCATACCCTTAGTACACTATTTGGAAAAATACAACTGAATTTATGCAGTATTTCATTCAGGCTGCAAATAAAAATACTGAAGAATTATAATAGAATGAAATAGGCTAAAGGCTATCCCAAAGCATGGTTCCTGGTGAGTATTTTGCCTAAAAGTACACATCAAATCTTTTAAAATGTCATCTGCTTTCTGATGGAAAGCAGTTCCCTCTTCACTTTTAGATTGCTTTTCAGTTAGAGGTCCCAATCTCATTTACACGCTAGAAGACAGCTGTAGAGACCTGTTTAATTGGGGTGGGACATAGCTTTCTTGCAGACCATTAAAATAGCCTGGGTGTGGGCAGCTTACGTTTATTTAATTAAAATGTTTTACAGTCCAGAAAGTGTTTTCGTATTTATGAGAATGCCGAGTCTCATCGCCAGAGTATGTTTATTCCTCAGCCAAAATCCACATTTGGGCTGCTCTGATTTCATAAGGCAGACCCTCTTGCTATGTGTAGTTTCTCACTGGAGAAAAGTCTACAGACTATTCTACTGATCCTTACAAAACATTTCAGGCTGATTTTACATGTTGCCACCTATAGCTGAAAATGTGGCCTAGGATACTTGAAAGAGCAAAAGATTCAAGAAATCTCTGTTTACACATAAATTTAGACATAAAAATGACGGCGTATTTAGTGTTGCCATTATTAAGCTACAGATTAATCATACTTGCACCAAAAGTGATCTATTCTATATTCAACTTCTGTGACTGCACTATTTTCAATTTTAATCTCTGTTAGTGCTAGAGCAATCCCACGCTAACGATCTTCATCATAACATGAGTGTTATCAAATCAGGACTTTCCCTGACTGTAATCTTTGTTTTAGAAAATACTGGTTCTTGAGCTTCTATTTTCAGCAATTTAGAGCCAAAACAGGAGCACAGAAATCACTTGGTAAGTTCAATTTTAGTTATATTGTATGGCTGAGATCCTGTCACTTGTATATGAAAGCAAGTAAATTCTATTGAAATAAATGGTATTTGCTTCCAAGTAAATGTGGTTAGAAGTGTGGTATTTCCAGATGACAGGTTCCCATGCTCTCAATTTGACATTTGTGCACTAAACCACAAGGATAAAAATTCAGTAAAATAGATACATGGGGAAACAATCTTTCTTTCCGACTGCAAGCATGTTAACTAGCTGGACACCATTTATTATATGCTCACTATGTATCTCACAGGATGGGTAGAACAGACCAAAAATTAATTTGACTGAAGGCACTCATATAAAGGATGATGTGCACAATGAGTGTGCATATGTCCCCATTCAAATCCTCATTCCAGAAGCACCCTAAAGTAAAGTGAAATTGCTTCACAACTATGGATATAAAATATCCTTCTCCAACACTTCTCCAGCTGTGTTGGGACTTAAGTTCCAAAATTCTCATCCGATGTGGCCAGTGCCTGGCTGGGAAATCTGAGAATTATAAGTCTAGCACATCTGGAAGGTACTAGATTGAATAATGTGATTTCTGGTAGAACTGAATTTTTCAAATTACGGCTATCATACCTAAGCAGCAAAGATATATAAAAGGCTATTTGCAGCCCAGATTTCATAGCCCTGTTCATCAAGAACTGTTTGACTTGTTGTAACTTCCAAACTGGGCTTGAGATTAAATAACTACAAGACCAAACTATATTCTAGTGGCTCCTATAAGTATTTCTTCCCTGCAATCCTGTGAACTACAATATGGACAATATGTATTCTATAAGGCTGCCATTCCCCAGATTCTTTCAGGGACAACTGCACCGCACACAGCATGGATGAATAACAGACAAGAGAAATTCAAGTGCCGCTCACAAAATTTATATTGTGTATTATTATGTTTGTCTTCATCAGCTGGTCTCTTTCCTTTAGCAAGGGGATACTTGGAGAACAGTATTACTAAATCCCAGTTTCCTTTCCTTTGCAAACCTCATATCTTTTTAGGGGGGCAGGGGGGAGGGTTGGCTAAGTATCTACTTTCAAATGTTTTTTTGATATCCTTTGCCATATCATGCATAAAGCAGTAGCACAGAAGTCTTGATTAAAAAAAAAAAACTAAGGTTCCATGCCACTCTCTTAGCACAGCTTTGCTCCACATCATGAAAATCACTGAGTCAGGGAGTCATTTTCATGATGCATAGAAGGATCTTGGGAAGAAAACGTTTATTTGTTCCACTGGCTTCAATGAATGGACCTAATTCCGTGTTCTGCTGTTTTCTCTTTAAAAATAAAACCATTGCTTCAAATTTACTGAATAGGTAAAGGTGAAAAAATAAGGTTTGAGGGGCTGAATAGTGACTTAATCAAAATTATTATTTCAACTTTGCAAATACTATACTAATCATTTTAGATAGGATATAAAGCTACTATATTTTCTTCAGATTTATCCTACTTTGGACACATTATGTGAAGGCCTAGCTCTCTGAAAAAGGCTCTCATGCAGGGAAAGGTAGAAGGAAGGAGAAGAAGAGGACAACCAGCAGCAAGGTGAAGGGATTTAATTACAGTGGCAACAGGTGCACCGTTGGAAGTTCTGAAAGACCAAGTTAGGGACAGATCATCTTGGAGAAAATATATGTACGTGATCGCTAAGACACAACAATGACTTGATGGCACACAATAAATCAAAATCATTTCTTCATTGCAACTCATTACCTTCTGCTTAACTATGTATTTGTTAACAAAGATGCTGCCAATCTTTGCCAGGTTGAGAATTAAGGTAGTCTATGTGTATGCAAAACAAAAAAAGCTGGGAGGAAGTATTGAAGAACAGCAGTCACATTTGTTCTGGATCCCAGAAGGCTGCAGTTAATAAGCAAGTAAAGTGCAGAAAAAAATGTGGTTTTTAACTATGAAATTGTTTGTTTAGGGTTTTCTGTTTATTTGTGCTAGTGCTAAAGACAAGTATTTTAGTAAACAAAGACATCACTCATTCTGTACCTGGAGAGGAAGGAGTGATTGTATAAGCTGACTGAAAGAACAGTCTAACTTAATGAAAAGAGGTTAATTTCTTCTTCTATTTATTTTTTGAGAACCAAGCATAGGTGGCATTAAAGGGTAAGAGTTTAAATATGTATTTGAGTTCATTGTTTTATTTGGCTGTAAACCTCAGGCTTTGGCATATGCTGTGAATGAAAAGTTCTAACTAGAGGAAGATATTGGGCAGTTCTGAAGATATTTTAACTTCCATCCTGTGTGAGCCATATCCCATATATATTGTATATGTACACAATTTATGCACATATAACCCACACAAACATGCTTATTCTATGCCAATCATTTCCTGCCCTCTTTTCCAGTAGCAGTTTTGGAAGCATTTGAAGTCATGTAACCTGCTTTAGAATTCATATAACGGTTCATATCTTGCACTTCTGCACAAAAGCAATGAAAAAAATGCTTATAGAATGGGTTTGAGTATGTATTCTTACCTAAACAAGTTAAACAATATCAAGAAAATTAGTTCCACAATGTAATGAATAAAACAAGGTTGTTGTGTAACTTTTTCAGGTGGAAGGTTGCATTTGGCAAAAATGCGGTTAGAACAGAGTTTAAAAGAAAAATTAAAGAAACAGGTGGGGGCAAGGACCATTTTTAATTAGCTAAATTCCTATGATTGCCCCATGTATTAAAATAATTTTCCCTCCTAAGAATAATTATTCTCTACATGCTTTCTCAAGTCACACAACAAAATACAACACAACTATAACTAATCAATCCAATGAGCTCAGAATGCAGTAAGTTGCCACATTAAAGACTGCAGTTCCACAACAACTTGAGGATGGAGTTGGAGAGCTGTGCCTCAGGCTTTGAGGGCTGCCTATGACCATGGAATCCAAGAATGTGCACTTCTGAAGAACGGTTCAGGCCCTTCCAGAGTATAAATATCAAGTATATGCATTTGGGGTAATGAGCCTCTGCATTTATGATGAAAATCCACTGGTATTAGACAAAAGGCTAATCTAATCTAGTGTTCTGTGTCCTGCAATGGGCAGCCAGATATTTCTGGGAAGCTCACTAGGAAAACATGAGAAGGACTTTCTAATTCTGGAAGTAGTTGGCAGCCTATCTTCCATCAATTTGACCAATCCCCTTTCAAAGCTATTTGAATCTTCATCACTATATTGTGTAATAAACAAGTTCCACAATGCAAATTATAAAGCCTGGATTTGTGCACATAGCACAGTTGCCCAATAAATTGTACCAGGTACTGTGCCAAACTCTCTTTTTATCGCCCATAATTGTTATTAATATTTCTGTAGTACAAAACAATAGAAGGCAATATCACCTTCTTCCCAAATCTGTGAAATACAGATGTCTTTTTATTTCTCTGGATTGCTTTCAGTAGATCATAATCTAGTAATCTAGAAGAAACTCAACATTCTAGTGCTTTCCACATAATCAGCAATTTAAATTGCTGTGACAGTGTCCTTTCTCCATGATATCCAAGATTAAAATAGCCAATCTAATGTTTTAAGATTTGTTCTTGATATAACTCCATATAAATGGAAGGCTTTCATGCCTCAAAAAGAGTAACTTAACTTTTTAGCAAATGTGATTAGGTGAATAGTACCAAAAAAGAAACAATTTGTCTTCTAAAGCAGAAATTGGCAACACATACTGTAGCATGCCAGACACAGGAGAACAGCCAGCCCTTTTGTGTTGTCCCCAAGGGTCTCCAGCTCAGGTAGCCAAGATCCGACTGAGCAATTTGTGAGAATTCAAAATAGACATGGATCTTTGTTTTCCTCACTGTTTGATTTGTGACTGATTATGTGCCATCAAGTTGTCAACTCTTAGTGACCACATAGATAGTACCACTGAGTTATTTTAGATTTTAGGCTAAATCAAATGAGGCTGATAATTCTGAAAGAAAACTTACTCCCATCTAGTTCAGTCCTTTTTACAAGCATGACATATGAAATGTTGTAATGAGCTTTCTGAAGTTGCTACTGGCCCAGCTTAACAAAGTACCCAATGCCAAAATTCACTGACTTCAGTGGGAACTGAAAGATTCAGCATCTCAGAGAATCACTGCCATATTTATGACTTGGTGCTCTCAGAGCCTCATATACCTCTTCACTGTAGCAGTATAGGGAGCATTTGCACCAGGAAATCTTCCAGTGCCCTTCACAAACTATGTTATTCACATCAGAGGAATTGAATCTGCTGAAAAAGCATTATTCTTTCACATAAGGTGAGTCATCTGGAACCTTGGAGGACCAGAACAATTTCAAATACTGACAGAAGTTAATTGCATCATACATGTTTCTCTACTCTGGTAACCATCAGGTGTTGCCTATTTTTAAGAATGAATTAGTTTCCTATCCATAATTAATAGATCTGTGTCATGTAAATTGGACTTTAATGCACAAAAGACCATTTTTTTCATTGTTTCTTTGTATAGTATATTTATTGAGTATCTGTTAGTATTGTTGTTATCCCTTATCCTCAAAATCAGAGGATGATGTGCCTATATAGTTATTTGAATATATTAAAACAATTGGATTCATGAAAAGCTCAGGTTTTTTAAGGTCTTGTGCTTTATGGAAGGATACTTGAGTATAGTTTTTCTCTGAACATCTCCATCATTCACCTTTTACTTGGTTTCTGCCAGTGAAATTCTTTTGGTCTTTCAGCATTTTCCACCAACATTCTTCCACCATGTAAGTGGCAATCTTAACATCTTTATTCAAATCTTAATTAGATTAAGTTATACACATGTTTCTGACCAAACAAAGTACCACTATTGTTAATGGAATCAAATATAAACTACAATCCTACCCTATTCCTGGGTGATGTACACTTTCCATGTTTTCATCCCTGCTAGCTGGGTCTTTGGAAAGACTTCTACTCATATGTTTCTCCATAATCACATGATTAATATGCCAATGTTCTGTGCTGCCAATTACATACACAGTCTGATGAAAACTCAAGGTATTCTTGCAGTTGTAAATCCTTAACCATAATAACATAAACACATTGTAAATGACAAACTTTCTACTTTGAGGACAAAAACACAAAAGCTTACTTTCCACATAATCCAGAGAGACAAAATGTCAGTTCAGAAATTATCCAAGTGTGCTCAGTTTCCTGTTCAAGGTTCAGCCACGCAATCCAAGAAAACCAAAACAACATACAGATAGGGTTACAAGCAGGAGGAAAGTAGAACACTGATAACCTCAGAGAGCCAATCAAGCCACAGTTCCTTTATATTGTTCTACCAATAGAACTACCAATATGTTGTTCTACCAATAGAACTACTACCAACTTGATTAACTGGCTGAATTGTGTGTCTTTCTTTCAGGTAGACAGTTTGACTTCCTTTGCTCTTATCTTTGTAATTTGTAATGGACTGCTGGGCTCAGGACCTTGCCTAACTCAGGCTCTGGGTCATCTGACTCAGCCTACACCTGTACCTCCTCAGGTACACCCTTTTCACCTGGCTCCTATGATGGAGACTGAGGCTCAGACTGGTCAAAGTCTCAGCTTCGGAATGTGAAGACCCAAACTGATCCCTAATAGCCTATCAAGCAATGTCTAGAAGAAATTTCCAATGTTTAAACAACAACCAAGGTACATATGAAAAGGGCTGAGGGCCAGGGTGATGCAATAGATAGTCAGATGAAGACAGGGAAACCCAGGCTCAAATGCTTGCTCAGTAACATAGCTTACTGGACCTTTCTCCAGTTGCACCTAACCATGGACAACCAAATCCTGCCATTTTTCCCCATGTCCTCATGTTATTACCTTCACCTCATTCTCAGCCCATGAGTGAGACAGCCTTAAGCTGGTTTTAGCTGTACTGATGTTAAAGTAACATTTCTTTCTTATTTCACATAGTCCAAGAACAGCCTCATGGTCTATAAAATCTGTTAGCCTTTGTTATCCTTTGCTTTACTGCTGTTCATCTCAACTGAATATCTTTAGATATCATTCAACAGTGGTGGGTCAAAATTGTCATAGTTGTTCCCACTTAGTTTATAGTATATATTATATTGTTAAATTTATATCCCCTGCCTTTCCTTGTTTTTTGCCTTGCTTGTCCAAGGCAATTTACAGGGGGATTTCCTGTAATAATAGCAGCCTTGTAAGGTAAATTGGGCTGAGAGAGAGTGGTTCAAAGTAATCCTGTGAGCTTCCATGGCTGAAGGTGGATAAGAACCTGGGTCTGCTGAATCCTAGTCCCAGACCTATTTAAATTTCCCCAACCACTTCCTTCTAAAGATGGTACACGTCAACTTCCATAATCTTTAGATGGCACAGTCATAATCCCAGAATTATGGAATTGACATCAACACCTGAAGGGAACCTGTTGGAGAAAACTACACAGCTGTAGTGAAAAATAAGATGCAATCCTTACGTTTTTCAAACCTATTTTTGTACTGTGCCTGTTCATCTTTAAAGAAGTTCCTCATATGTGTTCAAATGGTCAGCTGTTAAATTGATACCAGCCTTTGAAAGAGGCTTGTGGTTACCATTCATGGACTAACACATCAAAAGTTCTAATCTGGTTCTGATGGCTTTCTTCAAATGCCAAGTTAAACAGTAATGGTGGGTGTGAATGACCTTGTCTTGACCTGCACGTCTATTTAAATATTCACTTGGCAATTCCCAGAGTGGAAAACAAGACAACACAACAATGTCTCTAAGCACTTAAGGGCAAATTAACTCTAGTTGCTTAGTAAGTGAGAAGGAACTAGCCATTCAATTGACTCTCAGACCTGAAGATCAGACGGAGCCATATTCTTTTGATATGGCCTTAACTTTCATTGCTGATATCATTCCTGTTGAGTTAGAGAGATCAGAGAATCAGTCATGCCATCTGGTTAAGCAGAGGAAAAAACAGTAGGGGCAGAGGAATTATGCTGCAGAGTGCCAGTTGGACGTGGTCAACAACTGATAAATGACTTGGCCTTCGTAGTGGAATCTGAATGCCCATTGTGGGAAGAAGCCTGTATTCATGTGGTGGATAGTCAACCACAGTCATAATCATTGTGCCCATTAAATGAACCAAGCTCCTTTTCAAAAGTACTAATGCAAGCAACAGGTTATTCTCAAAGTACTGGTGACTAATAATATTAGTGTACTATCATTGTTACTTAAACTCCCAAATTTATTTAAGTTCTAGTCCCATTTTTCCTCTGGACAGACATAATTGTAAAGAGTAGAAGAGAATGGCACAAAGTGTATCCTTCCCCCACAGAGGGATGAAGCTACCCTGACAGGTCCCTTTGGGGAGAGGCTGAACTGGTTAATTGTCATGGGTTCCTCTCATTAAAGCTTCTCCTGCCTAGTTTTTCTAAATCGCTAAGTGAAAGGGTGGCCATAGAGTGCACATTTTATTAGGAAGCTGGAAAATTTCTGGCAAAATGAGTTATGGTTACAAAGCATCTCATATGATGCAAGAGGTTAATATGAAAGGTTAAGGGATTGGAATCTGGCTGATTTATGGTCTCCCAGTTCACTTTATCCTAACCACAACTTTGCAAATGCAGCCAGAAATGATAGAAGAGAAAAATGAATATTCAGAGACGTTATTCTTACATGTAAAATTAAAACCCCAAAATGACAAATGACCTAGCAGCATGGTGAAGTCTTTTCTATTAGATCTTCTGGATTTAGATAAGTGATTATAATCAGCGTAAAACCTAGGTTAGGATTATCTAATTATAGGTTTCAATTGGTTTTTCTATATATTTTTCAAGAGGCTGAACAGCATTTTACACTTTTTGTTGTTTCTAAAGAGTGAATCTAGGACTATACTTTTGTAACACTGTCCGAAATCCAATTTTTGGAAGTTGTTTTTTTCTGGGAAGGAGATTTCTGTTTGTTGGTAAGAAGCTGATTATGCATCACACAGCTTATGGTAGGGAAGGCTTGGAATCCAAAGTATTATTCCAATATAATCATATTTTTATGTTTATGTTTGTATTTTCCATATGCCCTAGAGTAGTATTTCTTAAAGTGTGGTCTGAGGAGGTGGGGTCTGCAGATTCAAAGTTATTTGCCAAATATTGAAGATATTTGCGAAAATTTAAAATAATGTCATTATTATTTTTATTTGTTAAAAAAATAGGGTTTTTTTCCAAGAAAAATATTTATGTTAGTATCTAATAGGTTTAATATTGTTATTTTTACATGATTCAATAAATAAATATTCTATGAATGCATCAATTTTAATTTTTAATATGGTAAATATCAATAAATATAACCCATATAAACGAAAGCTTTTTTGGAGTCCTCCATAATTTTTAAAAGAGGGAAGGGGTCCTAAGAGCAAAAAGTTTAAGAAACACTGCCCTAGAGAATGGTGGACAATCTATCAGGTGTGGGTTGCATGTGATCCCCAGTAGCACATTTATGGCTCCCTAGTACCCTAAAATTATATTGCATAGTTCAGTTGTAATATTCAGTTGCCAAATCAGTGGCTGATTTTCATCAGCACATTTGTTGTTTTCTTTCTTTTCAAAATAAGGATAAAAAAGGAGGTCCCTAAGAGGGAAAAATTCTAACCAAGAGCCCTGAAATCACTGAAATTTGGGTATTTTGCTTCTAAATGCAATTTTGAGCTATTTGGGGACATTTATGAAACTTTGAGGGGTAAATTGGGCTCAGTTTGCCTCCCAGAGGCTTTCTGCTTTCATTTCCACCCTTAAAAAGTATCTCCCTATCAACCTACCATCTATGGAAAAACAGACAAAAAACGATCCCACCCAAAAAAGATGGTAATGTCATAAACTGCCTTCTAGTTGGTCAGGTGACTGACCAACAAGGTGTCAAGAACAGATGACAAGAATATACAGAAGAGCTGTATGCCAGCAACAAAGAGGCCCAGCGTCTTCAGGATGTTGAGGAAAGGGAAGCAGAAATAGAACCAGCCATCCTTCAGGAAGTTATGTGGGCAATGAGCCAACTGCCAAACAACAAGGCCCCAGGTGATGGTACAATCCCCACAGAATAGCTGAGGCCTGTACCACCCACAACTATCAGAGCCTTGTGACATAAAATTTGGGAAACAATCACATGGCCATAAGATTGGAAATGATTGGTGTTCATTCCTTTGTCATGCTCCCAGATCAGGGCGATTCCAAGGATTGCTCCAATTACTGCACAATTGCCCTCATCCCTCACTCTAGCAAGATTCTCCTTAAGATCATACAACAATGTCTGGCGCTGACCATAGAAAGGAATTACCAGATGTTCAAGCTGGCTTCAGAAGGGGTTGTGACACTTGTGACCATATTGCAAATCTATGGTGGATCATGGAAAAATCTCAAGAATCTCAAAAGAACATCTACATCTGCTTTATTGACTGCAAGAAAGCCTTTGATTGTGACGATCATGACAAGCTGTAGAGAGCCCTAGAAGACCTGCAGATGCCAACACATTGGTCAGGTTTGTTGCTGTACACAATTCAGGAAGCCACTGTGCAAACACCATATGGAGACACTGATTGGTTCAAGACAGGGAAAGGAGTGCAGCAAGGTTGCATTCTTTCACCTTTCTTATTCAACCTGTATGCTGAAATGACCAGCATTTGAGGACTGCTCACTCCAAAAGACTCTGGGAAGCTTACACATCAAAATATACAATTAAAACAGTTAAAAACATGATAACTAAACATACAGCCTACACTAAAAAGCAACCATAACAATTAAAAAAAAAAACCATAGCAGACACTAACCCCCAGACCTGGGAAAGAGGCAGGATTTATGAGCTTTTCAGAACCCCAGGAGAATGGCACCTGTCATGAGTACTGATGGTGAGCAGGAGGGGGCCCCTATCCAGGGGGGGAAATGCATGCGTAGCACTGAGGAGTTAAGCAGCCATTCAAAGAGACACAGATCAGACCCACCTTAACTTTTGGGGTTTATCTGTCTGGGTTTTTCCCATGCTTCTTCAGTTTGTTAGGATTTTCTGTCTAATGTAGCAGTAATAAAACACTAAAGACCTATTCCTTGTCTCAGCGTGGTTCCTGACTGTTAGGACAGCACCATCCATAACTCTGGGGGGATGCTATTCCAGAAGCCAGGGGCAGTGACAGAGAAGGCATGCTTCTTCAGGCCCACAAGATGACAATGTTTAATTGAGGGGACCTGGAGTGCACCCACTGCCTGAATGTACCAATTGGGCAGAAACAATTGGAGACAGGTGGTCCTGCAGATAACCAGGCCCTATGTCATGAAGGGATTGATAGGTGACAACCTTGAATTATACCTGGAAGCTGGCTGGCAGCCAGCGCAGCTCACATAGCAGTGTTAACACATGGGCACAACAAGAAGTGCCCATTACTGCTCACACCACTGCATTTTGAACAAGCTGTAGCTGACTTTCTACTGGGCTGACTTTGATAGTCTTCAAAGTCAGCCCAATAGAGTGCATTGCAATAGTCCAGTTATGAGATGACTGGGTGTGTATGACTATCTGATATAGTCTTACATGGCTGATTCAAATAGGCTAGTTTTCTTTACTCAACTGGCAGCAGAGGCCTTTCCATCTGTGCTAATGATGATATTTCTAAGTAGAGATGTCCAGAACTGAACTTGAGACCATATTTATATAAATGGTATGTTCTGCTACTGATCTCTGGGCATATCAAAGGGAGCAATTATTCTCATAACTGCTCCTTCTACTTTTCCACTGTTAGCAATATTTTGCTGGTTGTTCAAAAGAATGGCAGCATTGCGATACAGCATGAAGAGGGGTGCAGAGTAAGTTACTTGTTATTGATGTATTAAATTAGTACCATGGAGAATGTGTGATTATGTGGTGCTGGATATCTTTATCTCAAACCCATCTCAGTGCTGCTCTTTGGCCACGTCCAGTGTTGCTGCTAACTCTCTTCATATGACATCCATTAGAAAACATGCTCTCATTAATTCAAGAACAGTTGCTCTCCAGCCTTTCTCAGAATCGTAGGTTCCTCCAGATGGTTGGGCTCCAACCCTTACATTTCCCAGAGCACAGTGAAACTGGCTAGGAATTATGGGGCTTATAGTCCAACACAGCTGGAGGGGCCCTGGTTAGGGAAGCTTGTACTAAGAAAAGTAATAGATGAAATCATATAACTGTCTGTTTACAGACGACTTCTCATTGTGAGCCAAGAATACTCTGTGGGTCAAAAATAGCCCTGAGGTTTACACGGATTGGTTAAACAAATCATAAAGCTTTTAACCTCATTTGAAACTTGAGTCCCCTAATCACAGAGCAGAAAGGTAATATATTGTTTGCATCTCTGCCATGGGACCGGGGATCTGTGTTTTTTATTTATTTTTAGTGAATTACAGTAGACATCGTCTGGAGGAATTCTAATATCTGTATATATACACATAGCTCATTGCTGTGGTTGCTGCTGCTTATTTCAACCTGGATACATATTGTGTTGTGCTTCACTTGGATTGATTAAACTAAAGGCAGTCTTCAGATTAAACTGGTTTTACTCAAAGTGCAGCATGGCTGTCTGTTAAAAACAAAGCTGAACTTTTCAAGGTACAGCATAATGTTAGGAAATTTATACTGAATGCTAAAATAAAGCATGAAACTATTTGCTTGTTAACAATATTCAGTTTATCTTTGTGGAATTTTTTGCAGTCTGCACTATCTCTATATTTCCCTATCTTGGGCTGCAGTCCAACAACTCAATATACAGGTATCTGAGGTACTAGGTAGAGGAAGGGTGCTGTTAACACTGACCTAAAATGTGAGGTCCACTGAACTTATTAGAATTTACTTCTGGGTTTAAAAGCACCCAATTGTGCTGCTAGTCCCCTCATTGGTTAATCTATTGTTTGAAACTATGGGTACCTCCACAAGAAGACTCTGTACATCGGTTCAGAACCAGCTCTGAACCTCCATGATCCCATTGTATTAACTTTGTTTAAAAATGGGGCAGATTTACTTGAGTTACGGCATACTTGATAAAACAGCAAAGCTACATTTTTCTTCTGAAACTATTATGCTGGCAGAAGATCTTAATAGACCAGGGGCTGGTCTCACCTCCTGTGACAAAGTCTACATTTTAATTCAAACCTGTATTTATAGTAACTAGACAACCCATGATGCATTGGGTCATCCTTCTTTCCACACATAAACTGGCGCCATTTCCCCTCCCCTCACAACCCTCAGCAGAGCCCCAGTGAAGCTACCTCCTCATCCTCCTTGGCTTACCTACAGAACTGCCTGACACTTTGCAGGGGTAGGGAAAACAAAGGGAGCCACAGACCGTGAGGAAGACTACACCTCTGCTCCCCATCCTGACATGTCCACAAGGGTCCCTCCCTCCAAGGAGGAAGAAGGCTCATCTGTCGACCACCAGCGCCCCCCAGCCAGCCCTACCTCACCAGCAGGCATCCAAATCACTCCATCATTCCCTCATCACCCACCACTGTTAAGAAATTTCAGTTTTCAGTCTTGGTTCCAAAGCAGCCAATCACTGCTTGCTCATTGGGCCTTGCTGCCAACTGATTGGGCACAGGGGCCAGAGGGAGGCAGGAAAGAGGGAAAAGATATGCCCCTCCCGCCTTCCCTTGTACCATAAAACCTATGGGCTTCTGGGAAATGTAGTCTGAAATCACGATCATGTGACTAAGGCTAACCATGGTGACACTGCAGCAACCACAACTTTGCAAATAGAATTGGTGTGAAGATCCTTGAAGTTTCAATTCCATGGGAGTCATGGGTCCTGGATTTTGGACACACTCTTTAAGTTAGCCCATTTGGGGTACCTTGCTTCAAAAATTGTTGCCCTGTGAGGCACCATTTCAGCCAACTGAAGGTTATAAACAGACAAACAGACAGGAGAGTTTTAGTAGTATATAGATGCTCCAGAGTCTGGAAGCATCCCCAAAGAAGGCTGTTTCTCAGATTCCTAAGAAACAGCTTTAATCATTGCAGGGATAGTCAGAAGGACCTCTCCAAAAGTCCTTAACATCTAGGCTGTCTCCTCTGGAAGAACACAGCCTTTTCAACAAGCTAGCTCTGTAAGATTTTTGAGGCTATAACCAACACTTTGAATGCTGCTGGAAAAATATGAGTAAAGCGTTATGAGGATGGAAAAGTGGGTTAAAAATTAAAACAACGAAAAAATAATAAAATGGTTCAAGAATAAATTCTTCTTTAGATTATTTGAGAGTTTTGTTTCAGGGTTCTTAGGAGTTGCTATAGGGCTGTTGTATTAAGGCTCTATTGTTTGTTTGTTTGTTTGTTTGTTTAATATATATGGATGCCCAGCTCAAGTACCTGACTCTGGGTGGCTAACAATCAAAAAACAGAAAACAATGAACACTATAAATAATATAAATAGCAGCCGAGCAACCAACCTACAACACCTTTAACAATCATTCCAGTTAACGCAACCAAGAAACAGACTCATCCACATCATCAGGGCCCCAGGCTTGATCGAAAAACCAGGTCTTTAAGGCCTTGTGAAAAAGCCAGCAGGGTTGGGGCAAATCTGATCTTGAAGGGGATGCAGTTCCAGAGGACAGACACTACAACAGAGAAGGGTCTCTTCCTGGCCCTGCCAGAGAGCACTCCATCATGGACAGGACCCACAGCATGCCTCTCCTGCCATGGATTCCACCAGCAGAGACAGTCCCGCAAATAAGCCAAGCCCCAAGGCATGAAGGGCTTTAAAGGTAACCACCAGCACCTTGAATTGTACCCAGAAGCATACTGGTACCCAATGCACCCGTGGGGCAGAGGATTCTTTGGTGCTATTTGTGACTATTGTCTGCTATGTAGGGCCATTTTATCACCCTTGCTTTCTCATGTGGCACTTCTTTTGTGTTGTTGCTGTTAATATTACCTATAATATCAGATGCAATGATATTATATTATTTATAATATCAGATGCAAGATAATATCAGATGCAACAAGGACGGAAACCTAAAATGCTTTTTCCGCAAGTGTTTGGATTAATGCTTATTTTGATGGCTACGTACAGTAGTTTGTTCTGGCTTTTATTAAAAACATCAGGCTAATAGCAATTGGAAAGGGTTTTCTTTTCTTTTTTCTTTTCTTTTCTTTTGGAATGTAGCCATCAAAATAAGCATTAATCCAAAATACTGGGTTTTGAATTATTACTTGCAAGGTTGCTGGGAAGAAAATTTATAGCAACATTACTGTGTCTTGCTAGAAATCTCCTAATGCACCCAAGTGGGAAAATCTGTGTGTGTGTGTGTGTGTGTGTTTTATTAAAATATGGCACTCTATAAATCTGAGTGGTAGCAAGGACACAGGTGGCCTTGTAGCCAAATGCTTTCACCTGTCATTTCACATATCAGAGAGTTTTGTCTGGATCTTCATTCCACTACCTAATAAATTTAATCCATCATCTACCACAAATCCCAGACATCTCCACAACCCTACTACTGATGGATTGTTTTGTTTTTTCTTCAATTCATTTGAATCCATCTGGGCTGGAACACCATTTTTAGATTAATAAGGGCTCAAATCCTGAAAAATGGGAAACCCAAGATGTGAGGATTTCTGAGAGACTCTCTCTCCTATGAGTATCAGAGCATTTTTGGCAAAGACTGGGGAGAGGGCTCTCTGTGGTAGCTACCTACAGTCTCTGACCTCCGCACCATTTATTAATTTCTGATGTTCCTCTGATGACAAACAAAAACTTGTTTATTGAAACAAGTTTTTTCTAAGCTGTTTTGATGCTGAATTAAATTGTGTCTGGTGGGCATTTTTATTTATTATCACTATATTTTATCTGATAAACTTTAAACTATGTTACTTCATCTGAATTTTAAAGTAAACAGTTTTGTGTACTATTTAAGAGAGTTTTATGTACTATTTAAAGAGGAAATATGAATATATAGCTGTGATTCCTAGTAATATAATGTGCTTTTCTTTGTTAATGGACTTATTTGTTTGCAGATCTCAAATAATATATCCCAAAGAAATGCAGTGATGCCTCAGAGCTGCTAATTAATAAGTACTTTGCCCAGTCTGTACTCACAGACTGGGAAAGTTAGACATTTTATACCTAAATCCCTTTTATAATTCACTAACGGGATTTAAGCACACAGTTAAACTTCTACTCTCTGAGGATTTCTAAGGATTGTTTCCAAATGCTTTAGACATCTCAGTATTAAAGTTGTCTTTAAAAGTCTGCACAAGAAACAAGGTTAGTTCAAGCCAGCAATCGTTTTAGATAGCAGTATTAATAGTGGTACCAATGAAACAATCCATAATCTGGAGATGTTACTGGAACCACCATTTCTAAAGCATGCATTATGCAAATTTTGTACCGCACCAATTTCATCAGAGCTGTAGTTGCTAAAAATAGCAAAATATTTTGGGCTGCCCTTCCATGACAGAAATAGCGATATAGCCCACGTATAAGTTCCAGAGCTAGATGACCTCATTGAAAATTTAGCTTTGGACATTGTAAATTTGCTTATGATAAATTTGCTTTCCTATCAATTTATTATTCCCAGTAAGGTTCCAGAAGTCTTGAACTGTTATGCGGCATTGGTAATGAATGGAATAGGAATAAACAACTTGAAACATAAACAAGATAAAATGGAGCAACATCAGATCTGGTCTTCGCCCAGAATTTGTGCTAAGGTGGTTGGAACTCTTTGCCAGGTGTGTGATACATGCTTTTAGGTGTTGTCCAGATTCGCCACCTTGTTTAATATTCTCTATTTAGACTGTTTCTTTTTAATTTTGCTTTTTATATTGTGAGTTACCCAGAGTAGATCTGGAGTTGGGTGGCACCTAAATTGAATGAATAAATAAACAAACAATAAAACAGCTGACTGGGGATTCTAATGATCTAGAATGGAGTTGTTTATTCGTTCAGTCGCTTCCGACTCTTCGTGACTTCATGGACCAGCCCACGCCAGAGCTTCCTGTCAGTCAAAGCCACCCCCAGCTCCCCCAGGGACGAGTCCGTCACCTCTAGAATATCATCCATCCACCTTGCCCTTGGTCAGCCCCTCTTCCTTTTGCCCTCCACTCTCCCTAGCATCAGCATCTTCTCCAGGGTGTCCTCTCATTATGTGGCCAAAGTATTTCAGTTTTGCCTTTAATATCATTCCCTCAAGTGAGCAGTCTGGCTTTATATCCTGGAGGATGGACTGGTTGGATCTTCTTGCAGTCCAAGGCACTCTTGGGATCAAGTTAATCATGACAGATAATGCTGATTGCTTTTCTGGGTTTGTTTTTCAGGATTTTTCAGTTGTTTTTATTGATTACATCCCACTTTGAAAGCCTTTGATATGGAGCAGGTTATACATATTTTAATAAACATATATGCTGTACACATAAGAGTTCACAGTACTCAAATTTACGGGTAAAGATCAGTAGAGACAGCACTATTTCAATGGTCATCTTTGCTATGCTTCTTAGAAGACTAGACAAGGCCATAACTTGACTAAACATTGGAAGCATTCCAAATGGGATTTGTGGATTTGATAATTTTCCTCCTCTCCATGATTGAAGCATAGCTCAATATTTTATTAATTATAATATAACTGAGTTCTCATTATTACTGGAATCAAAAAGTTCCTGTTTAGTTCTCTAGGTTCTATAATCCATGTGAACTGGTCTGGTTTGTAGAGATATTATTACCTATTATTAGGTATTCAACACTTATTTTCATGGAATAAATATACTATTTGCACTCCTGAAAATTCAGGTTACTGTAAATGACTGTGTAATAGAAGAATATGTGGCTTGTTTCTATCAGCCATTCTGGATACTTCGTATTAGCCTCTTTCTGAATGATTGCCTGTGTGTTTCTGTGTTTGAAAATATTAAAGAAATGTAAAAGCTACATGGCTTTCATAAAGCATATAGAGGAAATCAGGAAAGTTGCCACTAGGTCCAATAGGATAATAAGGAAAACATAATTAAAGAAGCTGATAGAGGCAAGGAGGTTTGTTCAGAAACTATGTTCACAGAAATTAATAAAACATAGATTTTAGGAAAAGAAATACAAAATTACAATAACAGGTAAAATCAATATAAAGGCATTATTAAAAACATCAAGATCAACAATAAAATTTGCTTAAATTAATCAGAAACAGGAGGTTAGATTACTGAAGAACAAGAGTTGTTATTTATTTTCTATCCCTTTATTATTTTTATAAATAACTCAAGGCGGGGAACATGCCTATTACTCCTTTCTCTCCTGTTTTCCCCACAACAACAATCCTGAGAGGTGAGTTGGGCTGAGAGAGAGCCCAAGGTCACCCAGCTGGCTTTCATGCCTCAGGTGGGACTAGAACTCTGGTTTCTTGCCTGGAGCCTATAGAAAAGCTGAATTAATGCTTTCTGTCTTCATTGAATATGTCATTTTGAGGAATTATGAAGTATTGATAGAAATAATAATAGCAAGAGAATGAAGCATGTACAAGAAACTGATTTTAATCTTTGCTGACATACTAAAAATCAATAAATCACCACTGTTGCATGGTGCCAATACAAGAGTTTAAACTAAACGATAAAGTGGCTGATATTCAACTTTTCTTTCCTCAAAAAGTCTCTCCCATATAATCCCATTTATATAAAGTCATAACTAGTTAAAACAACAACAGGCAGTCCCTTTATAATCCCACCAATGGTCATGAGGAAGGTAGATTTACCCTCCATCATAGAAAGAGTGTCCTTGACCAGGCAAAGCAAGTCACTTTCCCCCAAACATGCTGTCTTTTTCACTCTTTCTATAAACTGGGGATAATGCCCAGAGCAAAGAGGAAAGGAAGAAGGCCTTCTCTGCAACAGCCCCTGCCCTTTGGAATATCCTTCCCCAGGAAGTGAGATTGGCTCCCTCCCTCCTGGACTTTAGGAAACAGCTAAAGACCTGGTTCTGTAATTATGCCTGGGGCGGGAGAGAGAGTAGCCATTCCTGGGGATGGTTAGTTTCTTAGAAGGACCCTGCTCTGCCTGCAAATCATAAAGAACTTCCAGCCATCAAGGTTTTTATTATATTATATTTATTTTATTATGTATTATAGTGTTTTACAGTTTTATATTTTTATATATGTTTTATTGTAAACCACCCAGAGTCCCTTTTGGGAGATGGGCGGCGATAAATTTAATAAATAAATAAATAAAGCTTAATAACTGAATCTGGCTAGCTACTGGGCAATTACCTATCTTACTCCACAGAGGAAAGTTGTTGAAACTGACAAATACAGAGAAGCTGATAAATAATCAGCAAAAGCCCAGTTCAGTACCTCTCCTTGTTTTCATGATGGGCAATGAGGTATAGTGGGGTACTATATGTCTTGTCACCATTTCAGAGTTGTGCAAATGTGAAGTTGTGCAAAGTACTCAAACTCTTCTTTCTTTAAAAAAATGTGGATCCCCTTTCCTGTCCTTGGTTAAAAGCCTGGAGAGAAGCTGATTTCAAAACTATGGAAAGAGGTGGCAAGTATGAAAGGAACTCAGGAAATTTAATGACAATTGAGAGGGCAAATGCTAGGAGAGAAATGGCTGAGGCAGAAGCTGACTCATGACAGAGGGGAGAAGATGCACCTGCACTTCTCAACACACTCCTGTGGTGACACTACAACAAATAATCTAACCTGCCTCCAAGATAATGCGTGGCAAAGCATTATAGATATGGTGGGATAGCATCAGATTAAGCAAGGAAGCTACTTTTATTCTGGTATAAATCATAGGCTAGGAATGAGATGAGGCCAAGGCTGGGTGATTAATGGAGAAATTTGTATTATCAGAGTATTATGTGCCATTGTAAACTGCCAGTGGACCAAAGATAGCTTTAATTAAATGATATCTATCCAGCATCTATCAGACTGATTTTATGGGACAGCTAGGAAACTTTTTAAATCAAAACATTCAACCTGTTGGAACACTGTTTCTAGTGTCTTAAGCAAACATTTCCATATGCAGGAGAATTTACAGCTATGAAACGGCTTAAGATTCATTTTCTTCCACAAAGCTGGTGCATTCAGGAACAGATGGAAAGTCTTGAAATCCTATTATTTCTTTAAATAAACTTTTCTTAAGCCAAAGGGGGAAAGAGTGCCTTCATTCTATGCAATAACAATTTGGGACTGACAGGCATAGCTCTTTATTAGAACTGTAGCAAAGATTCCCCAAATCTCCCGCTATGCTGCTTTTTCAACCACCATAACCTCAACCAGCACAATGTTACTGGCTGGGGATTATGGGAGCTTAAATCCATGCTGTCTAGAAGATACCAGGTTGGCAAAGGCTCCTATAAAGCATTTCAGGCAAATATTATTAAAGACCACTGCTGTTTAAAGGACTTTCTTTCCCAGTAGACTTGACCTATTCCCCATTAGTGACTTACATCACTTTCTAGGGTCACCCAGCTATTACTGAAACAATATAAAGGCAGTCCTTGTTACTGTTTTAGTAGTACAATGGTTGGAACTTTCTAGATGTAAGACTACCAAAGAATCCAGGGTTGTAGGTAGAGTGTAGACCCCCCCCCCAAAAAAAAGAATCCCAGAAGAAAGCAATTCTGTTACAAGAAAACTACCCTATCTGTCCATGCAATCATCAGGAATCCAGCATGGCACGATGTCACCACACATTGCTGTGGCAATGTAAATCCTGTCTTCATTACTGTTCTGTCAGCCCAGTGGTGATTGGATGATGCAACAAATAACAAGTGAGAGACCCCTTGAAACTCCTTTTGTTTTGCCAGTAAACTGATTCTGCATTGCTTCTTCCCTGGCCAGACTCTCTTGTCCATTCCTTTTCCTTGCTTCATTCTGCTGCTTAACAGAAAGAAAAAATGGTGGGGGAGATTCCTGGCTGGTTTGCAGGTCACAACCTGACCATGATCTTCTTTGTGAAGAGTGGTGGCAGGTTTCTCCCAGGTAGCCAGGCCTGCTGGATGACTTTGCTTGCCAGCCCAGGGATGGGGCATCTGCTCCACATTATGTTTCCCAACCATGGAGACTCAAGACATCTTTGGCATGCCCATTTATTGCTTACTTGGTTGTAATTATGAGTGCAACAAATGGGAAGAAACTTGATCTTGCCATTGGGTGAGAGAACTTCATAATCCGAGGGAGGGATTTTGCCTTCCTTATTTCTGGATTTACTCTAATTAAGTAACTTAGTCAATGATGAAGTATTATGTTGGTAAAATAAGTAGTAAGAATAGTACAAATAGTACAGGTAGAGGCTAGTAAATTAACCTTATAACAGTAAGATTATCTTGGAGCAATCATAATCCTTGTGATAAAGCCATGGATAAATTTAATATCATTCTTTGTTACCATAACATTGCTGTGTAGAATATTGTGTAGGGCTGCAATCTGACATACAGTTAGTTTGCTTAAACCCTGCTGTAGCTAATAGACTGAATCAAGCAACATGTGCAGAATAAAAGCCTAAATTATTTTTCTTAGAGGAAGGAAGGAAGGAAGGAAGGAAGGAAGGAAGGAAGGAAGGAAGGAAGGAAGGAAGGAAGGAAGGAAGGAAGGAAGGAAGGAAGGAAGGAAGGAAGGGCAATTCTGTTAAGGAAAATTATTATGCCTCAAAACACAATCCATACAATTAGAATCTATATTGTTAAAATACTAACAAAAATACTTGAAATCTTGTCAGCTCCATCTCCTACTATGATGTTTGCCATTTGCTCCTAAAATAACAGACATCTGCTTTGTTTTACTTGCTTTATTTGCCTGTTCCATTGTTCCTTCTTCATTTCACTATAAAATGTATTTTTAAAAAGTACACCAAGAATGTTAAGGAAATACTTATCTAGTTGGATCATAAACAAATCATTCATTCTTTTTAGATGCTGGAATGATCCGGAAAGAACCGCTCTCTGTGGGAGTTCCCCCTTTTATGCATTTACTTTTGTTCTATTGCAAGCAAAGAGTAAATATTGCTCTTCTGGGCAGTTTTGATTGCTGATCAATGACAGCTTCAAGGACTGAAGAAAGCTACCCATCCCCCACCCCAGAACAGTGTAGATCAAGTAGACATGTACTGAGAAGTGTCCTAAGGGTTGCATCCAATTCTTATAGGGGCAGTGCTTTCTCCATTCAGCATATAAACAAACACCAAAACACACACACACATCATCTCATTTGAGCTAAGCTCAATTCCTGGTGACTTCATGGACTCATCCATGAAGTAGTGCAAATCCATGCTGTAGTGCAAATTCAACATCTATTATGGTTATATAAAGCATTTATACACATTACCAACACAAACCCTAGCAGAATGTATTACTCCACCATGATTTGCACTGAGCTGAACAGGGCTCACTCCCCAATAAATGCCTTTATTACTAAATTGCATCAGTGTTCAACTGTTCTGACAAGGTCCATACAAAAAACAAGTGCTGCCTATCACATTTACGTGGAGGTATGCCCTGCTCATTTCAACTAGACAAAATACTCAAGGTAACATGCCCACTGCCCAGGATCGCAGCCATAAGGTAATATTTCTACCATATGAGGAAAACTTAAATCAAGAAAAATTATTCAGCAGGATCAATATGGTGATCATGGACAAGGAGTAAAATAGCTCCCTCCTAACTTTTCTTTGGCTCTTTTCTCTTTTGATCCTCCACTGGCTACTGACTGATATGCCCAGAAATCATCTGTATAGTTGGAGATGCACTCCTCCCTTCCAAGGCCAAGCAGCCTCCCCATGCTGTTTTTGCACTGGGTTCCCTGCAAAGGTCAAAGGAGACATTCCTAGGGCTGATACATGCCTTCAGAGGATGGCAAATGTCACAAGTGGAATCTGCTGGAGTGTTTGGGCACTGGCAGCAAACTTCAAGAAGATTTAAACTTAATTTTGGCCATCCTCAGAATGGACTTCTACTGTCTCCATGCCTTGTCTCCTTAGCCAGCCAATGAGGAGTCTTCCCTTATTCAGCTTTCATGTTCCTCCAGGTATTCCTTAGTTCGGGACTGAGTTTAGATTCTGCTCAGTGGCAGTGAGATGAATTATAGATGTAGATTTTAAAAAATCTGATTCATTCTGCCCTGCCCAGTTCAGAGGATGCAGACTTCTGGAACCAAACCAGTCCTCCCTCTCAGGAGCAACAAGAAATGTTGATCTCCTACTGTAAGGCAACAGTTGCTGCAATGTGTAGTAGTGCATGCAGTCCAAATGTGGAAGTAGCACATGGAAGCAGTGTTTTCATCTAAACAGTTCTCTTCTGTACTGTTGGCCAAATCCCGATTCCAACAGGAAAAGTTAAAGGACCTTAGCAACCCAATCAAGTATGCATTGATTCAAAAGTAAGTCACATTGCATTTAGTGGGTCTTATTCCCAGATAAAAGGGTGTAGGATTACAGCCTTCAAGTACAGTTTAGGAACACAAGTGGTTAGTAAATGCCAGGAGCATTTCTGATGCTGGAGCCTGAAATCAGTGTTGCAGGCTTTAAGTATAAGCAGCTTTTGTTTTCTGGGGACTGGTAGACCTAGCCAGTTTGTGAACAGTAACTCAAGCTTCTTCAAGGTGCTTATTGGTTTTCCAACAAATTGCCTTATAATAAAAAGCAAAATCCATAACCACTCTATTATTTGTATCCTCATATTTAGTATTATTGCTTTTTCAAATTTGTCTTTCTCATGAACAGTTGCATGAAACCCACTGCAGAAACCAAAGATAAAGGAAACTGTCCTCAGTAAAGTTTTACCAGATGATGTTGCCTAGTCTACCTATTAGAAACACATTGTTCATGTCTGTTTTTATATTCAGCTAAAGTATTGTTTTCAATGGAGATGTGCTATTCAATGACAGAATCTTTCATTTCCTTTTTAAGGAGTATTCATCCACAACCTCTTTACGTTTTTACACCAGAAATTAACAGTATACATGGTATACATAGAACTAAAACCAAGCAAAAGAAAAGTATAAATAAATAAAGCTTTGGCTTTTTCTTCCACTGTAACCCAGATTATATGTCATTCCCAATCAAACTAAAATTATTATGCTAGAATAAAGCAAATTGGCATTGCTTTATTAGGCTAACTTTAATAAGTAAGTAAAGTCTCCCTCAAGTCAAGCTTGACTCCTGAATTTCATCTTGTTCCTCGGCCATGAGGAAGAAGTGATTTGCCAATGTCTTCTGTTAAGATGGTATTCAGCTCTCCAGTCTAACTTATAGCATGGAGACTTCTGGCTGGTCTTCCATCCAAACACTAACCACACTTGACCTGCTTAGCTTCCCAGTTCAGACAAGGTCACCCAGCTATTTCCACCTGTTCTGACCAAACACATTTACCTAGAAGTGGGTTCCATTGGCACTACCTGTATAAATGTATTAGGACAGAGATGTTTCACTGGGGTCAAGGCATAGTGACAGGATGCTTTTCCCATACTGTTTATGCACAATGGTTAGAGATGAGCTCACAAGAACTTGTGCCCATTTCAGAATTAAAAACTTAAGAAATGAGGCAGGATACCAGATTGATTGATAACTGGCAAATAGAAAGAGAAAACATAGAGGCAGTGACAGACTTTGTATTTCTAGGTGCAAAGATTACTGCAGATGCTGACTGCAGCCACGAAATCAGAAGACATTTAATGCTTTGGAGGAGAGCAATGACAAATCTTGGCAAAATAGTTAAGAGCAGACACATCACACTGACAACAAAGGTCCGCATAGTTAAAGCAATGGTATTCCCAGTAGTAACATATGGCTGCGAGAGCTGGACCATAAGGAAGACTGAGAGAAGGAAGATCGATGCTTTGGAACTGTGGTGTTGGAGGAAAATTCTGAGAGTGCCTTGGACTGCAAGAAGATCAAACCAGTCCATACTCCAGGAAATAAAGCCAGACTGCTCACTTGCGGGAGTGATACTAAAGGCAAAACTGAAATACTTTGGCCACAAAATGAGAAGACCGGACACCCTGGAGAAGATGCTGATGCTAGGGAAAGTGGAAGGCAAAAGGAAGAGGGGCCGACCAAGGGCAAGATGGATGGATGATATTCTAGAGGTGACAGACTCGACCTTGGGGGAGCTGGGGGTGGCTTTGACTGACAGGAAGCTCTGGCATGGGCTTGTTTGTGAAGTCACAAAGAGTCGGAAGCGACTGAATGAATAAACAACAAAAAGACTGATCCTTTAAGACGTTGACTGCAGTGTTGTACAAATACTACTTATTTTTCTAAATAAGAAATGACTTATGGTATTTTGAGGAAACTTTAAAGTCTTATTCCAGTTAGCCTTACTGTTCTCTAACAACAATTACAACATGGTAAGTAAGCTTCCTTCAGGAAATAGAAATGAATAAGAGCATAATTCCAGGGAAACTGGCCCCATTGATATTAATGGAAGCTGCTCAAGAATGCTATTTTACAGTTCCACTGTGCTTCTATATAGTGCCTGTTCATTCCATACAATCAGTGGGACAGCTTTTCAGTGGATTGTGCCATCAGTCACCAGTT
This sequence comes from Candoia aspera, assembly GCF_035149785.1. NCBI lineage: Eukaryota > Metazoa > Chordata > Lepidosauria > Squamata > Candoiidae > Candoia > Candoia aspera. The sequence continues at coordinate 268,896,297 of NC_086153.1, read as the reverse complement.
TACATCTTGAATCATGACTTGGAAATTAGTACATATGATTCTGATAGAACTTCATGGATCACTTAGAATCAGGCTTTTCAAGCTTGATATTCATCCATCTCGACTTGGATTCTGGTGACTGCAACTAGCAGTTTCGGATATTTCTTCTCAGCCTGTTGGCTGAGATTGTGTGCACTATCAAGTGTGAATAGATGTGCTTCCCTCCCACTAACAATAGTGGTATCAACTGGCCAGAAAAATGTATTTTGTTATTATTCTGGGGGTGAGGGGCACACTATCCTAAGAAGCTTTTTCAGTAATAAAAGTTCAGCTGCAGTAAGTGACTAGAAACCTGAGCTGAGATCTGGAAAATTGAATGTTCAGATATAAACTACAATAAAGATGTGACATTGTTGTGGTTATTGTTAATGACAGCCCACCTTACAGGACTGGTATACAGATTACTAAGGCAACATGTTAAAGCAACCTTCCCCACCTGATCAGTCTAAAAGTATTGGACTTAAATTTTCTGTACCAAGTCTGCATGGACCATGGACAAGCTGGCTTGGAATCTGGACAGTTGAAGATGTTGTACTGGGACTAGGGCATCCACATTTAATTCCCTACTTAGCCACAGAACTCAGATGGGTGACTTTGGGACAGTCACCATCCCTCTGTCCAACCTACCTGACAGAGCTGTATGAATAAAATGAGTATATAACCTGAGAAGATATAAAGGGACAACAGGAGATACACATAATTTAATCAAGATCTTTAAGCAGAGTTATATGACTGTTAATTGTTTGGGGTAATAACAGCCAGTTATTTTTCAACTGAATAGATTTCTATGTTGCTGTTTCATAAAGCACAAAACTTGATCCTTTCCTCACTTGTAGAACCACTGAGCAGCCACAATGTCCCCCCTTGATCACATGACACTGGCTTTATCTAATCTCAGCCCATGTTTAAGCAGACTTATACCGATGCTTCTCCTTCTGAAAAAAGAGCCACTTCTTCCTATTTAATATGACACAGAGCCATGGGACATAAACATTAGAGCCCTATATAACCAGACCAGCCTTGAATAGCAAGAAGATTCAGGACAACATAGCACTACATCACCAAAATCTTCCGCCTGTGTGGCAAAGTCTTGATTTCCATATAGTTATTTTGGAATAAGAGATTCTGATAACATCGACTTGGTGATTCTTGGCTACATAATGCATTTATGCACGATGCCAAAGAGTGTGGATCTTCTGTTTTTGTTTACTGTATGTTAGATGTTTAAGAAAAAGGGTCTGTTCCTCAAGCTGGTCCCTTCAGTTCCTTGTTGCGGGAGGAGATATTGTGAGGATATAAAGCCTGACTTCAGCCTTCATTACTGTAATATCAGGCTAGCCGTGCTTGGAGCATGCTAGAAGATGTTGTGATGAGGAAATGAGCCTTAGGGCTGCGTTGGCATATTGCTCCGAATTAGCTAGCTACATTTTAGCCTAGTTCCTTGTGCAACTGTAAACTGTAGTAGAAAAACACAGTCAACATCTCTTTGAAAACTAAAATTGTGATCCTATACATGCTTCCATGGGAATGTTACTTCTCCATAGAAGTGTTCAGAATGGCACAATCAAGTAATATCTCCTGTGGAGAGTTATTTGGAAATCAGCCGCAGGGTTGTAGGCTAGATGGAGAGATTGAAAAAAATATTCTGGAAGAAGCCAATGGCAAGCCACTTCCAAGAAGGCAGCATGGATGTGCCCATGAAGTACCAGGAGTGAAGGAGACTGCCTTGAAATGTGTACAGAATTAAAGGTTTAAGTGACACTAGTATTTTTTTTACCTCCGGGTAAAAAATGGGGTAAAAAATAGGGCATGTTGGGGTCAGGAGAATCGTAAAATCGTTTCAGGAACGCGCCGCTGACTAGGCCTAGATCTACCCAAATACCCGCAATCACCCTTGCGCACAGGCCTACTACAGTCACTACCTCACAAAAACGGAGGGAAGCAGCTGCACACTCGGCGGCAGGGGAAGTCGGGAGGCCTCCTCTTTAGCAGCGAAGGATCAGCCCTCGGTTTCCTGAAGACCGCTTTGGGAAAAGGGGATGGGCAGCTCTGTCCGCGGAGGAAACCAAACGGTAGCGCTTTACTTGAAAAGCCCGCGGTAGAGAAGGTTCTTCTGCCCCGTCCCTCCTCTCGCCTTCTCAAAAACAAAAGTTTTGAAAATGCCTGCTGCCTTTGCGTCCATGGCTAGAACGTACATAAATCAATGGCCGTCGAACCTTAGATGCTGTTTGAAGCCACCAACAGCGTTTACAAACGGGGACTCAGGCGTGAGGGACGGCCGCCCGCCTACCACTGGGACCATGATTAAGATGACGTTAAAAGGAAGCTCCCAAAAACCTTGGCGCCGCAGAAGAGGACAGCGAGAATCCACCGTAACCACGTAGTTGTCGCTACTACCCACTGCGCTGGCTTTGTAGACGTGTTCGGATAGGAGAGGCAGCAAAAGGCCAAAAAAGGTCTGCCCGGTTCAGCAACGATTCGCCAGCCTTCCCAGGCCTTCCTGCTCTGTGTGCCTTCCAAGTCCCATCATCCTCAGCCAGCCAAAAATCATGTTGGATTTTTATCCCCACCTAATCCTCGTATTCTGGAGAGCTCCACATTAGGAAAGGCGGAGCAATTAGCACGACAATCAACACAGGTCCTCCCCCATCCTACCCCACAGCTAAACATCTACGGCCGAGTAGCTGAACCAGTGGAATTTCTCTCCGTATATATCATGAGACAAGGAGAGCTTCCTCTCTCAACCCCAAACTTAGATTGAGGATTTATGAAGCAGGCTTTCAAGCCACGGCTGGGAAGCGCGCGCAGATTAATTCTATAGATCAGTTTCCTTTGGCGCCTTTCAAAAGGGTTGGATTACAATCCTTTAGAACCCCATTGTCAGCCTGGGGTGGGTGGGTTGATAAGGGAAAGAAAGCTATAACCCAGCGTAGCTGACGGTGGGAGAAGGCTGAGATAGATGAGAGTGCAAATTCTGACCCGCTTTGTCGCTTCGGGATTTGAAATTTGGAAAGTTAACTCTTTCAGTTGGGGATTGCCATTTCCTCGCTGTAGCTATATAAAGTCTGTCTTCATTACAGATATATCGGCCTGACGGTGGTTCGATGATGCCACAAATCACTAGCGAAGAAATTGCTTTAGTCCTATTGAAAGACAAGGATGTCAGTGCCACCGTCAAGTCAACGGAGACATAAGGAAGGTTCTCTCCCCGCCCCCTCCCTGGAGAGCGAAACATTTCTGCCCATCATGGAAGAAGCTGGGTCGCTAAAGGAAGCCTTTGCGCTTCGCAGTTTGGCTCCCTGGCCTGCTCCATCCCTTGCCCAGCACCCAACTTAGGAAAAGCAGCAGTGTCTGGGAGGGAGGGAAAGAAAGCAAGGTGTTGATAATCTTTCAGAGAAGCGCTAAGGAGTAGAGACACTTCCTTCGAAAGAAAACAAGGAACCGTTCTTCCCAAGGGGATTTCATACACGTCCTCACCCACCCACCCCCCTACCCCATCCCCAGGCAACTCTTTGGGATATGAGTCGCCCCCAACCCCGATTTTTTAAAAAACTGAAGGAAGGTGTGCAAGGGATTAACTCCCCTCAAGAGGAGTGGCTGGGACTGAAGCCAGGGCAAGCTGGCCAGGCAGGCTGGAAAGGTGACCAAGAGCCTCCCCAGGGAGAAGCGGGTGGGGGGCGCGATATGAGCTTCAAAGGACTGTTAGTTTTGACTTTCCATGCAGAATGTACCTGAACACCCAACCTTATCTTACTTTGTAGTAACAGCTCTCCGTCGCCGGGGTGAACTTTATCAAGTAAATCTACAGCCCATTCCTGTCTTTCCTTCGAAGCAAAGTCACATCCGGACTTTATGTTCACCTCCAAGTAAAGTCGTACATTCACTTATATGCCATTCCATTCACCGAATCCTGCCCATTTCAGTTCCTTCGGATTGTGTCTTGAAGGGCTTTTGTCAGGGTTAATTTAGAAATAAATGTCCTGGGACTAGAGATAGCCTGGCCATAGATTTTTTTTTCTTCGTTATAATTTGCACGTGGTTGTAGTAGTCGTCCAAGATGATCTTTCTTACTTATATCTCTATACTGACTTAGCCGACTTTTTCTGATCCCCTCCCCTTTCAATGCACATCAGTCCTTCATCGTATTTTTTTTTTCCCCTCGTCAGACCGTTGCCTACAATTGAAGTGAGGATAATTTAACGTGGATTAATTCAGCAGAACGCACACAAAGTGCAGCGGTCCTCAGACACATCCACTCAGATGGATCTGGCAGCCTGCACGCGCACGAACACTATTCGCTCATTCTTGCAAGCCGCAGCACGCCATTCCACAGGCCGTTTTTGCAGAGAGGTCCCTGTGGAGCAGGATCCACGGCTCCCGCTCTAGTCTGAAAGACTCGGTAATAAAGGATTGGAGTAGTTTAGGAATTTGGGTGGATGAGGTACCTTATGTTCTAAAGTCCAGATCCCATCCACCTTAATGGAATAAGGTGCGAGGAAAAAAAGACAAGGCAAAATCATTTACTCCAAGTAAGGGTGCAAGAAACCACCGTTTCTCAATTCAGTCCCATGAAGGCGAGGAAGGGCTGCGGTTCTGTAAACAGCAGCGCCGGTAGCAACTTTACCTCCGCCGGGCTCAGGACTCAGAGTCCGGACGGTTTTAGGTCTCATTCAGCGCAGTGTCCGAAATTCTTATCACCACCTGCCCAAATTAAGGGTGGACTTCTTGGTTCGAATACCAGGGAATAAGTTCAATGGAAATCAGAGGGATTTAATTCTGAGTAGACATGCAGTGAGCTGTAGAGCTGCGGGTCCCACAAGCACACAGCCTTTGCATTGACTTTGCCCCTGGTGCGATTTGGTAAACGAGGCGCTTGGAAGGACTGGGCAAAACGAGGTTTTCTAGCCGTTTTCCAACAACTTCCGAGCCAAAGTTTCTGGAGCCGAAGAATGGGCTTCCAGGCCCACGGACATTGACCAGATCGCTCTTCCATTTATTTTAACCCCGTGGAACGAAACCAATAGTTTTATGTGGAAAGAGGAAGCACTTTGATGACAGGGATCTATTTTGGTTCCTATTACTTTGGGCAGGGGAAATAGTGTCGGATTCAAAACAAGACATTCGGTCTCAAGGTGATTCAATACGTTTCCGCGACAGCGAAGTCTCCATGAGACTAAAGCAAGTGTGCTTTAAACCCCAGCCTTAAAGTGGGCTGCAGGCGATTCACGCAGAGGCGCTCCGCGAAAGAGCGTCCGGGTGCCACAGGGCGGACTTTAGGAGAAGAAAACGTCTCCGTTCTGCTTCTGGGGGATTGATATTCCGGATTTGGCCGATCGGCTGCACTCGTGTCTGTTGGGTCTGGGCTGCAAAAGATAAGCCGGTGACAGCCACCTTTGCTTTGATGATCACCGCTGAGAAATTAGTTGGATAAACTAGAAGCAAGACGTTCTCTTAAGCGGGTGTGTGCTTAAAAGTTTGACATTCCAACAGCAGGACTGAGGGCACGCTTAGGAACACTCCACCCAACCCAGTAGAAAAGAAGATCGATGGTTTGGACCAAGATGATTGTTTCCAACTAATAACGTTTAAAATTCTTACTGCTGCTTTAAGATTCATTCGCCGCAATAGCACTAGTTTTCCATTATTCTGTTAGTCCTATTGGCCATTGGGTTACTGATACTGGATTTTAGGAATTTTGGGGTTTTTAGGGAGTTTGCTTGCTTGATTCTTCGATCGCTTTCCACAAAAATCTCGATGAAAAAAAGAGAGAGAGGGAGAGATTTAAGGGAACTGTACTTCCCGTAAAATCGGGAGCGTTTAATTCTGAATGAACGTGGGCTAGATAGCAATGCCAGAAACATAAACTCACTCTACCGCTGACAGCAAGTCCCGTCTGAAGGAAACGGGAACTGCGCAGGGGCGTCCTAATTCCTGCGGTCTCACTCCGGCTTAATGAGATCTAACAAGCGCTCTAACGACCTCGCCTTCTCGCACAAACATCCAGCCATTTTTGGTAATGATCGCAGAGGTGAGAACTGTGTCTGTGGAGGGGGTAGATTTTCTCTCCAATTTCTTTGAAGCTCTGAATGTTTTTCGCACAGAGGACCGAACTATTCTGAATCTGGGTATGAACCTGGATGCGCTAATCACTGCGGTTGTTTTTTTTTTAAAGAAGTCGGGCTGGTTTCCATTCTGCTCAGGCGATGCATCCCGAAGATCTGTTGCGCGGAATTTCTGTCCTCTGCCAGAAGTGCAGACCGAGGAGCCCCAGTTAAAATGCACGAATCCGACACAGCTGCTCCCCATAAGCCCAGGACCCCTCCTGCAAGGTGCCTGCTAGAGAACTCTTGTTGCTGGGATATTTGGACAAGGGTCGCCCGTGCAAGTAGATTTCTTAAAATTATTTTTTACAAGTTAGTTTTTGAAGAGTAACTTGACCCTGCAATAATAAAATCTAAACCATCTAAAAGAGAAGTCTGCACTTCCAGTTAAGTGATGAAAGAAACTTCATTCCAGCGCCATTCCCTGAAATCTCACTGTGCCACCATAAAGGACTTGCCCATTAGAGTCAAAGCAAGCAAAAGGAAGCAGTAGAGGCCAACCAACTTTTTAAAAAAAATAAAGAAAAGGCATTACAAATAGGGAGGAAGCTATACGTGTTTTGGGGGGTCGGAGGGGGGGGGAATAAAACAATTGTTGCATGTTCTGGGAAAGACAGAAAATTGGAAATGGGTCATTCTTATAGCCAATATCCTGCCCAGGATGTTAGCTAATTTTGGTCTCCCTGAATGTTATCCTCCAGCCCAATCTATCTCTCCTTTTCCTTCATTCTCTTTAGTCTCAAACCGAATTCTGCATTCATTTCCCAGGCTCTTATTCGTTTCAGGTAAACCAGTTCAGGGGAAGGCAGGCGAGGCCCCTTCATACTTTAGACCAAAACCAGTAACTTCAGTGTAACAGCAGCGACATTCACTAGAATGTCAGTTCTCCCCGAAGAGGGGGTTCGTTCGACAGGGATTCCTAGCTCGGCTGGATTTCTCAGGCAAGCCCCGCTGCTCGGGCAAAAAGCCACACCAGGAGAACAGGCCTTTCCCGGACCGCTGAACGCATCGCTATGCGTGCAGTGCCAGTTAATTTGCTAGTGCTGTTCAAGGGCGCGAATTCCTGCCCTCCCCAGTACCCGAATGTAATGTTTATCGGCAAAAAATACCAGCCCCAAATAAATGTGGTGCATTCTTAAGACAAAATAAATGTGTTTATCAATGCACTTTTAAGAGCTCGATTTCTCCAATTTAGAAACTTCACCGCCTGTAGATGCCTCTCCCATTAAATAAGTTCAGGCCTGCTTTTGGTATCTGAGATAAGGAAAAGGTTGGTGTTATGAAGGATTCTCTCACTTTCTTACTGTTCTTCCTTGGAGTTTTTTTCTTCCAGGTCCAGCAAAAAATCTTGGAGACCAAAGTCCAATTTAAACAAAGGAAAACCAATGGTCCGGGCTGTCTAATGCTTCGCAGTTTTCAGCGGAGCTCACGAGCTGCTCATTTTAGTTGGGCTGTAGCTAAGGGAGTTTAAGTTACCCCCGCCTAAAAAGTGTATCAGAAGCCAAGAGATTTTGAAATTTGCTGGAAAAGCCAGCCGCCCCAAGTCTGCCGTCTTCCAAGTCTACCGCAGCTGCGGAAGTCCCGCTGCACGAAAAAAAGAGACCCCCCCCCCAGCCAGACCGCCCCCCCCAACTCAAGATCGCCCAACTTGCCTTTTCTCTGAGGATTTCCCATGGCTTGTCCAGAAGTGGTTTTAGAAAGGCTCGAACGCACCATGGAGCTGATTTGGTTTTTATTAAGTCATACGAGAGAGGGTGAGCGAGAGGGGGGAGAGGGGGAGGCCCCAAAAACGAGGAAAGAATTAAGCAGGTAATAAAGAGAGGAAGGCAAGAAAAGCTGCTGAAAGCTTTCTTGGATCAGAAACGGGGCCAAAACTCTGCCCAAGAAGGACTTTGGACTGTTTGGAACCTCTTCCCTTAAACATTTGCGGCTGCTTCTCGCAAGACAATCCGGCGGGTCCTAACAGAAACCAAGGATCAGCGACTCCAGTTGCTGAGCTCCCAGAAAGAAAACGCGTCCCTGAGAGGGGAAGGAAGGGGGCGATAGGATGGTGTACAGGTGCATCCCTTCCGAGAGGTCCTTGTCCAGCCGCCCCTGCTTACTAAGGCCGATTGTAAGAGACCTTCCCCGCGCCCCAGTCCGAATCATCAAGCTGCCCAGGCCCCGGGCTTGGCGATCCACCATCTGATAAGTCAGAAAGCCTTGAGAAGAACCTAGTCAAAGGTTCCGCGAGCCTGGTGTTTCCCAGGCAGGCCTAGATGTACAAACAGGTGCCTGGCTTGGAGGCGAAACAAGTCAGCGGGACCACACTGAGCTCTGTCGCCTGGGATCCATCAGGCTCTCCGTGGGTTCAGGTGCACTGAGACCCGTTCCGCCATTGGTACAGTTCCTTTTCGAGCGCAGGCGCTTTTGTTCGGCTCTGTTAAGACCCCAAATCGAGTTAAATTCCCGAAGCTTCCGAAATGTGGGCTCCCTTCGGTCAGCCTCGAGCGACGGACGTGAATTCACCTATCTGTCTCCTGCTTCTCAAAAAGCAGCGATTTTCCCCCAGAGCAGGGCTCGCCACACTTTTGCCATCTAGATAATGATTTTGTTTCCCACCTCATCTTTTTCCCGGGGGATCATCTCGAGCTCTCCCGCCACCCCCGTTTTTAAGTGACCCTGCTTCCTTTTTAAAGCGATCTTGGAGTGAATGGTGCTGATTATTATCCCTCCCTGGCGAGGTGAAATGCGTGTAGCAAAGGCCACGCGAAGAAAGGGTTAAGGGTGCTTTTGACCGAGAAGCCGCGGATCCCGTTTGCGTAATATCTTTATTACTGAAAACTTCAAGGTAGAGAGAGAGAGACGCAATGGAAACCAGATGTCGGGATGGAAAATGAGGTATTACAAAGGAAGATGGAGAAAATGGAGCGTAAAGGGGCAGCAGGAGTTAATGTGGGGAAGGAGGAGTCGGGATTTTTTTTTTTCCTGGTTCCATTTCGGAGGCCTGGAGAAGTGGGTCTCCAGAACGTAAACCTCCAAAACACCTTGGGAAGCGCCAGGGAGAATCCCATTCCGACATCCAGGACAAGCATTTGCTAAAAGAAAACCACGAGCAGGAAAGATTTGCCTGCTTGGATTCGTGGGGGAGGATAGCAGGGAAGACACCCCCCCTTTAAATTCTAGGAAATTGCGCAACTAAAATTCAATCAAGGCGGGCATTCAACTGCTGAAGCTTTTTTCTTTCCCTTGAAAGCTCCTCCTGTTGAATGTGTACCTGTTCCTCGGCTGTTTTCCAACACAAAAGTTGGAAAAGAGAGCAATCAAAGCCAGCAAACAGGTAGGCTGCCGAGCAAAACCGGCCAAGTTACCCAGGCGTCAGCGATCATTCTCCCGGGCAGCAAACCCAAAATGATCGGTCGGAATCCAACGGTTCGGAAGCAAGGAGCGGGAGGGAGAGAAAGACACTCCCCAAGCGAAAGTTCCGCTGGGGCAAGAGAAGAGCTGCCGGGCTACAGCCCCGAAGCAGGGGGGAAAAGGCGGCCGGAGGAATCGGCCCAGGAATGCCCGGAGGGACGCCTCGGAGTCGGCCGGCTCTTCCTCCCGGCGCAGATCTGAGCCAGCAGCCCCAACTGTATCATCGCCATGTGGCTCCCGGGCTTCTAGATTTGTATTGTTTTCTAATGGTTATTTAAAAACAAATAAATAATGCAAAAACAACAAACAAGAAAGCCTGCCCCCCCCCTTTTTCCCCCGCTTCCCCATCCCGCCTGACTTTCTTTGCACGGTGGATTGGGCAGCGCCGGGCGAGAGAGCCGACTTCTTGGCCCGCGGCTGGTGAGGAGGAGGAGGAGGAGAACCTAGGGAAGGACGAAAAAAGGGCTGAAGGAAGAGTTCCTCCAGAGGAATCCCTCCTTCTCTCGCCCCTCCCTCCGCTCTTGGCGAGCCCAAGGGGAGGCGAGAGGGAAGAGCCCCTTTCCCTCTTGCGGGGGCGGGGATGGGTGGGTGGGACGGATCTGCTTAGCTCCGGAGAACATCTGACTCTGCTTAGTGCTGACTAGCCCAGCCGTCTGTGTGCGGGTGTGTGCCTGCGTGTGTCGGTGAGTGTGTGTGCATGAGCGTGCGGGGGGGGAGGGGGGGAAGCCAGAGAAAGGCTCGCTGGCGTTGCATGAGGACACTGCTGCCGGGGCCTTTTAATTTTAGGCATGAATGCTGAGAGTTGCGTGTCGTTCTGCGACCCGGCGGCTGCTGCCATGGATTCCTTCTACAACGCCGCCTCGCAAGGCAGCGTCGACGGCTCCTCGCCTTTTAGGGCATTTCCCGGCAGCAGCGACAAGTTCAGCTCCGCTTTCCTGGCCAGCAAAGGACAAAGCTTTGGAGACGGCGGCGGCAGCAGCAGCAGCAATAGCCCCAAGCGCCGGAGCCGCTACAGCCAGCCGGAATGTCCGTCTCTGGACGGCAGCGGCGCTCAGCAGCAACCGGCGCTCTCGACCGCCACCGCCGCCGCCGCCGCCGCCACCACCGCCGCCGCCTTTAACAAGTACCACTTGCAGCAACCGCCGCCGCTCTACGGGCAGCGGGGCTCTTGTAAAAGCCCCCCGAGTAGCAACCTCAAGCTTCAGGACACCAGCGGCCACAACGGAGCCCTGCAGCTTTCTTGCTACGGTGAGTCGCCCGATCGGTCGGGGCCGGGGCTGATGGGGCAAGAGGTTTAGCCGCTCCTCCATCCGGACCGGGCACGGCTTTCTGGGCTGGGAATCCTGATGTGCCTCTTTTCACGGGGTCTTAAAATTGGGGCGAGGATATCTCCTTTCTCCCCCTCCCTCTTTGCAAAGCAGAGCGGTGGCAATTCGGGGCTTCCTTCCGGATTCGTTTGCTGGAGTGGAAGTCGCTCGGCTCCCCGACGGGAAGCAACCGAGGCAGACGACCGCTTGGGAAGGAAGGGGCATCGCCAAATCTCAGGGAGGAAGCCTCCGAAAGGCCGCCCCCTGTCTGATTGCGCGGGGGAGAAGGAGACCTGCACATGGCCTAATTTAGTGGATTCACACTCTGTTGAGCTGCACATCCCTTTCTGGGATTAACAGTCCACTACTGTAAATTTGATAGTTTTGCGTGTAATTTAAAACAAAAGAACGTGAATATTGATTAATATATTACTTTATATAACTTAGTTGTTTCTTATTTTCTGACTGGAGAAGCGTAGCTTGGAAGTAATTTCCTGAGGCTGGGATGGAATTTATTTCAAAATTACGTATTCTCTTTCAGAAAGAAAAAAAGACTGTGAAAGTCTGGAGGGATGTTGGAGGCAGGCACAGAAAAGACATTTTATTTGCGTGGTTCATTTCTAATCACGTGGCAAAGGTTGACTCCTAATTCTGTTTTGTTCCATTTCTCCTGTTCTGCCCAAGTGCCTCAGAAGAGCACAGTGATCACATATTTAGCATCCCCGAACAAAATTCTCCCTGTTTCCTGTTAGACAGCGCAAGTCTTCGGCCCTGAACTTCTGAGCGCCACCCGCAACGTTTTGTTAAGTGGCAATTAATTAGGCGCATGGAATTCACGAATCGCTTATTCCGGATTCGTTCTCGTTATATGTTAAAGTGGTTAAAATGGAAGGTGTTTGCTTAGGCGGCTCTTCTGGGAGGATACATTAGCGATAAGGAAAGTGAAAATGGGATTATCTTTCTGAAACTTTCCTCCGCCAGCTCCCCCCCCCCCTTACAAAAACATCCTTAAATGTCACCTCAACCGTCTTTTCCTTTCAATTCTGAAAAAAGTCTGTGCTTGGAGACAGGGGAAATAAATCAGCTTTTTAAAGTTTGTGATTAGCGATCCTAAATATAAATTTAGGATGGAGGTAGATAGACAGATAGATAGATAGACACACACACACAAACATGTAATCCTAAATATACATTTCGAAGCTACATCCTATTTTCAAGAAAATGGTTTAGAATTTGGGAAGATCTCTTGATTGGCAGGAGATGTGATCTCATGTGCCTCCTCCTTCTTCTAATCAGTACCATCTTAAATTTTACCAATCGCTTTAAGGTCCCAATGGCTTAAGTCGGTCCGATCTGCCTGGGCCGCGATCAATACCAGAAAGGATTAACTGGAGTTATACTCATTTCAGCAACCTGCAAGTTCTTGCTTGCTGGAGTCCTTGGCTGCTGAGCTTTGATCCTGTACTCACCTTTAACACTCCGCCACCACCCAGCTCCTTTAGCAGCTCCTGACTTTCACGGGGAATCGATCTAACCACGGCACCGCAGCCCGCCTTTCAACATCTTTGTCCCTGCACCCGGTTTTGCTTTTCCTTGCTGCGTTTCCTAGCTTGATACTTTCGGGAAAAAATTTCTCTCGCTGTCTTTCCCTACCTCACTTCCTTGCTTCCACAAACAGCCGTTTCGATCCTTCTAAGAAGTTTGGGAGTCTGGGAGTGTTTGGATCTAGAGGAGAAGCGATGGGGGCTGAGGTTATGTTAATCAGCCATCCATCCCTGGAAGAGCAAAGAGATCCGCCTGTCTACCTAGTTTTCTGGCTTCACTCAGTCCCCTCGGCTAACCAGCCAGGTCCCAGAGTCCAACAAAATTCTACCGAATTTCCCTCCTCCTGTTCGCTGTTCGAGGAGGAACGTCGGAAAGCACTACAAAGCCGGTTGCTCAATTGCGCGGCCGACCAGGCGCCCAGGATCGAGTGTGGGTTAGGCTCTGGGACTCAGCTAAGCTGACCAACCATACAGCGAAATAAAATTTATCAGGGTAGTCCATGTTATGTAAGAGAAGACTTTTTCTCCGCAGTGCCTTTTCCAGAAATGCGTTGAAAAATTGACGTGCATATATTTTCTTTCTGTCCACCTCCACCTTGACTAAGACCTTGACAAGACGTCTCCGTCCCTTCCACCCACGCTTGCTCACCCAATCACATTGGGAACGGAGCTACGCCTGCTTATTGACCTCTTTGCAGTCCAGTTCAGCCGGCCGATCTCCAGGGGAATGGGTCCATTAAAGTCAAGCTAGGGAGTCGGAAAACGCAGGCCATGGAGCCTTCAATCATTCTCCTTCCAAGAAGGAGGTTTCAATAACTGGTTTGATTGCAGGATGTCCTCTTCACTTTCTTATGCAGGGCAAATGTAGCGGTAAGCAGGTTTCTTCCGCAAGCGGGTATTTAACTCCCCTGAAAATTGAAAAGGGGAGCTGAAGCTGAAATCTCTTGGGGCAGATCAGCTCGAAGAGGGAAGTCCCAGGACCCACATTACGACCCGCTTTTGTCACTCGAGAAAGGGAGGAGAAACAATCGGCCCCGATTCTGGTCTGCCTTTTAAAAAATGTCCCCCTAAACAATGGAGCGCTGCAAGGTGAGCCCCAAAGGGACCCCTTCAAACTGAGAGCGACGGGACAGGCGTAGTGAACTCTACGCGCGCCCATTCTCCAGCGCGGAACTCCGTAAAAGGCGGAGAGGGAGGCTAGGCACAGGCGGGCAGAGCCCTGTATGGCCTCGGTCAACCGGCGCCAATAGCTAAATATTCACCTGCACCGGAAGATGTCTATTACTCGCCACTTTTCCCTTTGGCTTTCGAGATGATAAATTGGGAAAACAGGGCGGGGGAAGGAGGGCCTCTCATACGGAAATATTCCCGACACCTGGCCTGGATCTGTTCTGAATAATCATTTGCGCGGTTGGACGCCTCTAATAGCTCTGCGCCGCGGAATCAGCTGATTCTAGCCCTTGTGTCTGAATCTTTAAACCAGATGCTTGGGATCCGAGGCTGCGATTGCCACTCTTTGATGAAGACGAGAATGACCATTGAAAATCAGACGTTTCTTGCTCGACCCGATTGTGTTAACATCGAGGAATGCGCAATCCCTAACCATATCTAGCGAAGTCACACGAATTTAATTTCCAAATTAATTAGTGTTAATGTTCGGTATTATTCTTATAAGGGGTAGTATTCGTGCTACTTTCACTAAAAATAAAGAAACCAGGTTGGCATCATAACCGATCATCATCCCTTTCAAAGTCCCCGTCACCTTCTCCGTGATTCTTGTCTCTGGGGAAAGGATCCGTTAAACGAGGGTGGCCACAGCGGTAAGGATGGCTATTGATTAAATGCTAGCAGAATTTCCAACCACCTTTCAGTCAGAGGCGTATTTTCAAAGCAGAGCTCCGTGGCGTTGTGTGTGATGTGGCTTGAGGGACGAGGCAACTTAATGGGAACCACCTGGATTTGTGGGGATAATGAATCACAATAAGGAATATTGATGAAAGAATAGTTGCTGATTAGCATGAAGAAGAGGTTAGGGAGCGAGGGCTGCCAATTATGGACTCATGAAGTAGATTGTACTTCCCATCAGAGATAAACCGGCCTCGATGAGTCTCCAGCGTTGGAAACGCAGCCCTGAACGTAAATCGGAGCAAAGCGTTCGTTTGGAAGGGCCCATATCGTGGCCGGGGGGGGGGGGGGGGGGGAGAAAGAGCCGAATGCGGTTTTCGCACGTTCAAAAGCTAAATACACCCGCACACGGGCCGTTTCATCGGCTTTGCTGTGGCAGCTGGAAAGCGAACATGCCCACTGTTAAAAGCGCTGGCGTCAAAGGCAGCTTTCTCTAGGGAACGCGAACAACATTTTTCCCTGGACCGAGCGTCTGCAACCACGGCTCCAAGTCTGCCACCGAAGCCGTTTGCCATGCGTGGGCCCTGGCAAGGACCGTAAACGGCAAGAAACACGAACTGTGGCGCGAACTGTCGTTCCGGTTCACCAGCACGCAACAGGTTTGCCAACTCCCGTTTGCCTCGCCCGGCTTCGGGCTTCCTCCGAAGAGGAACTCCCCCGGGAGGCCGTCTTCCTTTAGAGAAGGCGGCAATATCTGGGAGGGGGAACAGGATGGAGAACCACGGCTCCCACGCGAAACCCTTACAAGGAAAGAAGCGCCTGGAAAGCAGCGGGGCTTCTCGGTCAGTCTCTTTATCTCTGGCGACTGCTGCGCTGGGAGGCCGCGGAGAGATTTCGGCGGTCCAAGCATGGAGCAAGAATCGCTCCCAGAGTCCTAGACACGCACTTTTTAACTGGACTTCGGGAACATGAGGGAAGTCAACCTTTGCGGCCTGCGGCACTCGGTGCGGAAGAGAGGCCCGTGGTTTCCCATGGGGTTGCTTGATATTCGGTACGGATCTTCATCTGGCCGGGGCCCACCGGCCAACCCCTCCTTAACATTCCAGCTCAAGCCATTGGCGTCAAGGGGACCTCCTTCCAGAACGCTTGGAGTCCTCCAGGAATTTGTTCCCCGCCTTTTTCGTCAAGCGCGGCGGTGAGACCCAGCCTGTGTCTTGGCTCCTTCAGCCAGGGCCGCAACTAGGGTCTATGTCACCCGGGGCAAACATGGATTCCGCGCCCACTTTGGCGCCCCCCCCCCAGGGCTCATTTTGGCGCCCCAGCAGTGTGGCGCCCGGGGCACATGCCCCGGTTGCCCCCCCCCCCCAGTTGCGGCCCCGCCTTCAGCCATGGGGAATCGAGGCGGCATCCTCAAGGGAAGCTTTTCCAACACCCCCCCCCCCCCGTCGTGGTTTATAAGGCCCGTTATTGTCATGTAGTTTTATACAAGCTCGGATCCCCCAGACCTCCTGCGAACCTGCAGGAGGTCAAAGCCTCGCTGATGGCCTCAGCGCCATTTGGGAGGACTTCAACAGCGGCTGAACTCTGCAGATCGACTTAGGTAGAAAGGCGTCAGTGTGGAATCAGTTCTTGGTAGGCATTAGTAATTCTATCCCCCCAGTGAGGAATGATAAGGCTGTGCCCCGGGAATAAACGCGCGGCAGGCAGTTAAGGTCCCTTGAGTCTGCTTAAGAATTGTCCCTCTTCGCTGGCCCAAAGCCCCACACTATTGTCCGCCCTCTGTTTCACCTCTTCACGTCCACGTTCAGCCTCTCCAGCACTGGCGAAGGGTGGGTGGATCTTGAGTCTGTCTTCTCAATGTGCGGCTAGAGAAGGAGGGTGTTTTGGCTGCCCTCCAGGCCAGCTTTACCCTCATGGGTTCCAAAAGACAAAAGATCCCTGCAAAGCAGAGGCTGAAAGATCCCTGCAAACTAGAGGCTGGCCTAGAGGATCCCCTTCAGAGTGTCTGCTTTATTTCTAGAGTTAAAAGATGACTGAAGTGCCTCCTTCGACAACCAAATGGATTCCTTCATGCTTTCCCCTTACCTTTTCAGAACCAAGGGAGTCACATCTGTTTA
This sequence comes from Candoia aspera, assembly GCF_035149785.1. Taxonomy (NCBI): domain Eukaryota; kingdom Metazoa; phylum Chordata; class Lepidosauria; order Squamata; family Candoiidae; genus Candoia; species Candoia aspera. The sequence goes on along the minus strand of NC_086153.1, from coordinate 268,879,948 downwards.
AAAGGAGATTAATTTTAGCTGAAGCTCAGCTTGATTGGAAAAGGAGTGAATCCTGAGATCAGATGAGAGGAGGAGGAAAGTGTCTGAAGTCCCTGTCTGACAGAAACAACCACATACTTCCTACAGATACAAATAAAGTTTCAAATGGAACTGGTGAATTGAAACATGTAATATATAGGCTTATTCAGAAGTTTCCACGTTTGTAAAATTGTACCTGATAATAAGAAATGTGCATAATAAGCACTGAAAGACAGGCCTTTAATTACCCCTTCATAATTAGACCATTTCCTCACTAGTTATTTAGTACTTTTTACAAAGTAATTCCACTGTTGCGTAAATGGAAAACCAATTTTCATCTGATAGATCAGCCCAGCAATGGTCAGATGAGGCTATAAATCACAAGCAAGGAAATAGCACCTCTTCCAAGAGGACTGATTGATACAAGTAGGTGCACATGTGTGGATGCTCTACCAAATGCAGTGAGTTCTAACATCCAGTGCAAATAGTGTCTGATTTCTCCACCTCTATTAGGTTTCTGTTTGTGAATGAAATGTGCCTGCCTAAGCATCTCTGAATATGCCTCTTTTCTGAATATGGCTCTCTGAATTCCCTTGTATCAAAACGACTGTGGATTGTGCATCTGCAAACTGAAATTGTAATTAAGGGGAAAACTTAGCTGGATATTTGGTTAGAAGAGGGTAGAAGGGAGGGAAAGCTCCCTCATGTGACTTGTGGTGAAGTCTGAATTAGTATTTCTCCAACTTGGAGCTGAGATAAATTGTATTTTTCTGTATTTAAATACATTGCCCTCTTAAAAATGGTTCTGGAAGGGAAGAGGACATCTGGGCAGGCAGGAATGCATGCATGCTTGGGTGGGGATGCTCTTTCAAAGCAGGGTGGGGGATAGAGAGAGAGAGAGAATGTGCCCCGGGTTGTTTGCTCACTGGAGTAATAGAAGAAAAACTGCTTTTCCTGGCATTCGAAGATCTAAAAGTTCCAGGCCTGGCAACTCCTAATGACCTGTTTTCTTAGAGAGGGAATAACCAGGCAGTCTATAAAGCAGCATTGTTGGGAGTGGGAAGAGACTGTCTGCATAGAAACCTGAGGAGGGTGGCAGTTTTTCCAAGTGACCTTTCAGAGAGTTTGAAAACAGCTCACAACTGAAGGCTTCCATCCGGGGAAAGATCTTGCAGGACAAGAATCCCTACCTCCATTTAGTTTCTGCTGATGGGAGTATCTGCTGAGCTTCCTTTCCACCAAAGGGCACTTTTTGCCCCCCCCCCCCCCATTACGGTTTCTCTTTCTTGGATGGGACACGCTGTCCAAAAAGCCAGGGGAGCTTTACTGCTGGACTAAATCAGTTTGAAGGTCAACACTTGTGCCCAACATCTTTGCTTTGCGTTGTTGTTAGAGTGATGGAATACAGTTCTCTACTATACTGACTGCACACAGCTAGGCTGAGTTCACATAACACATTAAGTGAAAAAGCTACTTGGCCCAGTAGTATATTGTAAGAATGCAGCCAGTATAGGTAGTTTCTGGTTCAGTATGTTGTGTGAACTCAGCCAGTTCGGTAAATCACAGTTTGACTAAGTGTGGCTGGCCTGAGGTGTAAACCCAGTTACCTCCCATGCATTAAAAAAATAATAAAACTTGTCCACAGACTATTGACATAAATAACCATTGTTGTGGCTTTCCTGCTCTGGTTGCTTATTTGTTTCTTGGGCAGCCTTCTTCCATTGGCCCACGTATAAAAATCAGCTAATTCCTTGCTGGCGTGAGAGTCCTGAAACAGAATTGGTCTTGCATCCCTGTGGCATCAGGTGACATTATAAGGTCAGAAAATCAGACATAGATGGATGAAACCACTAATTTATGCAGTCTGATTTACAGCTCTAGCAGGCCCACCAACACACCTCAGCCCCTCCATTACCTAGCAATCAATCATACTTTACATAACACTGAAAGATAGCCTTCTGGGCCTACCCTTAATGGAGAAATATCACTTCCAGCAGATGGGATAGAGAAGATGTCTCTGCCTCTTTTAACTTGGCTGCTCCTTACCTACTGAAAACAATAGAAGCAGTGGAACAGTTTCAAGTCCAGGAGCTTATTATAAAAGACATGAGTCCATGGCCATCACTCCCCAAAGAAGTTACCAAAACCTCAGTGGTTGACAGAATCAGTTACTTCCTGAGCCTATACCATGCTTTCCCAACATGATGTCCTTCAGATGGGTTTGGCCAATCCCATAATTCCAAGACAGAACATAACAACAAAGGGTATGTTGGATAGGAATTATGAGAATCCCAATACCACTGGAAGGTGCTAAATTGGGGCAACTAGCTACTTTCCTACTTAACAAAGGATTTAATTTGCTATGACAGAACTGTTTTTAGCAATAGCCCCCTCCCCCACATACATACACACTAGAAAATGTAGCTCTGGATTTGGACCAATTTTTGCTGCTTGATGGTTAGAATAACGAAGCACAGTGTGGCAGGAAGGTGGTATATACGTCACATAAATAAAGTCTCAGAACTCTGGGTTGAGTTTTTAGAGCAACTTTATGCAACCTGGTAAATGAGTTGGAGTAAAATGTCTGCTGTATCCAGACAGACTATCAGGATGAAATAGAACTTGAAATAAAACTTATCTGAAATGCTTCAGGGATAATGAGTTAGGGCTGCAATCTTGGATTATCCTTTAGACTACTTTTCAAATGATGTTACCTATTTGGGAATTACAATCATCTGTGTGGAACCAGATGGTCTGAAGCTTCAAATCTGGGCCTCTCTTATTCTACCCTCACCTTTGCACAAGTCACACCAAGCTGCGTTGCACTAACCAGCAAGAAGAAAGTTTAAACAACACAACTTAGTGTATTTTCACTGAAGTTTAAAGCACTCTATGAAACTGCAACATCAAAGTCCAACATTTCCCCTATTTCATAATCCAGAGGTCCATCTAAGTAAATAAGAATTTACTTGCAACTCACAGAGAACTGCTCTGAATTGCCTTACCTGAGAATCCCAGACTCACCTTTTGGTGGGACTGAGGGAAGACTTTTCCCTGAAGACCTTAAAGCCTTGTAGGGTTTAGAGGAGCAAAATCAGTGATCAGGATTTGCTGAAATTTGAACCCCCCCCCCCACACACACAAATGCTATAATAGATTCAATTTTCCCTTTAGTTTCATTAATTCTCAGGTTGCTTTCTTACTAGTAAATGATAGCATCATATACACTGAGCCATTGCTGTGATAATACCTTAATAATGAAGACAGGCCACTTCCTCATTAGTGAGTTAAGAGTTTCGTGGTGTCAGCCTGCACTGATACAGCGGTAGTGAAAACTGGCCTTATATCGCTATACCCATGGCTAGATGATGCTAGAGTTCCAATCGAAGCAAATATTTGTAGCTCAGGGTTGAACTGCGGAGTCCTTGGTGCTCTCTGAGCCTTGTTGTTTTCTTGCAGATGTTTCATTGCCAGACTAGGCAACATCTTCACTCGCTCTTTGCACTGAAGATGTTGCCTGGTCTGGCAATGAAACGTCTGCAAGAAAACAACAAGGCTCAGAGAGCACCAAGGACTCCACGAAGCTAGAGTTACCATAAGTGACTAGAATTTGCCCCAGGCTTTGCGTCATCATAGTGACAGTAGCAGGACCCTATAAAACGCTACAAATCTCTAGTGAGAAAACGGCCTGAGACTTTTCCCAGCCATGCGATGGTAATGAAGATAGGCTCTGGGTCGACAGCAGTTTGGCTGAATGATGCTATAAATTACTAGAGCAGAAATGCCCTATGGGCATCTGCGGTGTCCAGAGGTCGAAACTTCCCTGATTCTGTCTGGACTTTGAAGGCTGTGACTCCTCTGAAAGAATCAGGCAACGACAAAAACGTCAGGCGTTAGCATCATTTCGGGGAAGAGCGATATCCCGGATTAGCAAAGACTGAAGTACCCGGTCCAATAGTAATGTTCCCACAACGTGCTAAACCTCCCTCTGCGGAGTCCAATTAGGCAGCTGGGCGGACTCAGCCCATTGAAAAAGAGGCGATTGGGGTGGAAGAGTACTACCGCGGGCTTCGCTCTCTGTTCTGCCCGATTTCCAAGCCCTTTCGGTTCTCCCCGCGGCGCGAGAAGCAGCTGCGAGCTGGCCCGCCCCGCTGCCGCCCTTGGGGGATCTGCATCTGCCCTCACAACGGGACTGAGCACAGGGGCGGGTCCCCCTTTCCGAGCCAGCTGGACGGCCAGGCTCCGAGGCTGGCAAGTCAAGGTGCTGCGACCGGGCGGCGGCAGCAGCTTCTGGTCGGAATCCTTGCAAATAGGATGAGCTGCGTCCCTCAGCCAGGTCCTGCACAAGTGATCAGAAACGCGCTCAGGCTTGGTTTGAACAAAAACAGACTACAGTACTGTAAATTATTTTAAATACATTTACAGTGAGACTCTAAGCGTGTCTACTCAAAAGTAAAATCTGTTAGGCTCCTTGAGATTTACTCCAGGTAAATCCGTGCAGGATTTTGCAGCTTTACATTCTAAAATAGCTAAATTACACTGCCCTTTGTTCCTTGTGTTATGATTTCACTTCTTGCATTTTTTTTCCTTTTTACATCTAATGAAGCAGAGTCTAATTCAGGAAAATTCCTCAATAAATATGAGAACTTTTAAACATTCACAGGACCCTTTGCTTTTGTTTCCCCAATCTGGTGCCCTCCAGAAATTTGAACTGCAATTCCCAGAATTCCTAGGGAACATAGTGACTGACCACTATAAAATTATGGTCCCGCTGATTTGAAGGCCACCAGGCTGGGGGAGGGGAAGAGGAGGCTGCTCTATATATTTACTTGGGAATTCATTGTAATATACTCAATAACATTTGAATTTCATAGAATTAACTTCCACCTGTATGGGCCTTGTGCTGTGCTGTTCCCTACACCTTTAAAAAATGCTGGATATGACTAATCTTGAATCTCTGTGATTTACTTCTTTGTCACTGTATAACACCAGACTGAGCTAAACCCAGAGGCTTAGTCCAATGGGATTCTCTTCAATATAAATGTTAGGTAAGATTGTAGACCGGGCATTTGCTGCAGTAAACGTTATAATCTACTCTGGAATTCAGTTAATAAAACATGTACCACACAAGGGAAAGGGAAAGGGAAAAGAAATAGGGCTGTTCATGGCCACAGACATTGCTTTCCCGTTGGGTTTGCTGCTGGTTAAAAATGGTACTTCTGTCTCCTTGACCAAGAAAACTACTTTGAGTAAAATGAAAAATGGAGTCCCTATATTTTGTTTCATTTCTGAGATTTGTTTTTGTGCTCTTTTTTGGTCTCAAAAAAAGAAAGTGATTGCCAAATATCTATTTTAGAAAATTTAAAGAATTGTGCACATAATCTGCTTCCCAACCTCCCAAATAATTCTCCTGCTTCCCTGACACCAATTACGTTAGAACAGGCTGGCTTTGCATCTTTAAAATAACTTTTACCTTCCAGATCATGCCAATGTATGCTTACCAAATGGTTCACACCTGCTTGGAACTGAGACTGGATGTACACAGGCAAGTTAAAGAGGTAATATAATCAAAGGCTATTTCCTCTGTGGTGATTTATGACATCGCCTAACCATCATCGGTAACGAAGAAACCCTACTGCCACAATTATGGCTAGATGACTGTATAAATCACTACAGAGGAAATGAAATATTGGGGAGACTGTGCTACTAAATCAGATTTTAATGCTTTTCCATGTTTTGTTTTATTTAATATTTTACAAGTAAAAAAATAAACGTAAGGGAAAAAACATCTGATGTGAGCTTAAAGAATTGTTTAAACAACAGAGAAGTTTTGGTGGCTTGTGCGCTAGGATTTGGGGACTACTTGCTTGTTTGTTGCCATATTCTGAAATATGACTGCTGTTGATCCACTGAAGTGACACCATTTGTGATAGTACCTCGTTGTCACATGAATGTCTGTCCCAATTTTCCAAAAAAAAAAAAAAGAAGTGACCAGGCTAAGGAAGGCTGAATTAGCCTCCCATAAACTTGTGTGAGATTAAGTCACAACAAACTCCTTTGGAATGCACATGTAAAATTATCAGCTCAATGTATCACCTGGAGGGTTGAGGAGAAAAAGCCTCTTACCCACCCACCAAGGCAAAGTGCAATTCATTTCAAGCTGCAATGTTTTCTACCTTTTTAGAGGGATTTTCCCAAAATGTGAATGCTAACAGCCAAATAGCAATATCATGTTTTTTGTTTCTAATCTCAAATCTAATCAATGGGAGAACATTTTAGAATATTGGGTAATCAGCTGGCACATGAAGACCTAATCAAACTTGACCACTCTTACCTATTAAAGTCACTCTGCTTAAAGTGAGAATGGTATGAGGTTCTTAGTTATTAGGATTATGTGCCATCAAATCAGTGTCAACTCTTAGTGAATTTTGTTGTTTATTCGTTTAGTCACTTCCGACTCTTCGTGACTTAATGGACCAGCCCACGCCAGAGCTTCCTGTCGGTTGTCAACACCCCCAGCTCCCCCAGGGATGAGTCCGTCACCTCTAGAATATCATCCATCCATCTTGCCCTTGGTCGGCCCCTCTTCCTTTTGCCCTCCACTCTCCCTAGCATCAGCATCTTCTCCAGGGTGTCCTGTCTTCTCATTATGTGGCCAAAGTATTTCAGTTTTGCCTTTAATATCATTTCCTCAAGTGAGCAGTCTGGCTTTATTTCCTGGAGGATGGACTGGTTTGATCTTCTTGCAGTCCAAGGCACTCTCAGAATTTTCCTCCAACACCACAGTTCCAAAGCATCTATCTTCCTTCTCTCAGCCTTCCTTATGGTCCAGCTCTCGCAGCCATATGTTACTACGGGGAACACCATTGCTTTAACTATGCGGACCTTTGTTGTCAGTGTGATGTCTCTGCTCTTAACTATTTTATCGAGATTTGTCATTGCTCTTCTCCCAAGGATTAAGCGTCTTCTGATTTCCTGACTGCAGTCAGCATCTGCAGTAATCTTCGCACCTAGGAATACAAAGTCTTTCACTGCTTCTACATTTTCTCCCTCTATTTGCCAGTTATCAATCAAGCTGGTTGCCATAATCTTGGTTTTTTGAGGTTTAGCTGCAAGCCAGCTCTTGCACTTTCTTCTTTCACCTTCATCATAAGGCTCCTCAGTTCCTCTTCGCTTTCAGCCATCAAAGTGGTCTCATCTGCATAACTGAGATTGTTAATGTTTCCTCCAGCGATTTTAACTCCAGCCTTGGATTCCTCAAGCCCAGCATGTCGCATGATGTGTTCTGTGTACAAGTTGAATAGGTAGGGTGAGAGTATACAGCCCTGCCGTACTCCTTTCCCAATCTTAAACCAGTCCGTTGTTCCGTGGTCTGTTCTTACTGTTGCTACTTGGTCCTTATACAGATTCTTCAGGAGGCATACAAGATGACTTGGTATCCCCATACCGCTAAGAACTTGCCACAATTTGTTATGGTCCACACAGTCAAAGGCTTTAGAATAGTCAATAAAACAGAAGTAGATGTTTTTCTGAAACTCCCTGGCTTTTTCCATTACCCAGCGGATATTGGCAATTTGGTCCCTAGTTCCTCTGCCTTTTCTAAACCCAGCTTGTACATCTGTCAATTCTCGCTCCATGAATTGCTGAAGTCTACCTTGCAGGATCTTGAGCATTACCTTACTGGCATGTGAAATGAGTGCCACTGTTCGATAGTTTGAACATTCTTTAGTGTTTCCCTTTTTTGGTATGGGGATATAAGTTGATTTTTTCCAATCGGATGGCCATTCTTGTGTTTTCCAAATTTGCTGGCATATAGCATGCATTACCTTGACAGCATCATCTTGCAAGATTTTGAACGGTACAGCTGGAATGCCGTCATGTCCTGCTGCCTTGTTATTAGCAATGCTTCTTAAGGCCCATTCAACCTCACTCTTTAGGATGTCTGGCTCTAGCTCACTGACCACACCGTCAAAGCTATCCTCGATATTGTTATCCTTCCTATACAGATCTTCTGTATATTCTTGCCACCTTTTCTTGATCTCTTCTTCTTCTGTTAGGTCCTTACCATCTTTGTTTTTGATCATACCCATTTTTGCCTGGAATTTACCTCCAATGTTTCTAATTTTCTGGAAGAGGTCTCTTGTCCTTCCTATTCTATTGTCTTCTTCCACTTCCACGCATTGCTTGTTTAAAAATAATTCCTTATCTCTTCTGGCTAACCTCTGGAATTTTGCATTTAATTGGGCATATCTCCCCCTATCACTGTTGCCTTTTGCTTTCCTTCTTTCTTGGGCTACTTCTACTGTCTCAGCAGACAGCCATTTTGCCTTCTTGGTTTTCTCTTTCTTTGGGATGTATTTTGTTGCCACCTCCTGAACAATGTTGCGAACTTCTGTCCAGAGTTCTTCCAGGACCCTATCTATTAAGTCCAGTCCCTTAAATCTATTCTTCACCTCCACTGCATATTCCTTAGGAATATTAGTGAGCTCATATCTAGCTGCTCTGTGGGTCTTCCCTAATCTCTTTAGTCTGATCCTAAATTGTGCAATAAGAAGTTCGTGATCTGAACTACAGTCAGCTCCAGGTCTTGTTTTTACCGACTGTATAGATGTCTGCCACCTTTGGCTGCAAAGGATGTAGTCAATCTGATTTCGGTGTTGTCCATCTGGTGAAGTCCATGTATAAAGCCGTCTCTTAGGTTGTTGGAAGAGAGTGTTTGTTATGCAGAGTGAGTTGTCTTGGCAAAATTCTATCAGCCTATGTCCTGCTTCGTTTTGTTCTCCCAGGCCATGCTTACCTGTAATTCCAGGTGTCATTTGACTGCCCACCTTAGCATTCCAGTCTCCCATGATGAAAATAACATCTCTTTTAGGCATGTTGTCCAGTAGGTGCTGCAGATCCTCATAGAACTGCTCTACTTCAGCTTCTTCAGCATCTGTGGTTGGGGCGTATATTTGGATCACTGTGATGTTAGATGGCTTGGCCTGAATTCGAACTGAGATCATTCTGTCATTTTTTGGATTGTATCCAAGCACTGCTTTAGCCACTTTACTATTAATTATGAAGGCTACTCCATTTCTTCTGTGGTCCTCTTGTCCACAGTAGTAGATCTGGTGGTCATTTGATGTGAAGTGGCCCATTCCAGTCCATTTCAGTTCACTGGCACTCAAAATGTCTATCTTTAATCTTGACATATCACCAATAACCACATCCAATTTGCCCTGGCTCATAGATCTTACATTCCAGGTTCCAATGGTGTGTTGATCCTTAGAACATCGAATTCGCCATTCACCACCAGCACCGTCAGCCGCTAGCCGTCCTTTCGGCTTTGAGCTAGCTGCGTCATCATGTCTGGGGCTAGTTGAACTCATCCTCTTTTCCTCCCCAGTAGCATTTTGACCATCTTCTGACCTGGGGGTCTCATCTTCTGATGGTATACCGACATATCTCTGGTTGTACTCATCCATTTAGTTTTCACGGCAAGAATACTGGGGTGGGTTGCCATTACCTTCCCCAGGGATCGCATTTAGTCTGACCTCTCTGTCATGACCTTCCCGTCTTGGGTGGCCCTTCACGGTTTAGCTCATGGCATCATTGAGGTGCTCAAGCTCCAGCACCACGACAAGGTAATGATCCTTTGCTGAAGTCTTAGTGAATACATAGATTTTCTCCATGATGATCTGTCCCCAGCCTGGTCCTTCAAGTCTTCCAATGGTGCACTCATTGCCACTGTAACTGAGTCCATCCACCTTGCTGCTGGCCATCCCCTTCCCTTCCCTTCCACCTTTCCCAGCATTTTAGACTTCTCAAATAGAAACAGGTGCAGACGTGAGGAAAAGGCAGCTGAGTACCAGGCTAGGGATAGAAAGAGATTACCACTTCCAGCAATCAAAGGGCAGAAAAGGACCCCTGTAAATCAGCTAGGTTTGGTTTGTCTAGTAACTATGACTTTCTAAGGAGGGGGATCCATCAGGTATTAAATCTTTCCACATTTTCAGAAATGGGGAGGGAATACAAGAAAAGTGCAGATATATAATTGGGTGGGAACAATGAAGAGAGGACACAAATTCACCAAGCCTGGAGATCATCATGAAGTGGGAGGAATGGGAAGCCATACAGCCACATACAAGCATACCCAACCCAAGATGGAAGAAGAAGGCCGCTATCTGTTGTCGCCAAGGAAAAGTGTTTGGAAAAACAACTTTGGTTTCAAAATAGAACTGAAGGACCCATTTCACTATCTTCCACTGAAATAAAATAGTTTTTACTCTAATATACCATCTAAGTTACCACATATGAAGACCTAAGGATGAAGACAGTTTCAAAACTGTGCCAAAATACAATCAAAAATCATTTCCATCTCTATAACATAAGTATTTACTCCCACCTTCCATTTTTAGACCTGTAATGAAATAATTCCCATTATCTTGACTATCAACCACTTCTCTGCCTCTCTCTTTTTCGTTCCTTACTGTCTGTCCTGAAGAAGAGTTTTGGAGAATTCGACAATTTGCGACTGAGAAATGGCCCAGTCATAGAATGGGAGGATTGGAAGGGACCTTGGAATCCTTTACGCCTACTCCCTGCCCGGTGCAAGAGATGATGATGATGATGATGATGATGCTACGGAGCTCGGTGTATACAACACACCGCCCCCTCCCCCACCTGCGGCCATTTCACACCAGCACTCAGACGTCCTGCACGCGTGACTCTCGCACCCATGTGGCTGCAGCGGAGAAAAGAGCGCGCTGCCCAGGCGCTAGCTCGCCCCCTCCGGCGCTGCCTGGCCCGCTTCCCCTCTCCGCGCTTTGCTGGAAGAGCTCCCTTTGGCCCCGGGGCTGATGCCCGCCGGGGAAGGCTTCGGAAGCGGCCTCGCCTCCGCCCTCACGTTGCGCAACCGAGGTCGCCAGAGCGGTCATTCAAACGGCTCCAGCGCCCTCCCAGAGAGAGAGGAGGGAAGGAAAGGAGCTGCTTTTAGAAATTGGCGAAAGGCGTCCCGAGCTCGGAGTAAGTCTTTGCTCGCCTGGAGGCAGCAGCGGAGGAGTTCTTTCCGTCTCCCCAGGCAGCCAGTCGGCGGGGTTTTTGCGCCCGCAAATCGGGGGCTGAAAGGTAGGACTTTCTCGGACCAGATGCATGGGGGTCTCTTGCACTGAGAGGCGGTGGTGGCGGCTGCTTTCCTCCTCCTCCTCCCCCCTCCTTCCTCTTTCCTCGGAATCCTACCTGAGGCAGTAAAATGTCAAAGACCCAAACTTGCCGCTACGTACTTTTTTCCCTTTCTAAACAAAAGAGGAAGAAGAAGAAAAAGGCTCCTCCCCGCACCGGGGCTGTTTCTTTTCCAACGGAACTGCTCTGATGCTAACTCTGCGCTTCGCGCTGGAATCTGTCTGAAATGCTGTCGCCAAAGCCAAAGCACGGGAGAGGGGGAAAAAAACGGGAGGAGAAGGAGCTGCAGACAGTTTTCTGTTTGTCATAGCAAACCACCCACTACAAAGCAGATGGAGGGGTGGGAGGCGTCGCCTGAGCGAACAGCCTGAGGATGCTTCCCAAATGTGTGTCCTGCGAAGGGATGCCCCATCCTCAAAAAGATATATTGAGGCCAAGCAGCGCGGCTGAAAAGTGTGTGCATATTGTGTCTGTCTGTGTGCGCGCGTGTTATCTGGGCTTATGCAGGCTGTTTATTTTGTGCCTCCTTGGAGTGTGCACTGGTGTGGTTTCATGACTAAAGGCGGCTGGAGTGATTCACTGGCTGCCTTTCTGGGTGACTCTACAAAACAAGTTGCGCATCAATAGAAATGTTTTGGCACAACCTTCTAACCTCCCAAGTTAATGCACGCAGGGCTTAAGGAGAGTTAATTTGCAGGCTCCAGGCTCTCCAAGCCAGCAGATTTATTCCTTTTTCCACCCAGGGCTATGATGCATTTCCCTTGCAGGGTAGGGGTAAGCGTTGCCTGCCAAAACATGATGTGAAAAGGCCTTTCCAGTCACATCGTTGGTGCCAGCCAACTGAGCCATTCTGCAACCTAAAGGCTGAAAGGAGATCCAAATGGAGTCAGCCTCTTCCTCCCACCCAGCTCTGGTTAGCCTTTTTGAAATGTCAGGTCTTTTCCCTCTTGGCGTTCAGATCCAAAATTCCTACCTTCATCATCCTGTCTCACATTGCAGATTGTTCACGGTGCTGTATTGCAGAGCCAGCCCTGTTTCCTCTTCAACATCCTAATGTTTATGATTCAGTGGCTTTCATGGGCTTACCAGGAAACCATGAAGATGGGAAGATGGAAATGTAGCCCTGTATCTCCATGCCAAACTTTTTTGAAGGCTGATCAGCCTTTCCCAAGGATTTGTCATTAGATTTACCCAGCCTGGAATCTATAGCTCCCATCATCCACAACCAGAGCACACACCGGGAAAAGATGATGAGAATCATAATCCAGTGCATCAGAAGTTCATGCATTTAAACTGTTTTACAAACATAACATTTCCTGAGTTCTCTAGGGAAAGGAAAGGAACCCTAAATTAGTTTAAATATATTTTAAAGGAAGGAAAATGAAGGAACTGACCAGTATTTTATGGTGGCTTGAATTTGGAGCAAAGGTTTATCATTCAGGACATTCTATATGCCTACCCTTAGTGGTAAAATGGCAATTATACTAAGTTCAGACTAATCAGATGGTAGGTAACATGGACAAAGTAGCTATGAACTTTGGATGCTCAATTACAAATCCTGGAGACTTCAAGATGCTGAGCATCTGTCATCTTGTGAAAACCTGTCTGGGCCTCCATAAAAGAAATAGTTTTGGTTTGGTTTATTGCTTAACTGCTTGAAAATGCCTCTTCCACCTCCAGGAGTGATGGAAGCTGTAATCCAATTCATCTGGAGGGCGACCAACTGGGGAACATTTTCCTGCAACAGCAAACATATTTATTCATTTATATTCCTCTGGGAGCATTCTCCTCCAATTTTTCCCCACAATAACAATCTTGTGAGATTGGATGGGCTGAATAAGAGGGAGAGAAACTGTCCAGTAAATGTCCAAGGCCAAGATCCTAGAACCTGCACTTCTCTCCTCCTAGTCCAAAACCTTAACTGCTGTGCCACCTTGGTTCTCATACATGCTGTGATTCAATGTATAATACAAGCCAGTGTTTCTCAATCCTGGCAACTTTAAGATGTGTGGACTTCAATTCCCAGATGAGATGAGGGTGGTATTAGATCTGCCATTACTTAGATCTCATTACATTTTATATTTATTTATTGATATTTATGGATTAAGGATATTATTTATGATTTTATTGAATTTTAAACTGTTTTATTGTGAACCACCCAGAGTCCCCCGCATGTGGGACATGGGCGGTGATAAAAATTAAATAAATAGATAGATAAATAAATAAATAAATTCCCCAGCTTCTGGGAATTGAAGTCCACACATCTTGAAGTTGCCAAGGTTGAGAAACACTGATATAAGCCCTAAGCAAAAAGCTAATACTGTGCAATTGGACAGTTAGCCCTAGTGGCTTCGTTTCCCTTTTTCCATAGCTTCTGTGCCAAACAGCAAATCGTGCCCCTCCAAATGCAGCCAAGGGAAGACAGTGGAAGTCTTTTCAGTGGTCACAACTCACCTGATCTGAGTTAGCAATTCTTCCAACATTTCCCCCCTCCTTGTAAATCAGAAGTGGAACCTTCTTGGCCCTGCCCACTTTTGGAACGCTGCCCTGGATGCGTCACACAAAGCCTAATACAGCCCTTGATCCGTGGATAGTAATGCATCCCACACCAGAAAGTGAGCGAGCAGGCTTTTTATACCCCTTGGAACATTTTAGTTAAAAAAATAATAAACCACAGCATAGAAGGATCATATTATAGATACAGCTAACAACCTAACTCTACAGATCGTGTATATTTTGAAGAAGATTTGCATATATAACGTGGCTAACTCTTTGATCCATTTATCAGTCTGGAACAGAGAAAAAAATGTCCCTAAAATAAATCTATTGATATGTAACCAACCGCTGCTCTAAGTACAACCAATTTACAGGATATAAGACATAATGAGAAACAAGCGGCTGACACGAGATTTTACTCAAATTGCCTGAATTGTATGGCTGGCTGGGTTCACACATCACAGTAAGCCACAATTTTAAATTATGGCTTGTTGAATAAGCACAATTGACTAGGCCCACAAATAGTAATATGCCGTACTGTACACCATAATTTGTAAAACACAGTGGCTGTGTTTACTCAGCACCCTAAACCAAAAACAAACAGCTCATATTTTGTGTGATATGTCAACCCAGCTCCTGCAAAGAAGGAGGAGCTGTTAAAATTAATTCCTGTAATGTTGAACGGCTGGTTATTCCATCAGCTGATTATCTGTCTGCAAGAGCCATTCATTTACAAGTCCTGCCAATATAGACTGCAGATACAGAAGCACTGGCAGCTAAACAGTAATAGCCTGGATAACAAATTTAGATTACAGATTATATTATCTCTGGAAAGGGAAGTCTATATGACATCAAATAAAGCTTCTAACTTCCCAGGTAGTTGAGCAGAAAGAAGCTTTATACCAGGTTTCTTCAAACATTTCTTTAAGCTGAAGTTTTCACCTATTTAACACATTCATTTACAAGTGTGCATGTGTGTGTCTTCCAGTCAGTGTTGACTCCTGGCAACTGCCTGGACAAGTCCCTGCAGTTTTCTTAGCAAGCTTACTGAAGTGGTTTGCCATTGCCTCCATCCTAGGGTTGAGAAAGAGTGACTGGCTCAAGGTCACCCAGCTGGCTTCATGTCAAAGGTGGGACTAGAACTCACGGTCTCCATAAGAGGCATCAAGAAAGCTAATGTAGTTATGCCACCATTCACTGACATTCAGAACAATGTCTGTCAAGCACATTTCTGCATTCATCCATAGGTTTCTCCAGTATAGCTGATCTCAGAATGTCTCAGGGCATCCTGCAAATAGCCATGTGATACAATTCTATGAAAATTTGGCCTCCTGTATCTTTGCTTCATATCTATGTGGTGCTCTTGTCATGTAGCCTATCAGTTTTTAATTTAATTTTTTTAAAATTCTGTTCAATTGTGTCTGATTCTCAGAGACTGTCTGGACAAGTCCCTGCAGTTTTCTTGCAAGGTTTTTCAGAAGTGGTTTGCCACTGCTTCCTTTCTAGGGCTGAGGGAGAGTGACTGGCCCAAGGTCACCCAGCTGGCTTTGTGCCTAAGGCGGGACTAGAACTCACAGCCTCCCCGTTTCTAGCCTGATGCCTTAACTACTACACCAAACTGGCTCTCTTATTTCATATAGATACACTTTCAATTTAGATTAAATTAAGCTACTTTTAATTTAATGGAGATACTCCTTTGATAATACATTTTTTCTTTTGAATTAGGGTTTGGATAGCCTTCCAAAAAGACTGTAGGGGTCCATCCCTGTGTACTTTTCACATCTAGATGACAAAAGCAGCTACAGAATTACATCAAGCACCAGTTTTGAAAGAGCCAACCAACAAATGATTGTGAGCACTTTGAAGGAGCACAGTATCCAAAATATCAGGCACTTTGCATGTATTCCTTACTGTATTCTACAAGTACCCTGCAAAGTAATGTGACATCATTATCTTCCCATGACTGCAGGATGGGACTTGCTTGCAGTTATTTTGCAGACTTTTAGATAAAATTAGAATTGAGCTGGGTCAGAACATATACTGTATTCTTGTTTCCCTTGACGTAAAGTCCAGTCGTGTCCGACTCTAGGGGGCGGTGCTCATCTCCGTTTCTAAGCCGTTAGAGCCGGCGTTGTCCATAGGACACTTCCGGGTCATGTGGCCAGCATGATGACACGGAACGCCGTTACCTTCCCGCCGAAGCGGTACCTATTGATCTACTCACATTTGCATGTTTTCGAACTGCTAGGTGAGCAGGAGCTGGGACTAGCAACGGGAGCTCACCCCGCCGCGCGGTTTCGAACCGCCGACCTTCCGATCGGCAGCTCAGCGGTTTAACCCGCAGTGCCACCGCATCCCTTCACTGTATTCTTAGATGGGAGAAAATCAGGAAGCCAGCATTTCTGACTTTTTGACATTTCATCAATGTTTAGTTTTAGTTTTAGTTTTTTAAAAAATATGTGAAACAAGGCCATTTTCAAATATCACTTTTCATGCATGCAGTTAAATACCATTTGAAATCATGCATGTGGACCAGATTTGATTTAGCACAAGTATTTCATGACTGATTGTGCTTTTAAATAGGAGCAACCTTCATACTCCAGAACTGAGACAAACATTACTTCCTGAAGGGTTTTGGAAATCAGACAGTACAGACAGACCACAGCACCTGTGGGGGGTGGAGGGAGAGCAAAACAAAGGGTAATAGAGTGTCATATAGAGCATCACAGCATTGCAGTGCAAGCCCCTCCATTTATATTGCAGTATCTCATACACAGTAATAAAGTGGGAAGAAGCACTTGGTTTGCAGTAAACTCTTCTTTTATAATGGAACAGTTATTCCAGATAACCACTACATCATAGCTCCTTTGCTGGAATAATGTTAAAATAGGTGGAAGAAAAGCTTTCCATTTAACAATCCAATCAAGGAGAACTCAGTGATTTCTACTTCTGAAGGCCTGATTCCCCAAAGAAAACAACATCTTTCTGAATGGCTCAGGGTATGCAGTGGCTTCTTTCAGACCAACTCTGAAAACAAACTTGTGAGAAAGTAAGGTCAGAAAAAACTACACCCCAGAAATTATGCAGACTTTCCCGTATTGTCCTTCTAAAGCTCTTATATGAGTTTGACCTAATTACTAGAGATGCTGAGAAGCAGGCAAGAGAGAGAGAGAGAATTTTTGTTGGTTTAGCAAATGAAGACAGAAACAAAATGGACAGCTTCCCCTTTCAAACATTCCTCCGGCTTTAGATTCTGGGGACAGCTTGAGAATATGCCTTTACCAATGCTGGCAAGCTCCCCCTTCTCCTATTTCCTGCTGTGAATTCCAGTATCTTTCATCTATTGGAATCTAAAATGTTTATCTCTTCTTCTTCTTCCTTAATTTCATTCTTTCCAGACCCCTGGAGATAGGCATATCTCAAAACAGTTGGGAAAACGGAAATGGGCAGGGAGGGGGTTTGACATGTGCCTTTAAAAAATCTTCAAAGCCATTCCATCTATTTCCCTGCATCTCAAATCTTCCACTCACATGTGCACATGTTTATTATTTTTTGGCACCCCAGTCTTCAACACATTCCCCAGGAAATAAGGGAAGCTTCACACAATCTATTTTTTTCTGTATACAAGCAACTCAATGATCCCTCTGTCTGTTTATGGTCATATGAAATGTGTGAATCAGACTTAAGTGCACTGGAATGTGGCCATTTCATCTTCACAGAGGTTAACTCAGCAGGTGGTGTAACCCTAATGTCATTAGGCTTTATAGATGCCTGCTATTTCTTCTGCATTGATTTTATAACACACTCTTCTGCCTGACAGCAAATATAACTCTAGAGCAATGTTTCTCAACCTTGGCAACTTTAAAATGTGTGGACTTCAATTCCCAGAAGTCCCCATCAGCCATGAGCACAGAATGCTGCTCTCTCTGTATTTCCAGTTTTCAAAAGTGTGTGCAGTTATCTTTGAAGCCAAACAACACTACCTGTGTACATGTATCAGTTGGCTCAGGACAACCCTTAGATTTACAGAAAGATACCCCACCCCTCAGTCTTTAGTGGAAATAAAAGCCTAAAGGAGGTATCAAAGTTACAGAACAAGGACCGAATGTACTCAGAGGCCACAGAATGCTGAATGATTGACTGCTGAGGACCAAAACAAGAAACAAATCAAAGAGGGAACAGAATGTGGCATCTGAAACAGAGCATGGTTGACTGAATAGGAGCCCATCCATATGGCTTTCTTGCCCCAGCGGTAAAGGTGGCCAATTTCCTGTTTGCTGAGGACATGGTCCTACAGCGTCACTTCTGTCTCATTATCAGTTCACTGCTAAAATCACCTGAAGATAGCTTTAACTGTTCAGGTGTTTTCAGTGTTATGCCAGCACAAGACCTTCCATGCAGACAATCTAGGGTGCATTGAGGAAACAGCTTGAGGTGGCAGGTCAGAGATGGCAAACTGCTTAGCTTCAACTGGTCCAGAAGGTAGGCTGTGGGACCATTCCCTTCTATCCTGTTGCTGGGATTTGCTCCTATACTACAGTGTTGTTTTAGCTGTGAGGCAGACGGGAACTGCAGCTTCCACAGCCTCTTTCTTTGTGGATTCTTTTTCCCCCAACAGGTAGTTTGACCAGCTGACATAAAAGTGGCTACTACCTTGACTGAGAACCTTGCAACTCAAAGCACCCAAGAGGTGGACACTGCATACACATTATTCCTGCTCTTGAATAGCAGTTCTATTCCTATTGTGCTCTAGAGCCAGTCTTGGGGGGGGGGCATTCTGTACATGTGAGGGGTGGCTCAAAGGCCTTCTGCTGCACTGACCATTGATTTGGTTGTGAGGGAGATCATAATCCAGCTTCTGCAGCTAATCATCCCTATATATACATAGCAACACCCCCTCCCCACTTTTCAAACTCCAGTTCTTCCACAATTCTTATCAGAGACCCAGATAACCACTAGCTGGCAGCCAAGAGATACAAATAAACTGTCTGCTGCCTCCTAGTGGATGATTGGTTGACCTGTCAACAGGTCAATAATCAATTTGGGATAATTACGTTAATGTATCTGAGCGCACCCCATAGCTTAACACATCTCTGCCACACACCAACATTCCAAAAACTTTTATGCAATGGCTGATTCTCGGCAGGAGAAATCAAGGAATCCTGCAGTCAAGAGAAAGAGAGAGAGAAAAAATCTTTGCTGCCATCTAGTAATTATTAGGTCAATAAGTCAACAATCCTCTGGGAAAAAAGCTAGAAAAATGTGTTGGAACCCAGACCATAGGAGCAGTGTCCCAGCACACATTCTGTACAGGTGATGATATCTAAATTTCAGTCAGGGGACTGATTTTATGGCATTGTGTGGTACAGCTGTGTGGACTACAGCTCCCCATAGTCCCTTTTCAGATGGATGGAATGGGATTCTCTCCTAGCTACAGGATGGGAGGAAGCACAGCAAAAATGGCTGTCTGGATGAACCCTACAACAGTGATCAGGAGTATAATCTAACACTGACACATTTGGTTGCAGATCTTGAATTTTTTCACTCTAAAACCATGAGATGCTCAGAAAATGAAACCATGACTTTGAGTTTTACATGTTTCTCATTATCCATATGAAATAGTCATCTCTCATAGTATGAAAACAGTCTGGATGTCTGTTACTGAACATAGAGGGGAGGGGTCATCTATTGCCATTTAGTTTCATTCATTTAGGAAGCTGGGTACATATTTGTTTCAGGATCCAGGTCTCCACCTTGAATATGAAGACCGGTTGCTAGGAAACGTGAGTGGGGAAATGCAATTGCTTCCATATTCTTTGGAATTCCTTTAATCAGTTTGGTTGCCACTGCAGGAAACATGATGCTGAATGAGATAGATTTTTAGTCTGAGCTGGCATGGTTAGGTTATGTTACACTGGGGAAGAAGCAAGGTGACAGTCTGAGCTTTTGTGCCACTTAAGTGAGGAGGCTGTCACTTAAATTGTTTTGGGGCTTCTTGTATGGTTGATCTAATTCTGGTAGAGAAAACCAAGTGCGCTTGTTCTGTTCTCTCTCTCTATTTTTCCTTACCTTGTGCCTGACATGCAGTTTTAAAAGCTTGGGGACTTGATCCTGAGAACGTTTGAGTTACTCCCAGCTTCAGCTCACTTCATTGCCTGCAAACATCTCAAATGTCTCTAAATTTGAGGCTGGAGGGAATGGAAAATAATAGCCAGAAAATGGGAATGTTCTTCAAAGCAATTGCTTCTTTCACAACTGAAGGAATAAAAGGTGTGTCATTGGAGTTTTTATTTAGAGTTGTGATTGATGGAACACTTTAAGGTGCTTTACCTTCAGATCAGAAGCCAAAGTAACACTAATGAGCCTCACATTGGCAGCTGTTGCAGAGACAGAATGCCAATGCTACAAGTCATGCTGGAAAGACAGATGAAGGAGATGGGCAAGGAAGGAGGAAGAAGCTCACAGAAGCTTTGAAACTGAAATATGGCTTTGCCATTGAAATATGCTTTACTTGGGGCAGCAAAGGATAATGGCATCTTGTCCACAGATCTTTTATGGCAGTCTTCTGGGATACAGGTAAAAGGCAGGAATATTTTAAATGATTTAAACAAACACTTATTGAGATCTTATTTGGACACTAGAAGTCATCCGGTATTTTTATTTTAAGTAAGTCCATTTAAGTGATGCATTTAATTATGCAATTTTTAAAAATAATGTAAAAATCAAATGTTAATGGAGCTACCACATCACAATTGGTTACCTTTATGGATTTCTGTGTATTTAGGTAACTCCAAGGTGGAATTAAGGATGCTCAAGTCCACTGAAATAGTGAATTTAGGATACTTGGGGTGTACCAAGATGCAGATTTATTTTGGAATTGCCAAGGCTCATTCACTCATTTGTTACAGGAGTTATATGAGTATTTCTGGATACACAAAAGTGTATATACTCGTATATGTGTCTATATGGCATGGTCGTCATCATCATCATCATCATCATCATCCATTTGCAAGCTGCCTATGTTTTTCAAGAGCTTTCCTTTCCTTCTTGCTTTAAAAAAGTCAGTTGTTTTGAGGTGGATGGAAAAAAATAACACTAACTCCAGGCATAGATGGTTCAGCTCTGCTTTTTCTTTTTTTTATCAAGGTGTGCTTTTGACTTCTTTAGATTTTTAATCAATCTTACAGGAAGCACTGAAATACTTTTCCTGCTGTAGCAGCTGAAAAATTAAAATAGCATAATATGAATTGAGTGTTATATTGCTATATACTCTTATCATGCCATAAGCTATTATAGCATTATACATTTTTAAAGGACTTCTTAAATGGGAGATCCTTTCTAGTCACCACTTTTTGAAAGATCCTTAATAGCAAGGAACTTTTGGAAATACACACAAACACACACACACACAGGTACCTTGTTATGCCTCCATAGAAAACTGAGCCCCAGTGCATTTTTAGTGTAAAAAGTCTTTTAGTACTTATTTAGTTAATCCTTCAAAGGTCGGTAAAATGAGCACCCAGCTTGCTGGGGAAGGTGACAACTGGGGAAGGCAATGGCAAGCCACCCCAATATAGTCTGCCAAGAAAACTCTTTCGCGGTGTCCCCCCAAAGAGTCAGACATGACTCAGTGCTTGCACAGGGGACCTTTCACCTTTTCACCTTTAGTTAATCAGACTCAATAGGCCTTTGATCTGATCTAGCATAACTCTCAAACTTCATATAGAACAAGAGCAGAGGGATGGATAGCTTTTAGGACTGTTTGAAAAAGGGTGCTTGCAGACAGACAACTCCTTGCTCTGTCATTCAAAAAGCCTCATGCAGTGATGCTTTCTTTTTCTCGCTAATTGATATTTTATGGTATATAAAAAAAAGGGCAATAGTTGGAAAAGACAATGATGCTGAATGAGGCTAAATGATTACAAGGTATAGTTCCCTGAGAAAATATCACATTTGTCTTATTGGTATATTCACAGGACAAGTCTGGCTAGTGGCCAGTTGATGCTCCTCCGTCAAGGTTGGAAGAAACACTTAAGGTGTTGTATGAATATGCCCATTGGAAAAGATTCCTGAGTTTATTCCTGAGTATAGTTAGGGTTGTTCTTTTCCTGAACCCGCGAATGGGGCACAGTTTGAATGGTTATAATGAGTTGCCTTCTTTTTGGAAATCAGGGAAAGGGACAGGGTCAATTTGAAAGTGTCACTCTACTTTGCATAGCAATTTCTTTTTTTTTAATATAATTTTTATTGAAGAAATTTTTAACAAGATAAAAACAATACAAAAATTAGAAAAGAAACAAGAAAATAAGAAATAATAGTGAATAAGTAAGAAGGAAAATAGAAAAAGAAACTTTCAATCTTTTTGACAGCTTTTATAAATGCATTTATATTTTACCCTCTCTCTCCGAGGTTACATCATAATTTCCTTTTTTTCATAAGCTACCCTTTCTAATCTGCAAACCCATAATTCACACATTCTTTTTTCAGCAAAAAGTCCGTAAGGGGTTTCTAGTCACTGATAAATGTAGCTGTTGATCTTTCTCTAATCAAACAAGTTAATTTTGCCTTCTGTACTAATCCTGTAACTTCACCATTCTTTACAACACTGTGGGTATTTCAGAGTTTTTCCAGTTTTGCTCATATAGTTGTCTTGCAGCAGTAATCATATATAAGAATAATCTTCCAAGGCTAATTGACTGTCCTTTAATCCCAGCAAGAAAAGTTCTGGTTGCAGTTGAATATTGATCTTTAAAATCCTTTGTATCATTATACGTATTTGAACCCAGAAATTTCTGGATTTTTTACAAGTCTACCAGGCATGATAAAATGACCCTTCATGTTGTTCACATTTCCAACATAAGTATTTTGCATAGCAATTTCCAAAAATATCTGGTTTTAACTCCTTTTGTTTCCTGGCTGCAATCTCCTTAGCTAGCAATGACTTTTGTAAATCAGAATGTTCCTATAGCTAATCTGATATAATGTAGGAAATAGAATATGACATTCCGTATTAATAACAGTCTAGGGTACCACACTGATTCCATATTTAGGGAAGCAAACCAGTAGAATACTACATAACATACATAATAATAGAGGGTTGTTTGTTTGTTTGTTTATATCTCACTTTGTTTTCAATTAGCTAAGGGGACAGCACACATTCTTATTTCCTTTCCCACTCCCTGTTTTATGATCAGTGACTTAACCCTGTGGGATAGATTAGGCTGAGAAAAAATGATCTGGTCAGAGTCAAGCTCTAGCATAGACTGAACTCCAGTGTCTCTGGTTTTAGACCAGCATTCTAACCACTATACCCTGCTGACTCTATAATGCATGGTTTCAGTGAAGAACCATGTAATTTACAATGGAGGATTGTAAACAAAAGTTTTGATCAGCTGATAATCATAAGGCAAGAAATCAGGGCATTTGTGGTGGGAAGAAGTAATAATATTGTTGAAAATGCAAGTCAGCTCAAGAGTTGTGGAAAGCATGAACTTGCTGGAATATTAGCAGTTGTACAGATTTTGGCTCTGCGCCACTATGAATATGATACTGATATGATTGAAGCATCAATACCCGTTGAATGCTTTCTCATCTTAGTCATACTGTTGTCTCTACATATAGCTGTGCTGTGCCATATTGCTTCTAAAATGGCGGGGGGGGGAACCTTGCTTGCCTAGAAACAAGAGTGGAGGGAAGTCACTGGAATGGTGTGCCACCTTCAATTTTCTTAGAAAGCATTGAGTTGTATCTGATGCTATCACTGTATCAATGGAAAGAGCTTGTAGATCTCTCCTGTTACTGCAGCTTTGAGTGCCAAAGAGGCCATACCTTTAATGAGTAGCTTGTGGGAGGAGAAGTAGAGGGCCTTCTATATCCTTGTCAGGCTGATGTAACACTGTAGTAGAAACAGCAACCAGAAACTTAACTGGTTAAATTGGATTTAGCAGACTGTATATGGAAATCAGAGTCTGTTCCAAAATATACTGTATTAACTGTTTGAGAGATACTTAAAAAAAAAAAAAGACATGGTATTAAAGCAGTAACATGAATCCTTATTTCTGTCTTGGAATTTTCACCATATGTCTTGTGTATTTGCTATGCTTTTTATTTGATGTGCCCAGCAAAGTGAAAGCATATAGCTGATCTTTGTTAGTCTTGAAAAGCTAAGCATGGTTAGACCTGGTGGTACATAAATGAGAAACCACCAGCAAAGACCATAGCTGTAGGCTAGACTAGGAAGTTTTTACCTTCTATCTGATTTTATTTAAATCCTGTCTGTTTTTTTGTGGGGGTTTTGGTTTGATGCTTGGAAAGCAGGAAAAGCAAATGCAGATTCTTCTCTGCACCTTGTCTATGATATTGGAAAAGCACTTCACATCCTACTATTATAGTATTTGTTGAAATTGATTGGATTTTTAAAGAACTCTTGACTTTTGTAAGTTCTTATCAAAAGATAT
Source organism: Candoia aspera (assembly GCF_035149785.1). Lineage (NCBI taxonomy): Eukaryota > Metazoa > Chordata > Lepidosauria > Squamata > Candoiidae > Candoia > Candoia aspera. Next base: position 268,855,814 of record NC_086153.1, on the reverse strand, counting down.
GATTCAAGGGAAAACTGAAAACTGTTCTGTCTGGTTCGCCATATGCTGTAAGGACTTGCATATGACTCAGGTTCTGCTGTGTTCTTCATCAACCAGATATCATCTGAGGAGAGCCAAATTCAAAGAAAGAACAGTAGAAAAAATGGTTTTCCACATCTACAGATTGCAAAACTGGGACTACAAATAACATTCATATCTCACGGAAGCACCAAAAATTATCTCAGCAGCGGTGCCTCCAATACCCTAGTTTCCTACTTGGAAGTTGTTTGGAAAAGAACTATGGAGACTGGATTCAAACAATTGTGGAATATATAAGAAGAATGCCAAGATTCCCTAATAGTATGTGGTAACTCCAACCCACAGCCTTATGCTTTTAGGCACTTTCCCCAGCTTCAATTGGCACTAGTAGTATGTTACCACTTAATCATATGACCCTGACTCTAACCCTAACCCTTATCTAGTTCCCAGACCAGAATTTAAATAGGCTTTTGGTTTGTCTTCCCATTACCTATTAAAAGTAGGTTTTCCTGTTTAAAAGGATAGAGTTCCATCACAGTAAAGTGCTTTGTAAAATCTGTGTTTTTTGCAGCCTTTTTGTGAGGGACAATAGATATTAGTCTATCTGGTGGTATGGTTGTATCCCTTTCCCTCTGATTGCTGACTGGCATACACTGTTGCCATTTCTCTTCTGCCATTAGACCTCTCAGAAATAGGCCTTTCCCTTCCTTGTTAGAATGACCTACCAGCAGATAACATGGCAGGGGGAAAATAATAATGCCAGAAGGGAAGGGAGAGAAGCCAAGGAGGGGCTGTATTAAAAAATCTGCCAGTAAAGACAGCCCAATCTGGCAATGACCCATTCTAGACATTCCAGAACCAGGGTGGTGCTGATGATCTGGACAACTGCATTTATGACAGCAATGCCTGGGGGCTTTGCAGAAACAAGAATGGGTTCATCCATGCTTTAAACTAATATTGAGGAAGTATCCTAAGATTTGCAGCTGGTCTTTCAGACATCTTTAAAAAAATGATTAAATCTTTCATCTCTTCATTTAGCACAACAAATTAGACATGTCTTGGAGTCTAACCTGAAATGTAGGTCCTGTCTCAGGCAAAAGGATCTGGTCCTTGAAAGTAATTGTGCAGAACTGGCCAGGGGAGGAATGTCTAACAGAACCTCAGAGCCCAAGATGTTGTGCCTACGCACCACCAATAGACTCTATAACAGTGTTTCTCAACCTTGGTGTCATGAGCACTGATGGTGAGCAGGAGGGGGCCCCTATCCAGGGGGGAAAACGCATGTGTAGTACTGAGGAGTTAAACAGCCATTCAAAGGGACACAGAACAGACCCGCTTTGACTTTTGGGGTTTATCTGTCTGGGTTCTTCCCACACTTCTCCAGTTTGTTAGGATTTTCTGTCTTATGTAGCAGTAATAAACACTAGAGACCTATTCCTTGTCTCAGCATGGTTGCCTGACTGTTAGGACACTTGGCAACTTGAAGATGTGTGGACTTCAACATGGCTGGCTGGGGAATTCTGGGAGCTGAAGTCCACACATCTTCAAGTTGCCAAGGTTGAGAAACACTGCTCTATAACATATGTTTTTAGCCACATTGTTTGAATACACTTTATGGCATTCAAGTGAAGTGAAGCAGAAGTGTAATAGAAATATTGGTTAGGTGAATCACTTATCTTTTGTTCTATGCACATTAGTTGTATTTCAAACTAACATGTTTAGCAGGTAAATTAAAATTATTAGCAATCCATTAAAGTGAGGAGACAGAATCTAGTATAAAAGTTTGTACTGAGATGTTCAGATATTTTCCTATTCTGTCTATGAAATGTTGAACATAGGGCTAAATGTCTTTACTCAAAAGTAAGTCTTCCCGAAGAGGTGCCCTCTTAAGTAATTACCTAAGTAAATTCTGCTATCATAGTTTGGTGTATCTGTGTCAGATGGACACACACGTTCTCTCTCTGGGTGTGTATAGGATACATTTTCACACTAAATGCCCCCTGGTGGCAAGATAAGGTAGTGGTTAGAAGCAATTTCAAAATCACACTCATATTTTTAGTTACTTACAAAGTTCACACCATAGCCTTCATGAAAGGCATCCATGAAGTCAAACAGTAATAGGACTATAAGCCCCCTCAAATGTTTTGAGGAATGACTGAGCATGAAACACACTGAAAGAGAGATGTGCGTGACTAAGTGTCCAGGACGATCAGGGCAAGATCTCTGCAAGTATGCAGCCCAATACCTAAACAATTGACTTTTCCAAAGCATCTCAGAGTATGCTCTTTAGCCTCCTTTAATATTTTCCTTTCAGAGGTCCTTAATATATACCAATGAAAGACTCTGCCCGTGTGCAGACGTACACTAGAAATATTGGCCCATTTTCTTCTGAAATGATGTCCGTTTAGGAATGCTCTTAGTAGTCTGTTAGCAGCCAATACAAAATATTCAGATAGCTGTGGATGATACTTATGTAAATGCTTGTGTTCATCTACCTGCAGGTAAGATCCTAAAATCTCATAGCGAGAAGCAGAATTTTCTCTAGCAGTGTGCTGAATAAGGAAGGAAGGAAGAATTAAGAATTTAAGATGAATGAGTATACTACACTGATGGTATGAAATGTAAATATTGGCCCCAATTCCAAATTGTAATTATTTTTTTATAAGAACTTTATTGAAGCTTCAAAATACAGTTAAAATACAAAATATAGAATAGCTTGAGGAAAGAACTAAAAGGAAAAAGAGAAACTAAAAAGTGCAAGAATAGCTAGGAAAAACACAAAGAAAGTAACTTCCGACCTTCTTCAACACAGATATAAATGCTTATTGTGATAACTAAATCTCTTACTCTTAACTAAAACTTAACAAACTTTATTTCTATAGAAAAATAAGAATTTAATCATCAAAACTGAAAATCAAAACTTCATTTCTTTCAGATACATGCAAATAATCCAGAAGCTGTTTCCACATAGAAACAAATCCGGTCACAGTAATTCCAAATTGTAATTATGACTAATTGATTAAAGGACTAACAGGGTCATATCTGAAAGTGTTTTTATATTTTAGTAGCTTATCAAGACAGTATTTTAGGTACGTCAGTATACAAATAAAATACTTTATTTTTTATTTGTGTACTGACAAATATTTGCTGGAGGTCAGTACACAAATAAAATATTTTATTCACTTAGTTTACCTATTTAGTATTTTAATATTTATTCACAAAACAGTTTTATAATTTAGCATTTTAATTCTATGTATTATTAGTATTCTAGTAATTTTACTTATATTTTTTTCTTCGCTTATATATAAATCTTTACATATTTTTACCTAAATTTTCTAAAACCTGTTAATAAACTGTATATGATTTAAGCCAGAGACCATAATAAAGATGTTTGCTTGTTTATAAAACCTCATCGTTTCTAAGGTTTGAGTTTAAAGGCATAAAATAAAAAGCTGCTTCTTTTGCTGTCAGTAAAAGGGAAACTGGCAAACATATCTTCCGGAAAAATAACTTCCTTTCTCCTCTCCCTCTCCTCTTCTTAAAACATATTTCCAAAGGGGTTTAAAACTTATCCTCATTGCACAGTAGCTAATTCAGATTTTGAAACCATCTTAGTCACTTCTGATTCTGATTTAGAGATCCTGAATGCAAATTTCATTCAGCATCTATTATCTTCTCATTTTGTCTGATGAAGATGATTCCTAAAAATATGTGTCATCTAAACTGATTCAGATTAAAGCAAACAAACAGACCAAAGCCGGTTCATAGCTTCAGCAGACTAGAATCCATCTGTGGCCACTTAGCCATTCAGGTGCATTCAAGTTCAGAACTGACTGGTTTCAAAAGTGCCTGGCTGTTAGAAAGTGTGCTATTTCTAGTTTCTGATAAAAAGTCTGATGGTATTTCCTTTAGAACACCACAGTATGTGAATTCGGTCATCCTAGCCCTTCTCCCAGGTAATCTGAGATAATGCATTCTTATGCAGTTCAAGCCACCATAATTCCCTTTTTTAAAAGCAAAACATTCCCTTCTTTACTATCTGAAAGTACTGTTTAACACCCATTCTTATTTTGGTACATAATGTATCCAGACCGTTGGCTGATCTCAGTTAGAATGCTGTCTTTGATCTGCTTGCTGATCGTTTAAGATTGATTTTGTTATTCCTCAAGACTCTTTCTGATTAGTAATTTTCTTGCCATTGTGTTCTGTCCTTTTCCTCTGGATTCATTTGAGAACAGTATTCATTCTATGGGGAATCTGTAGATTGTGGCTTTTGGAATTTTCCTAGGAATTTCTCTAAATCTGCCTGCATTTTTTGTTGTTGTTGTTGCTGGCATACTTTCTTTTTACCTTGAATTTAAAATATTGTTTCTTATCTCATTTACTCTTTGGGAGGGTTTTTTTAAACATTTGTATACTTTAGTTTGGATGAATTGACAAAGATAACTATTCTATGGCTCAACAAGTTTATATGTGTCTTTTTAGTCCATATTGCCTTCTTCCTCTGATCATAATCCATACATATTTCCTTGTCAGTTCACTGTATCCATGTATATACTTGTGAATGCCAAAAATTCTACTCTTCAGCCAAAGTTAGATGTTCAGCTGATAAATACAGCAGCTTGTTTCATTGCATGCTTCATTAGAATAAGAAGTAGAATACAATACCTGAAATTAAGATTGAATAGTCCATAATGAACAAATAATTAGTTACTTCCAAATCAATCCTAATTTGCATCTCTGACTTATGTGGTTTTAAAAGCCAGTAAATCCCTAGTATTCCTTTTTATTATGATGAAATATATAGATACCTTACCTTACCTTATCCCCTCATCCATATAGTGTATTACATACTTACCTTTTCCAAAACATTTTGCCAAAGTGTCCTTGTGAATATTTCCTAGGAACATTTCCCTTCTTACAACAGTACTGCTTATCTGTCTGTCTGCCTATCTACCTATCTATCTATTACATTTACATATAACCTGCCTTTCATTCAGAAGTTCAAGGCATTGTACATATCATTCCTTTCTTCTATTTTTCCTCATAACAACCTTGTAAGCTAATCTGGGCTGCAAGAGAGTTTGACTGGCCTAAAACTACCCAGTGAAATTCTCTGGCTAATTGGGGGCTAGAGCCTGGGTCTCCCCAACTGCATTATCTTTCCTTCATTTTCTGCATTAAAACATAGAGGCACTTGTCTCAGGGAAGGATTATTTCAGGGCCTTTGTTGAGTTTCTTTACCTCCTGGAAAGTTTTTTTCATTATCTTAATTCTGAATACATCTTGTAGCCTTTCTGAATCACTTATTTGTCCCAATTCAGGGGTGAAAACCTATCACAGGTTAAACATTCCGGTTACAGTTTCCCACTCTGAGCCAGACTCTGGGTTTCCAATTACTTTATTGTTACAAGCTTATCTGCATCTGGTTTTATTCCTGTAGCAGATAGTCTAAGTCAACAGAGGTGATTCTCTTGACTCTAATCAGCATCTTCTTTAAATTACTTTTTCATTTTCATCTGTCCCATCCAGTTGTTTTCACATTGTTGATATGTTATCCTCAGATGGAGCACCTGGGAGTGTGTGTATTTATGTATGTGTGTTTGAAGAAACACCCTAAAACTTTAAAACAAACCAGGGATCCTTTTTTCCAAAAGGAAGGAAGGAAGGAAGGAAGGAAGGAAGGAAGGAAGGAAGAGAAAACATGCAAGTGCACAAACACAAACATATGTGATTTAAGAAGAAATACTCATATTTTAAGGATGGAATCATAAAAGCATAGAAAGGGGAAATTTAGGCACTGCTAAGTTCAGGAATCCAGAGAGCTCACCATTTCCTTGGAATTCATTCCTCTGTTGAACTGCTCTTACTATTAGGAAGCTTTTTGTAGTATTTAACTAGAATTTTTCTTCTTTAACTAAGGCTGTTACTCCCTGAACTGCTTCCTGGTATTATGAAAAGCAGGAGACCTTCTTCTGTGTGACATTCTACCAGGTATTTGAATACTTAGCTGGCTCAAGAAATGTCTTCCAAGAGTGCAAATCAACAATTCCTCATCAGTCTGGGTGGGAGATTTCAAATGGACAGCCACAAGGTTCAGTCTTAGACTGTGTTTTCTTCCACAGTTGTATTAATGAGTTGGATGAAGAGATAAATGTTTTTCAATTTTCCAGTGACGCAAAATTGGATGGAATAGCTTATACCCAGGAAGATTGAATTAACCTGGCAGATAAGAGAAACAGGCTAAAAATGACATAATTAGATTTAACAGAGAAATGCAAAGTTATGCCCTCAGAAAACAGAAATCAAATGCACAGGTATCAAATGGGAGATCCCTGGCTTGGCAATACTGCTTGTGAAAATGATCTTAGAATAGTAGCAATTACAAAGTCAGTATGAACCAGCAATACGGTCTGGCCACAAAAAACGCAAATACAACGCTGGGATGCATCTATAGAAGCATTGTTTCTAAATTGTGGCAAATAATTATACTACATTATTTTGCATTGGTCAGACCATATTTCAATTACTGTGTCCAGTTCTGGGTGCCACACTGTGGGAAAGATTCAGACAATGAAGATAATCAGGTTATTTGAAACTAAGCCTAAAAACTGAGACTTGGAAAGAGGCTAATATAGCACCAATACCTAAAGAAGGACAAGATTTGTCTTTAATAAGATATTATAGACCAATATCATTATTGAAGAATGGTTATTTATTTATTTATTTATTTATCTATCTATCAAACTTTATCACAACCCATCTCCCCTACACGGGGGGACTCTGGGCGGTTTACAATAAAACAGTTAAAATTCAGAGCAATTACAAGTACAATAATAAAATAGGAATAGGAATAGAATCTAAATGGCTAAAAGATTTTAATCAGTCCGTGAGTGTGATAGGTTCATCAAAAATCACTTTAGGGTGCTAGCCATCCCCGGGTATCCCATCCCAAGCCTGCTGACAAAACCAGATGTTTAATCTTTTTCAAAAGTCCAGGAGCAAGGGGGCCTGTTGTTTATATTCTCAGTTGTTTACCGCAATCTTAGCTGATGGATTGAAAATAAATTTTCAAGAATGTATTCATGAAGATCAACGGGGTTTTTTAATTAAAAGTCAGTTAAAAGACAATGTTAGAACTGTGCTGGATATTCTAGAATATTTAGAACAACATAATGAAAAACAAGCTGCATTAATTTTTTTAGATGCAGAGAAAGCCTTTGAAAATTTGAATTGGACTTTTCTATTTAAAGTTTTGGAATATATGAATTTTGAAAAGAATTTTATACAACGGGTAAAGTCAATGTATACATCACAGAAAGCACAAATTATTGTTAATGGAGATTTAACATAACCACGTGAGTTACAAAAAGGAACAAGACAAGGCTGCACACTGTCTCCTCTTCTGTTTAGTTTGGTTCTTGAAATTTTGAATCGAGACATAAGACAGGATGAGAGGATTATGGAAGTAAAATTTTAAAAAGAGACAAGTTAAGAGCTTTTGCAGATGACTTGGTGCTGGTTTTGGATGATCCTTTAAAGGGAATTGAAGTATTAATAGGAAAACAAAGAATTTGGTGCATTAGCAGTTTTTAAGATTAACAAACAGAAGACGAAGATGTTAACAAAAATATGAGGTTACAAGATCAAACAGAACTGATGAATAAAGCAGGTTTTAAGATCAAGAAGAAGGTAAAATATTTGGGTATTAATATGACAAATGTGAATTGTATGTCATTTCAAAATAATTATGTTAAGACATGGAATGAAGTTCAAAAAGATATGTTAAGATGGAGAAAACACAACTGTCATTGCTGGGGACAATTTCTGTGATTAAGATGAATGTTTAACCTAGAATGTTGTTTTTGTTTCAGACAATACCCGTTTTGACAACTGATGTACCAATTAAACAATGATAGAAAGATATATCTAAATTCATGTGGCAAAGGAAAAAACATGAGTTAAATATAAGGTGTTACAAGATGTAAAAGAAAGGGGAGGCTTGGGATTACCTGATTTGAAATTATATTTTGCAGCTTGTTGTTTAGTTTTGATAAAAGAGTGGAAGTTACTGAGAAACAGAAAGCTTTTGGAGCTAGAAGGACATGACTTGAGATTTGGGTGGCATGGATATTTATAAATCAATTTGTTAGACGTGTCCTACTGAGAATATGGAATAGATGTAAACCCAGGTTGTGTCCAAAAATAGCTTTGCGGCTCTCAGCACAAGAAGCATTTTATAGAAGAGAGATGATAAGTAAACATAAATGCTTAACCTAATGTGACATATTAGATTTTTCTCAAGGAGAATGCAAAATAAAATCAAGAGAAGATTTGGTGACAGGAGGATACACTTGTCAATGGTTTTCTTATGTACAGTTACTAGAAAGATTTAAAGTCGATAAAAGAACTTTTGGTTCTGAGCATTGTAAGACTGAGTTTGAAACAGAATTGTGTACAAATGATGAACATGTTATTGCTAAAATGTATAAACTTTTATTGAAATTTGAAACAGAAGAACAAGTGAAAGAATGTATGATAAAGTGGGCTGGAAATTATGAGTATAATATACAGATGGAACAATAATGGGCTGACATTTACACTATGTGATAATCTTAAACAGAATTTTCATAAAATGTATGATGGTATATGTCACTGGAAAAATTGTCTAGAATGTATAAAGGTACTTCAGATTTATATTGGAAATGTAAACAACGAAAGGGGACATTTTATCATGCTTCGTGGACATGCAAAAAAGCCAGAAAATTTTGGACTCAATTACATATACTAATTCAAAAGATTTTAAAGATTGATATACAACTGAAACCAGATGCTTTTCTTCGGTCTGATTGATAAATATTGGGAAAAAAGTCATGGAACTTTGTTTTTATACATGACAACAGTGAGACTATTATATGCGTAAAGGTGGAAAGATTTGACATTACCCATAATGGAGGAATGGATGGTGAAGATGATAGAACTTGCAGAGATGGTCAGATTGACATCTGATTATAGAAAGACATTATCTAAGCTTAATGTTCTTCAGCAAAGGATCGTTACCTTGTCATGGTGCTGGAGCTTGAGCACCTCAATGATGCCATGAGCTAAACTGTGAAGGGTCACCCAAGACGGGAAGGTCATAACAGAGAGGTCAGACTAAATGCGATCCCTGGGGAAGGTAATGGCAACCCACCCCAGTATTCTTGCCGTGAAAACTAAATGGATGAGTACAACCAGAGATATGTCGGTATACCATCGGAAGATGAGACCCCCAGGTCGGAAGATGGTCAAAATGCTACCGGGGAGGAACAGAGGATGAGTTCAGCTAGCCCCAGACGTGATGACACAGCTAGCTCAAAGCCGAAAGGACGGCTAGCGGCCGACGGTGCTGGTGGTGAACGTTGAATCCGATGTTCTAAGGATCAACACACCATTGGAACCTGGAATGTAAGATCTATGAGCCAGGGCAAATTGGATGTGGTTATTGGTGAGATGTCAAGATTAAAGATAGGCATTTTGGGTGCCAGTGAACTGAAATGGACTGGAATGGGCCACTTCACATCAAATGACCACCAGATCTACTACTGTGGACAAGAGGACCACAGAAGAAATGAAGTAGCCTTCATAATTAATAGTAAAGTGGCTAAAGCAGTGCTTGCATACAATCCAAAAAATGACAGAATGATCTCAATTTGAATTCAGGGCAAGCCATCTAACATCACAGTGATCCAAATATACACCCCAACCACAGATGCTGAAGAAGCTGAAGTAGAGCAGTTCTATGAGGATCTGCAGCACCTACTGGACAACACGCCTAAAAGAGATGTTATTTTCATCATGGGAGACTGGAATGCTAAGGGGGGCAGTCAAATGACACCTGGAATTACAGGTAAGCATGGGCTGGGTGAACAAAACGAAGCAGGACATAGGCTGATAGAATTTTGCCAAGACAATTCACTCTGCATAACAAACACTCTCTTCCGCAGCTTTATACGTGGACTTCCCCAGATGGACAACACCGAAACCAGATTGACTACATCCTTTGCAGCCAAAGGTGGCGGACATCTATACAGTCGGTAAAAACAAGACCTGGAGCTGACTGTAATTCAGATCACGAACGTCTTATTGCACAATTTAGGATCAGTGTAAAGAGATTAGGGAAGACCCACAGATCAGCTAGATATGAGCTCACTAATATTCCTAAGGAATATGCAGTGGAAGTGAAGAATCGATTTAAGGGACTGGACTTAGTAGATAGGGTCGCAGAAGAATTATGGACAGAAGTCCACAACATTGTCCAAGAGGTGGCAACAAAATACATCCCAAAGAAAGAGAAAACCAAGAAGGCAAAATGGCTGTCTGCTGAGACACTAGAAGTAGCCCAAGAAAGAAGGAAAGCAAAAGGCAACAGTGATAGGGGGAGATATACCCAATTAAATGCAAAATTCCAGAGGTTAGCCAGAAGAGATAAGGAATTATTTTTAAACAAGCAATGCATGGAAGTGGAAGAAGACAATAGAATAGGAAGGACAAGAGACCTCTTCCAGAAAATTAGAAACATTGGAGGTAAATTCCAGGCAAAAATGGGTATGATCAAAAACAAAGATGGTAAGGACCTAACAGAAGAAGAAGAGATCAAGAAAAGGTGGCAAGAATATACGGAAGACCTGTATAGGAAGGATAACAATATCGAGGATAGCTTTGACGATGTGGTCAGTGAGCTAGAGCCAGACATCCTGAAGAGTGAGGTTAAATGGGCCTTAAGAAGCATTGCTAATAACAAGGCAGCAGGAGATGATGGCATCCCAGCTGAACTGTTCAAAATCTTTCGAGATGATGCTGTCAAGGTAATGCATGCTATATGCCAGCAAATTTGGAAAACACAAGAATGGCCATCCGATTGGAAAAAATCAACTTATATCCCCATACCAAAAAAGGGAAACACTAAAGAATGTTCAAACTATCGAACAGTGGCACTCATTGCACATGCCAGTAAGGTAATGCTCAAGATCCTGCAAGGTAGACTTCAGCAATTCATGGAGCGAGAATTGCCAGACGTACAAGCTGGGTTTAGAAAAGGCAGAGGAACTAGGGACCAAATTGCCAATATCCACTGGATAATGGAAAAAGCCAGGGAGTTTCAGAAAAACATCTATTTCTGTTTTATTGACTATTCTAAAGCCTTTGACTGTGTGGACCATAACAAATTGTGGCAAGTTCTTAGTGGTATGGGGATACCAAGTCATCTTGTATGCCTCCTGAAGAATCTGTATAACGACCAAGTAGCAACAGTAAGAACAGATCACGGAACAACGGACTGGTTTAAGATTGGGAAAGGAGTACGGCAGGGCTGTATACTCTCACCCTACCTATTCAACTTGTACGCAGAACACATCATGTGACATGCTGGGCTTGAGGAATCCAAGGCTGGAGTTAAAATTGCTGGAAGAAACATTAACAATCTCAGATATGCAGATGATACCACTTTGATGGCTGAAAGCAAAGAGGAACTGAGGAGCCTTATGATGAAGGTGAAAGAAGAAAGTGCAAGAGCTGGCTTGCAGCTCAACCTCAAAAAAACCAAGATTATGGCAACCAGCTTGATTGATAACTGGCAAATAGAGGGAGAAAATGTAGAGGCAGTGATAGACTTTGTATTTCTAGGTGCGAAGATTACTGCAGATGCTGACTGCAGTCAGGAAATCAGAAGAGGTTTAATCCTTGGGAGAAGAGCAATGACAAATCTCAATAAAATAGTTAAGAGCAGAGACATCACACTGACAACAAAGGTCCGCATAGTTAAAGCAATGGTGTTCCCCGTAGTAACATATGGCTGCGAGAGCTGGACCATAAGGAAGGCTGAGAGAAGGAAGATAGATGCTTTTGAACTGTGGTGTTGGAGGAAAATTCTGAGAGCGCCTTGGACTGCAAGAAGATCCAACCAGTCCATCCTCCAGGAAATAAAGCCAGACTGCTCACTTGAGGGAATGATATTAAAGGCAAAACTGAAATACTTTGGCCACATAATGGGAAGACAGGACACCCTGGAGAAGATGCTGATGCTAGGGAGAGTGGAGAGCAAAAGGAAGAGGGGCCGACCAAGGGCAAGATGGATGGATGATATTCTAGAGGTGACGGACCCGTCCCTGGGGGAGCTGGGGGTGTTGACGACCGACAGGAAGCTCTGGCATGGGCTGGTCCATGAGGTCACGAAGAGTCGGAAGCGACTAAACGAATAAACTACAAAACAAGTTTAATGCTGACTGGGAACCCCTTATAGATTTTTTGCATGAAAGAGAAAAAAATGAAATTATGATAGTATATGGTTTTGATGATTAGGAAAAAAATAGATTATAGAAAAAAATGTAAGTCATGTTGTAATCATAGAGAAAGAGGTTAATTTACATTTATACTTATAACTACTGTAAAGAAAATTGGAAGGTACTTCTTTATATTTTATTTCCTTCCTTCCTTCCCTTTTTTCTTTCCTGCACTTTTGTCTTTGTCTTTTTCTTTTCTTTTGTCTTCTTTATTCTAAATATTAGTTCCTGTTAGTTTTTATCTTTCTTTTTTAAAACTTTAATAAAGTTATATAAAAAAAACTAAGCCTAAAAACTGAACTGATTGGGAAAGTTTAGTTTTGAGAAGAGAACTCAGGGAGATTATGATAGCATACTGAAAGTATGTGAAAGGGTGCCACAGAGAAGAAAGCCAAGACTTTTTTTCTATTATCCCAGAGGGCAAGGCAAAGAATTATAAATTTAAACTACAGGAAGGCAGATTTTGGTTGAATGTTAGGAAATTATCCTAACAGTAGAAGCAGTTCAACAGTAGAACCAATTACCCAGAGGACTGCTAGCAACTCTTCAAGGATGGTTTCAATAAGAGTCTGGACAGCCAACTACATAGAGGTTTTAATTTGTATTTCTGTATGGTGCAGAGGATTCCCCCCCACCCACCCCAATCCTCTGTACCATGCAGGAATCCAAATTAAAACATGGCCTAAATGTCCCAATCCAATTGTATGAGTCTATGGTATCTTACACCACATTTTTATTTCATAAATCTTAGTTTCCAACCTCCTGATCATCCTTGTTGCCCTTCTCCGCATCTCTTAAAGTTTCAGTGAATTTTTCTCTAAAATGTGGTATATCCTGAATTTTTCTTCATTTTGTTTATTATAACAATTCATTCTACAGGTTTATACACCCTACATGTGCCCCTTATCACTAAATAGGAATCATCGTTTGAGTATAGCTAACTGGCTTAGCTTGTGATTTCAACTTTCATTGACATTGGCTGGATGTATAACGTAAACCAGGAAGGGAGAACATTTTGCTGACCAGGCGACATACTTAATTTTGGGGATGGGGAAGGGGTAGGAAGCGGGAAACAATGCAAACTGGGCAGGCCTAAATCATGAATTTGGAGTCCATTGGAGTTGGGTGGCCAATAATTTAAATAAATAAATGACGAAGAATAATTTTTTTCCATTTTTATTTTCCTAGCAGGAAGAGGTTAAGATCTTTCTTTAAAAAAATACATTAGAACTTACACTATTTTCATTTATTTTTCAGTTACAAAGGTCAGAACCCATGCTGATGTTTTCAGCAATTGTGCTGTTGCTTTTGAGCCATACTGTTAGAAAGCCTGGAGGGGGGGAGGCAGAAAAAAATGGAATTTGGCGGGTACATAAGGCCCTGGGGCTACAGGTTTTGACTATCTTTGGTCTGCACTATCTGCACAGCTTTTGCAGTATTTATTATGCAAATTCTAGAGGAGGTACTCTTTTATAAGGCCAGCCACATTTAATGGATGCTCTTCATATCCTGTTAATAGTGTAATATTTGTAGCTTCTAAACCCTCCTCCTTTCTCTTAGCATTCTATGGTTCATCTGTGTTGGTAGTGTACGCCGCATATAATGAGAACTGAATGATTTTCTGATGTCCATAGAACAACCTTGCCTGCTCTTATTACTGATGCCAGAAACAATGAATTTTTACTGCCTGTCATTTAGGAATGGGTCTCTCTCTCTCTCTCTCTCTCATCTATCTCCTTGTCTTTCTCTGAATCTTGTCCATTTTTCTTAGGTCCATATTATTTGGAATGTAAGTTGATTAAAATGGTTTCCCCGCTTGTGGTTGAGACAAATATTTTCCTATGCTAGGTATTCCTCCACTTTGCTGTGTTCCTTTCTATGCCTTCTTTTGCTGCCTCTGTTTTTGCCAAAAGTAAATTTTTGGTCAGAGATGTAGCAGGCAATCTTCTCCCCTGTCTGAGACTTGTCACTTAAGTATCAAATTCGTTCACTTCTTCGAGTTTTACAGAAATGTCATGCCTGTGTAGGGCATCTCAATACTGCAGGCTCTCGTTCTTTTCCAACATCTTTCTAGAGTCAGGCATTCCTCCAGCAATAATTATCTTCAGGTTCTTTTGAGATGAATCCCATGAATATTCAGTCCATTGTATATTCAGTCCATAAAACAACACAAGTTTTTTTCCCATTAGGAAGTACTGTGGGCCTGTACTCTTCTCCTTCTCCTGATCTTTGCTACCTTTCATAAAATGATTTGTGTTCTATAGCAGCATTTTTCCCCAGGGTGTGCAGAAGTCTTCCAATATTGCAAACAGTACTGTTATTTATTTCTGTCTTCTGCAGATAATTTTCCATTACGCTCTTAATTCTTGTACAGCATTTTGTTCTTCAGATCAGTTTTCTGCTTCTGAACCTGCAAAAGGTTATTCCAGAGAGTGGAAACTTTTTCAGGCTTTGGACATGGTGAAGAAAAATCTGTAAGAGGGAACCCCTGAATTTCCATCTCATCTGTGTCTGATGAGTATTCTTTCCCTTCTCAAGATGAGGTTCATTTTGTCTACTCAACCAGGACACTAGAGTGCTTCAACCTCCAAAATTTATTATGGGTTGGCAAAGCCAGGTCAAGCACACATGAACATGTTCAGTAATATTCCATGGGCAAAACCCCACTACATAGGAAATATGTATGTATTTACAATCAAGCAGCACGGAAATGCAAGATTATAAGTGTGACTGGTTACAAATTAATTATAAAAAACCCCATAGTTAAAAATAGACCCTAGTTGCCACATTGTACCTGCTGAATGTACCTGCTAATCATCAAACTATAGGTTCAGCTAGCTCTAGTGCCCTGGCCAACTTCCTCTTGAAGCCCAACCACAAATACAATGTAGAAACTATTACTTTCTTCTAATGCTTGCTAAATAGTTGCTTAAAATATTTATTAATATTCAAATGGCTTAAATTCTTCCACAGATGCAACCACCTTGACCTCCCAAATTTCCCCCAAACTCCTGAGATTTCGACTATCTCATCCTCTGTCCTCATGAGATCACATTGATTAATGTCAGAGCCTGATGAAATCTTATGAAGATTTCTTCAATCTTGTACAAGATCTGACAAATGTAAAAAAAATTCAGCCATTTTTAATTTTCTATTGAAAAAATATTCAATTTTGATGAGTCATGAGTACCATTTTGGGGAATAGCTAATATGCTGGTTCTACAAAGGCATCATGTTATTGACCTGTGGAATATTCCATGAACACCCTCCATTAGACTCAATTCTCAGCAGTAATCTTTGTTTCAGAGCCTATAGAAGATACATTTGTAATGTAAATAATCTGTACTTTGTAATGTAAATAATCTGTACTTTCTCTTGTCATATTTTCAGGTTCTGACACCATATTCTATTAATAGTTGTCCAAAACAGGCTTACACTATTATCTCTGTAATAACAAGAACTTTTATTTCACCTTCCAAAACTGTCATTACAAGACCACAGGCTGAACATTATTGCACTTTATTGTCAATCAAAGACAATGCATCCAGCTAGCTGTATAGAGGAATTGTATGCAGGATCTGCTTGTACACATCTTTTTTTTTTTTTACTGGGGAGGAGGTAACTTCTGTCAATTCAGGAGCCACGCTGAGCTTTGCAAAGTGAATTGGAGGCCATGTTTCAAAGTGGGTAGAGTTAGGATCCCTTTTATAATTTTATTTTATTTTGTATTTTTAAAATCTACTACTGGTAGAGAACCTGCCTTCTGTCAAGGGTATGTTTATTTGCTGGCAGCATTATTCACCAGGTCACAGCACTGAGATAGTGTCAGGGTAATTGGCGAAGAAACAATGCTGAGCCAGAGTTGCAACTCTAGTTTCTTTATTGTTTGTATTATACACAGAATCTTGCCAGACTAAAGGTTCCTTAACTGAGCTAAAGGAAAAAATACCCTTGGGAATCTAGGGTGGTGCCAGTCTAACTTTCTTCCTCAGCTCCCCCACACTCTCCAAGCTGTGCAAGCTGTGAGAACGCTTATCTGCCTGGAATGCACTCTCTACTCCCTCAGCTCTGAGCTCCATCACAGACAGACAGACTGACATATTTTTTGTCAATAATATCTCCTACATGTTACTGCTGGTGTTGCTGCTAATTATCCATGCCTGCTTATTGGACAGCTGATATTACATTGATTTATATTACAACAACTATTTCTAATGGCCATTCCACCATCAGCAACCCAGTGAACACTCCTGGCAGCTAACTATATATAATTTCTTAGCCCAAAGTACAGTATATATGTATATACGTGCAGGGCTGCGACTAGGGTCTGTGTCACCTGGGGCAAACATGGATTCCACACCCATTTTGGCTCCCCCCCAGTGCTCATTTTGGTGCCCCCCCCCAGTACAGCGCCCGGGGCACATGCCCCGCTTGCCCCCTCCCCCAGTTGCGGCCCTGTATATGTGTGTATATCTAT
Source organism: Candoia aspera (assembly GCF_035149785.1). NCBI lineage: Eukaryota > Metazoa > Chordata > Lepidosauria > Squamata > Candoiidae > Candoia > Candoia aspera. The sequence goes on along the minus strand of NC_086153.1, from coordinate 268,838,999 downwards.
CTATCAATGTACTAGGAATCAACTTGGCAAGGCTAAATGTTAAAAGAACAGCAACAGTTCACTTCCATTGTCCATTTCTACCTTGCATCCTCTTTTGTGATTTATGCCACTCCTTTTCTTCCATTTTAAATGCCAAATTTATTCTGAAAATAACAAGACAAATCCCAAGTTACCCATCTCTCTTCAGATGCATTAGCCTTGTAAGGGAGAATATGAAGTGATTTTCTTTTGTTAACAGCTCAATATGTAATACTGGCTCAGAACAGGTATATTTTCAGAAGAATTCATCTTGTCCAAAGTGCACTGCAATCTGTGGAAAAGTTGTTATGCCTTACTGATATCCACAGGACTTCAGCCCAGCTCTGGTTCAACTGAGTCCAGAATGTGCTAATTCTACCCGTAAAGTGATAGACAGATAGATATGAATAGAAAACTATTAAAGATAAAGTACCCTTATCACTAAGAGCTGCCATGCAGCCATTTTGTAACAATGAACAACTAGTATTAACAGTAACTTTGCACATAGGATGAAAGTTTTATTAGCCTACTAAGAAAATCTAGTAGTACACTTTCCAGATGCTCACACATGCTATGACATGTCTTCATAATGGCCTGCTCCTGGTGATTTCCTTAATTTCAGAAGAACATACACAGTTGTGCCTTCTTTGAATTCCACAAAGCATTTTAATCTTCCCTTCTCCTATATCAGAAAGAATCAGTTTTTGAAAAAAAAAAACTTGGTTTCTTTCAATTGTTGAAAATAATAATCACTGCCACCCTTGCCCAAAAGCAAATAAAATTCAACACATTCAAAATCAGCATCTTTCTTTTGGCCCAATTTTCAGAATTGACTTGCATTTTTCCCCTTAAAAAAAAATCATCTGAAACGGTTTAGAAACTGCAGTTGATCCAAAATATGGCCACAAGATTACTAATTGGGACTGAATGTTTTCACCTAATTATGTCTGTGGCTTGACAAATCCACCAGCTCCTAGTTCCCAAGGGTAATGTAAGTACAAATTTAACTTTCCAAGTTCTAAATTACTTTGGAGCAAGGGATCCAAAAGATCATTTTCTGCCATACATATGTCTGCTCACACCGTAATCTTGGAGGTACTCTCCCACTGCACCCACCAAATAAAGTGAGGCATAAAATTATTGTTAGGGGAGAACATTTTCCACAGTAATAATGCTGTAATAGAACATTTGTCTCTGAAGGTCTTGAATGGTGCATTGTCTCTGGGATCTTCCTTTCTTTTGGTTTTTTCTCTTCTTTTAAATAACTCATGTAGTTTGAAAATGTCAGGATTGAAAATGGTGCTCTCATTGGAGAGTTCCTATAAATTTTATTTATTGTTTTTAAAAGTTTTGATGTTGTGCTTGTTTTATATCTTAAATTGCTTTTCATTATATTTATGGCGCATACCCCATGTGAATATTGTAATATGGGATTGTGTTCAACTATCTTAAATACATTCGTATATTTTATGGGTTAGCCTGAAGCTAAGTTTCTAAAAAATTAAATAAACTAATGGTCATATATCTGTATCATATAACATGCAGTTTTTCAGAACTTAATATGGTGAGTTGGGAAATTTGCCTCCTCATAGTTTTCATACACAGAAAAGGCTCCGTTTATATCAAGGGAATATGCTTTCTCTCTCTCTTTCTCTCTCTTGGCAGATGAAGATTATCAGAGGGCAAATATTGGATGGCCACTGAGGTATTTAGATTAATCTAATAGCTCTGAGTTATACTTGGTGTTCTTCTAGCTGAAGTTTATATTGTGCAATTGCTCTACCTCAGAATTTGGCAGTGGGCAGTCTAGATTTTGTTGATTTCCTATTGCTTCTTCCATCTTTGTTTTTTTTTCTCTTAAAATCTTTTTTTCAAAACACAAACACAATAATTTGGAAATCATCCCTTAATCTGACATCTAGCTCAGGCTTTAAAAGGGTCTGTTGGATTTTTACTTTTCTTCTTTTTTTTTCAAAATGATATGTCAAGCTAAATTAAGTCACATTTTCTTAGCTTCTAGTGTGGTAACTAGATTTAAGGCACTGGCAGATGGCCACATTAAAGTGATATCCACCAGACTTTTAGCCAGTAGAGATGTATGCCAACGTAAAATTTCCTGCCCTAATTGCTACACACTACCACTGTAGTCATGTTGTTGACTTGTACTGTCCTTATTGGGTTTTTTGGGGGGTGGTGCCTTTGAGTGTTGACTCCTGGCAACTGCCTGGACTAGTCCCTGCAGTTTTCTTGGCAAGGTTTTTCCAAAGTGGCTTGCCATTGCCTCCTTCCTAGGGCTGAGAGAGAGTGACTGGCCCAAAGTCACCCAAGGCAGGACTAGAACTCACAGTCTCCCAGGTTCTAGCCTGATGCCTTAACCACTACACCAAACTGGCTGTATTGCTTTATTTTATTGCTTATTGCTTTAATGTCTGCAAAATAATGAGTGGATTCCCCTACCTTCATTTCCCTTTCTACCAAGCACTGGTGATTATCAGGAAAACTACCACTGTCACTCTCCCTAGCATGGATGCAGCAGGGTTAGGTGGTTATAGAGTGTTTGGAAAGACATGTTTGTCAAGATGTCCACCTAACAGGTCCAGGGCCAAAGTGCTCCATGCCTGTGATCAGTCACTTGGATTAGTTCTCAAAGAGCACCAGCTGAAGCAGGGATGTCCTCAGGTTATGGTAAAAATAGGGAAGATGGTAGCTATGATGGTGGGATTGAAACTCCACCTGTTTTGTGGGGGTGTCAATGCACATAAAAGACAGGTAGAGCTTTGATCACATGGTTGTGGCCACCATCCTGATTTTTTAAAATCACATCTGCAGACACTTCTGGGCTGAAGGGGATGAATATTACTTTAAAATTGCTCTTTCTGTGGTTTACTTCTGGTTGTTTCACTTAGGGACTGGGAACAAGAAGGGAGCAATACTGTGGGACCAAGCATGTGAGTGTCCTCAGAATATAGTTGTACGGTGGTACACTGCAAGTAGGGACAGGGCTCAGAAAACCAAAATTGGCTGCAATGAAGGAACAGTGAAATGGTTATGTCACACTATTACGTTATTATCCAAAGAAAGAGGTTCTGGCAGGATATTTTGTCTCTGGCACCAAAAAACTTTTGCTAGCCTTGAATTTTACATAAATTGACATTATGTGTGGGATGCCCTTTGCTAGTCTATTCTTCAGAACAATAACAACATTGCTGTGTTCCTGATCCTATATGTGGTTTCTCTGCACTCTCTTCTCTCCCCTCCCCTCCCTAGGAGTAGGTCTCCAGTCTACAGGAAATTGAAACTCCTATTTCAAGCCTGTTGCCCATATTTTCTCTGTCCCTCTTCCACAAATTGAAAGAATAAGGGCGGGGAGGGAGGAAGCAGCCAACGATGGAGCAATGTGTGTGATTTCACGCATCCCTCCCAAAAGTCATCATGAGCTGCCTGCTACCAATGTAATTGCAGCAGTTCCAAATCATTACTCACAGGACAGACACCACTGGGTCCAATGTTTTCCTACTCCTATTAATCCTGTTGGTGCCAACCAAGAACAAGCGATAGGCCTTCATGTTCAAAGAAGCCCTCCAGCCTAAAAGAACCCTTTCCCCGAACATCTGTCCAACTGGAAACAAATCTTCACCCTTGAGGCCTGTTGCACTGTTGTAGGGGCTTCAGGGCAATCTCATTTTTCCATGGGAATCTCCATGGGAATCTCCATGGGAATCTGCTGGGGAGTGCGAGCTGCATACAAGTTTCTTGGTGTTCCTTTTCTTTTGCTGCTGCTGAGTTTTTGGCATGGAGTAATGGAAAACTGGCTGACAGAGTTTGGTCTGTATGAGGCCCTCTGCCAGACGATGGGTGATCAGGAGGTGCCCAATTATGCTGACCATTACCATGAGGACCATGGCCAGATTTGAGAAACATTGAGCAAAGTGGCCACCAAGAAGCCTCTACTTTGTGGCTGGCAGAACTGACAGATGTCAGCCCTCCCAGGTAACCAGACAGGAAACACAACTAGATGAGCTCATTCTACTTCATTGTAAGGCTACATTAACAGAATCTTGCAAGTCTGAAAGTACAAATCTCCCGCTGTCTCTTTTTACAGCCTGATGAATCAGGGCGGATCCTTCCTAAGTTTCTTTCTCTGACCATTAAGCTGCTGTGGGCTCCTCCCTCTCTTATCTGATCATTTCCTAGGCAGCATCTCTTCCCCTTGTCCCTGAAGGTTATTCTCACATACCAGTACAGATGTAGGCTGAGAACAGCACTAGAAGCCATCCTGGCTGGAAGCATGTTTTCAACATCTCCCCGTGCCCGAGAGTGATAGGTTTGGATAGTATTTGCAAGCAACCATGTAAAGTACAAACGACACAGACATGCATCTGGACATTTTTAGTATCTGTGATTGCTTCTTTGGAGAATCTGGGCTTAACAGACTTCCTGTATATAGTAAGTACACATGGTGAAATAAATGCAAATAAACACAAGTAAATTATCCACACTTTATATGTGACTTACAAAAATACACTGCCTACTTGCTTTATTTATTAAGCACCTTGCCAATCTGTTTGCCTTAATTCAACAATAGTTTTTTTTTAAACACACACACACACAAACACACATACACACAATTAAATGCAAGTAGTCCTGAAATATGCTATATCATGTAAGAAAAATCTTATCTGTAGGCACTGATGGAGGTAGGGGGCTCAGTGCATGTGAGCCTATTGTCTGCAGACAATGGAGAGATGTACTTGCTGAGAGCATTTTGCTCATGTTCTCTCCAGAGTTTGTTCTGCATCCAGTAAAGATAGAATGGTCCAAGAATTATTCCCCTCCCCCTTGGGCTCTGCACACAGGCATTATTCCCCCTCTGTGATAATTCTTTCATATAGTTCCATGATGCGCTTTCTCCTCTACTGGCAACAGCAAGTGAGCAAAGAAGACAAAAAGCTCTGTGGAAAAAAGTTGGCAGATGGCAGGCAACTACTCTCCAGCCATTGTTCTTTTCAGCCTCTGCTGCCAGCTCGAGGAGAAAAGGCATGTCGCTTCACATTCAGATGGAGTCTTCTGTAAATGCTCTTGTACAATAATGGCTTAGAAGGCATGAAAAACTAAGAAGGGCCATGAATAGGGGGATGAATTTGGAAAATGTCAATGTAATGGTTGCCAGATTGGGGACTTTACAGAGTCACGGGGAGATGAATCTCCCCCCCCCACCCCTCAGCTGAAGCTTAAGTACACAAGTATGCTTTATAGGCAGTGTCACGTGGCCATTTAATATCCCATTGTATACAGAAGTAGCCTTCAATCTGTGGAGCATCAGTGTCTTCAAGTCACTCAAAACCCAGTGATCACCTCTTACTTTTTAATTTCCTTTTTTTTAAAAGGAGAGAACGCTCATATGATTTTCATGTGCACTAAATGCATTGGTGGTAGCAGTGGGATCACTACAGTAACTCCACCTTTTGGTGACAGAAAAAAGTCAGTGTACCAATGTTTTGATCAGTAAATAAGCAAACTATGTGCTTACATCAGATCTACCGCAATGTATATATCCTGAAAATGTTCTCTGTGTGATCTGGAATCCTGGAAAAACAGAGCTGCTGATTCCACTGCATAAGTAGTTACATATATTTACCTTACTTGGAATGTGTGTATTTCCCCATCACCATGAACAAGTGAGCTTGTGATATCACACTCATCTACACTCTCTTTCTCTCCCCCCACCCAGAAGGTCCCACATTCCAGGTAAGCCCCAGATCGGAACATTGTAGGACTATATACCATACTTCCAAGTATCTGGATTGTGAACAGAGGGGAAAGTGGCATTCATTTTCTAAAATAAAAAAGACCCTGAAGTTGGCATAAGTGTGAGGATCTAAGTGACTGTGAATTATCATTAAGTCATTTGCTTAATGCCAAACTGGTAATTGGTGACATTTGAATCAAGGATTGCCTAGCCGATTGCTTACAGTCATAGGCATCCTTAAACTAGGGATGGACAACTCGACAGTTTTGATTTTGTTCAGTTCCTCATTTCTTCACCCTTAAACTCACTCCCTTTCATTTTGGATTACCTTGCAATTTTTAAAAAGTATTATAATTGTATTATCTTCTACACATTGTTCCTAACAATTGCCTTTTTGTATGCCTTTTAATGAACACTTTTGTACTTAATTTTTAAAGGTTTGGATGCTTTTTTCAGTAGTAGTTACGTTTTTGGTTGAGCAATTGAATCAGAAAATGGAGAAACGTGCAGATTTTAAAGTGCAGGTGATGTTTTGTCCCCAAACTTCAAATTAAGTAAATAATTCATTTCCCATTCTTATTTTATCACTGCATCAGAAATTGCATGATGTGTGTAATTCTGGTTCCAGGAATAACATATTAGGAAGCCAATGTGTTATCAGGTACAAGCACAATCAGTATCACAAGCACAATCAGTATCACAAGCACATTGCATTGTTATTCCTTCACAAAACCCTTCAATGGTATGCACTGTGTGTCAGATTTTAATTGGGAGGACCAAGATTTAAAACTTCACTTGCTCATGATTTGCCAAAACATCCAGGATCCACTGCCTACTGAACAGTCCACAGTTTGTCAAATAGAAAATGACAAATTCTTGCAAGTTGAATGTAATATGTTCTGGAACTGATAACAAAAGCAAAATAAACAAGCAAGAAGTCATCATGATTGATGGCTAACAATCCAAGGAATCAGAGGGCACAGGGAGACAAGTTCTCAATACAGCAAGTAGATTTCCCATCTGTCCCCCCTGCAGATCCCTGTCATTCTTCAAGAAAAGAAACCAAGTTAAAAGTGACTGATAAGTTAAAATTAAAATAAGGCTGTAAGTATGTGTACTTCAAATTTATTTTCACCCAAATCAGCAGGACATTAGATAAAGTGTGTTTGAAATAGAACATTACTACGAAATATACAAGTCTGAAGGAGTCTTGGAGTACCTTTTCTGACTAACTAATTTTACTAAAAAGGTTTAGTTTTCATGAGCTTCAGCATCTGATGAAGTTGCATCTGATGAAGTGAGCCACATCTCACGAAAGCTTATGGCAGTGTTTTTCAACTTAGCAACTTTAAGATGTGTGGACTTCAACTCCCAGAATTCCCCAGCCAGCCATGGTCCACACATCTTAAAATTGCCAAGTTTGAAAAACACTGGCTTATGCCTTTTAATAAAATTGGTTAGTCAGCAAAAGTGCTCCAAGACTCTTTCTTATTTGACTCTGTATGTCGATGTGCGCTTTCCTTTCCAGCGTGTTTTGGAAACTCGTCCCCCCCCCTCCCCACCATAATCCAGGTGTCTGTTGGCTAGTCAGCCATCCCAAGTCTGAAGTGCTCCAGGAGTCTTAGGACGGCAACTCTCAGAATTCTCAGCCAGCATCACCAAAGGCCATGCAGTCTTGGCTAGGAATTGTGAGAAGTGCAGTCTCCCCACATCTGGAGGATACTAGATTGGGGGAACGCAGGGAGAAGTAGCAACAGTTGTCCAAATGTCCAGTGCACATTCTGTAAACAAGGGAATAATCTAATAGCCTACAAATTATATGGACCCTGGTCATATTTGTGCATTTTGAAGTAGCCCACTTCAGTATAGGAAATTGCAGCAGAATTAGCACAAGAGATTCAAATCTTTGCCAGAGTTAGCTGATCTCCTTTAAGTCAGTAAACTTAAAGGTAAACTAAAAGGTTCCATTCATTTTACAGGCTCCCAGCTGGTTCCTTCATCTTTTACATGAAGTGTAAGCCAAATGGCCTTATATTTCTTATTTCTTAATGTTTCATCCTCCTGGCACACCTCCTTCTCCTTAATTCCATCTCTTTTCCCTCTGCATTCTTTCTTCAGGAACATGCATCCAACTCAGAGCAATTTGTTTATCCACAGCTTTATGTGTTGTTTTTTTTGTTTTTGTTTTTCTTTCTCTCTCTCCTTCCCTTTTCCCTATCCCCATCTCATACATAGCTAAAGAAAGTTCACTGGGAGAGACCGAACTACAGCCAGGATCTGATTCTGCTGGAATGGATGGTAGTTACCTCAGCGTGAAAGAGACCAATGTGAAGGCATCCCAGGAGAGGGCAAGTAATGATCTTCCCAGTCCAATGGACAAGACTGATTCAGAGAGCAACAAGGGCAAGAAGAGGCGTAACCGCACCACCTTCACCAGCTACCAGTTGGAAGAGCTGGAAAAGGTCTTTCAGAAGACCCATTACCCAGATGTCTATGCCAGAGAGCAGTTAGCCATGAGGACAGATCTCACTGAAGCCCGAGTACAGGTAAGGGCAGAAACTGTAGGATATGGAATCAAGGGAACTGGTAAGTCCACAAAGCTCCATGTCTACAACTACAATAGCATACAGTATAATATCCAAGAGAGCCCTCATTGATCTGCTATCATGCAACTACTAAATCATCTAGCAATGCTCCCTTGCATGGTTTTAGTTTTACTTCCCCTGACATCATCCCTACAACCAATTTATCAAGCAGTGTTTCTTCTCGAGTGGGTGGAAGAAGAGAAACTGTGAGGATGTCTGTTAATTACATAAAACGTCTGGATGATCTCTTCTAGAATTTTCATGTAGATTAATAACCAAAAGGAATAATAAATCAGAAAGCAAACAATGGGGCAAATCGCAGGTACACATTATAGAACAATTCCTGTATTTAGTTAAGAAACTGCCAAAATGGCTTCATGGTCATCTGCACTCAGCACCAAGTGAGACAATAAAGATAGGTGGTCCATTGTGTTGAAAACCTCTAAGAAGTCTTTCAAAATGAAAAGCTTAAATCTCCTTTCCTGGTGCAAAGAAGTAATGAAAGTTATTCTATATCCAGATGCAAATCTGATAAGAATCAAGCAAATATATGACACCAACCAATTTTCTAGCTTTTTCTAAATCTCTGAATTCACAGTCAAGCCATAAGATATCTGAGTGGAAACCAGAGTCCTAGAGAAATACTTCCAGACAGCGAGTCTTTCATCTATCAAAGCCTCCCAGTTCCAATTCAAAATCCAGGTAACCTTGCTCTGGACTGTTCCAATCATTTGCAATCTTCTCCAAAATTGGAATTAGAATGCAAAATTGGAATGCAACAAGGACAGGGCTGTTTTTATGCATGGAACTCTCAGCCAACCTGCCCACAGCTGCCAGCCTGTCTTGCTCTGCCCTTCCCCATTTATGCTGAAATATATCCTTCTTTCTCATCTTCAGAGAAATAAAATACACTTTTAAGCACCTTTCCCAAGTACTGTAGTGTTCCTTTGTCCACTATACAACTGCAATTGCTGACAGCCAGATCTAGGATCCTTCTAGTGCTTGTGTATAGATGCCTTAGGCATGAGCCATAGGCTCTATATCAATTTGCTTTATTATATTTTTATATGAGCCAGCTTGGTGTCATCAGGCTAGAAACCAGGACACTGTGAGTTCCAGCCCTGGCTTAGGCACAAAGCCAGCTGGGTGACCTTGGGCCAGTAACTCTCTATCAGCCCTAGGAAGGAGGCAATGGCAAACCACTTCTGAAAAACCTTGCAAGAAAACTGCAGGGACGTGTCCAGGAAGTCACCAGGAGTCAACACTGACTCGAAGGCCCATCATCATCATCACCATCATCATTATATTTTTATATGCATCTAAGATAGATATATAGTACCTAAAAGTGGGTGAATCAGAGAAACATGTTTATAATATTACATGGCTACACTTACCAGCAAGCAAGCAAGAGAAACAGCTATCAAGGGCAAGCCCAGGGTTGCTTCCTTACATTGTGTACAATAGTCCTGTTACAAATTGAATGCTTAATTCAAGATGACAGGTTTCTGTGCTCTACTTCTGGTATTCAACAATGGCAGCCATTATATACAATTCTTGGTACACTCATTACTAAAACTTCTTCAGAGAAGCTCAGTGCTACAGCCGATGTTTTGAAGGTACAGGTAGTCTTTGGTTCACGACCATTCATTCAGTGACTATTTGAAGTTACAACAGCACTGAATGAGGACACTTATGGCCGGTCCTCGAACTTATGGCCGTTGCAGCATCCTGTCACATGATCATGATTCAGGCACTTGGCAACCAGCTCACAATTACAACAGTTGCAGTGTCCCAAGGTCACATGATTGCTATTTGCAACCTTCACTGCCAGCTTCTGACAAGCAAAGTCAATGAGGAAGCTGGCAGGAGGACAGAAATGGCAATCATGTGACATTGCACCTAACAACCATGTGGAATTCGCCTAATGACAGCAACTGGAACTGCCATCATAAGTCAGTGTGGTCATGTGATATTGTACTTTATGACTACGTCACTTAGTGACAGAGCTCCAGGTCCCAATTACCGTTGTTAACTGAGGACTACCTATAGATGTTCAATGGGCAATTCTCAGCATCTCTAGTTTAATTGGAAAGCCAGCTAGTGGCAGTCAGTATGAACAGTATTGAACTTGATGGGCCAACTGTCTGAAATTGAACATAAGTTAGCTTCCTGTGTACAGCTCTTCAGGTATACCTGAAGATGCACAAAGAATATATATAAGATGCAAAAGAATATATATGGATATTCCATATCCATCTTCTCTACATGATACAAGGATGAGCAATAGGTGACCCACACTCTATCTGCAACTCCTGAAACATCCTGATATCATGGACACTTTTTTTGTTATGCCACAAGAACGGCTCTTCTAACTGGCTGGGAGGATAAGTTATATAGCAGCGCCTAGTTTTTTTAAAAAAATTGTTTACTCTTGGCAATATATGTACATATTTGTCTGCTTGTCTGCTTGCAATATGTACATATTTGTCTGCTTGCAATTAGCCTAAAAATATAACATGTATAACAATATAGCAACATATAAGACACAATAATAAATTGTGCGAAATCAATCAAAAATAGTGCCAACCCAATAATTCTCTTAACATTTCCAGAAAAGCTCCATTTTACCAATTTCCAGAATGTCATCAGGTTGGATATCAACCCAATGCTGGAAGCTATTTCATAAATTAAAGCCATCACCTAAAATCTCCTTTTCCGGGCTCTTGGACCTCATACATCATAAAAATGGGGAACCAAGAGTAACTTGATATCTAGGAGCCAAACCATAACGGGCAGGCCTGTAGCAAAGGTATTACATGGCTGTGGTGGTGCTCAGTCAATAAATGGGTTGTTACTGTTTGCACCAACTGCAGTTTCTGAGTGGTCTTCAAAAGCAGCATTGAACGGCATGCTGCAATAGTCTAATTGGGCGGTGGTGAAGGCGTGAGCTACCTTAGCCAAGATCAGCTGGATATACAGTTGCTTACAGTTGCTTTTTAACAACTGGTCCTGTTTGGGAGCTGTTTCTTTCTGTATTGCTTCTTTCCATTGTGTGGAGTGCTGAGAAACCTTTGTTCATCCCAGAGTTCTCTCTTGTTAATGAAAATCTTTTTTAGTGATGACCCTGCACTGTGGAAGGCTTTTGAAAGCAAGGTGAAATGTCAGACTTTGCTGGAGTAAAATCCTTGCTGAAGAAGAAAGAGCAGGAGGAGGAGGGGAAAATAAACGTAAAGCAAAAAGTAATATATCTTGATCCCCTTTTTCCCATAAAACCTTGGGAGGCTAGTGGAAGAAGCGGAAAGGCTGAGCTAAGCCTGCAGGAAATTAAACATGAAATGAAAATAAGCTAAAGCGATTCGGCTCTCTTATCCCAAGCTCCAATTTCCCATTCCAAGCCACTGATAAAATGGTGTCTAGTTTCAGTGATTAAACACAAATTTTGGCTCTTTTCCTGTATTAAAACAAGAGAACAAGACTCTTGCCCTCAAAAATAAGGGGAAGGACAAGCAGGATGAAAAGCAGGGTTGTGGAAGTGTTTGAGGGAATCAGTTGAGGCAAGAAACAGTGATCATGAGAAAAGAGACTGATGTGTGGGTGTGGGAATGTGGTCTGTGTGAGTGACAACTTGCTTGGAGTATATTAGGGATGAACCATGAGCAAGGGTCAGAAAATAACACAGAGTTATATATTTGATATTCCTGCATTAAGTATGGTTCTTTCTTTACCAAAATGATGCCCTCAACATACAAATAGGAAGTTCTGACAAGTTTGAAATACATTTGTTTTTAAATGAAACCTATAGGAACAGATGTCTGTTCCTTTTATAGCCCAGGCAACGTTTGTCAGGGCCACCACATGCTGAGGTAAAAAAACTCCTTATACTAGAACTAAAAAGTGGGAAGAAGGGAACCAAAAGTATCTGGCCTGTCAAGTGAGTTGTTCATGAAATTAATCTTCTTGGACTGCTTCCATTTTCTTCCTCTGCTGGAGGTGACAGAAACAGCTTATTCCAGTTTTTCTCAACCTTAACAAATTTAAGATGTCTGGACTTCAACTCCCAAAATTCCCCAGCCAATCTTAAAGTTGCCAAGGTTGAGAAACACTGGAATATTTCCTTGCCCTGAATGTTTCATGGTTTTCCTTCTTAAACGTAAATTGTTTACAATTATAGTAGCAGTAGGAATAGTAGAAATAGCATATCTTCCAATATATAATCTGCAGTTATGGGAACTCTATAGCAATCTAACTAAATGGTGGTCTCTACCACATGAAGTATTGTCAACTTTTTTGTAAATAGTTCTCCTATTTTTCTAAATCAAAGGGAGAAAGTGTCCAATTACAGTGGATGGCAGCAACTTAGCCAACTTGAACTGATCTCAAAAGGGAGAGGATAATATGAAGTCAAGAATCAAGTTCAACTTGAAAGAGACATTATTATTAAAGAGGAAAATACATGTTTTGGTGACACCCAATGAAAGATTTCCTGCCAGAACAATTTCCCTCCACAAATTTGGGAAATGGCATGTGGAAAATATTAAGGTTTCTTGCCCCACTGTTAGGGTGCCAGTGCAGATTAGCCCCACTCCCTCTATGGCTGCTGATGAGAGGAAGTCATGATGTCATATAATGTCCATGTTAGGGGGGAACTCAGAATTGGTGATGCTGTTCCAAGTAGCAAATGTAGTTGGCCATAATATATAGATCTGTCCCTAACATAACAAATACAGATATACTCAAAGATGATGTCTGTCTTCTTGCTATTTTAGATATCTTTACTAAGATTATAAGACTGTTAATTCATATGGCAAATGGCTCCTTCCTTCCTTCCTTCCTTCCTTCCTTCCTTCCTTCCTTCCTTCCTTCCTTCCTTTCTCATATGACCCTGCCAAAAGGGAAGAGTTTAGAAAAACAGTGTCTTAAATCAGAGTAGGCAGCCTTTGATGCCTGAGGAAATCAATGCTGGGGAAAACAAAAGTCACAACAGATAGGACAATGGCACAAAGTGGGAATGGGCTGGGATTCCCCCCTCATCCCCATTTTTTCTCTTTTGGGAATGGAATTTCCCTTGCTTTTAAAACCTGTGTTAAAGCCTCTTTTAGGGCTTAAAGTGGTTTTGTGCTGAACTCATTCAAGTGCTGAATTCCAAAAGTCCAGTCAGGACTTCTAGCAATCACAGGAATGCAGTTCAGGTGCTGTATGAAGCCATTCCTTGGAAGTTTGCTCCCTTTTCCCTCCTTAAACTACATACAGTTTATATGGCCATGTGGACTGACATTTTAAACTATGCCTGGGAATAGCCTGGAAACCAGCATAATCACTTAATAACTGTGGACTATAATATGAAGACCCCAAATGAAACTACTAAACACTCAGTCTCTGTCTCTCTGTGTCTTCCTCAATGCATGTGTGAGAGTGTGTATATAGTGGCTTGGCTTGTATAATTTATATAAATTAAAGATTCATCCTTACTTGATGCAGAATCTGAATTATTTTAGCAAAGACAAATATGCCTACTATATGAATGTGAATGGTATGAAAATGAAATCAACAAAGATTTGGGTTACAATAGGTACGTTTGCACATATCGGCTAAGGCTCTGTTATGAACTAACAGTAGCCTTTGTTGAAATAACCCAGAAGGTGGCTCTTGTCAACAGTAGTGAATTATCATTTTGAAAGGATTTACTAACATTGTTTTCAGGATTTGCCAAATACTGAATCTTGTATGTGGTGGGACTAAATTGAGGATTTGGCTTGAGACCAGTTCTGACATTCAGAAAATAACTTATTCAAGTTAGGTTCCACTATGTGAGATTTGGTGAGCTTTCTGACTCCCACCAATTAGGAGGGAAATAGAGAGTTGCTTAAGAAAGGGTTGCCTGTGATTTTGTTGGTGGTGGTTTCGGGGTTTTTTTTTCCCTTCAAGTGGAATCTTTCGAGTTTTGGGAGGTGAGAGATTAGCTAATCCCCCCTGCCATTAGGCGTGGTCTTCAGAAGTTGCAGATACAGTGAAGTGATGCCTTGCAAGCAATTTGCAGATTACAGAAGTATTTTTAATAATAATTTTACTAAACATTATAATTAAACAGATAAAAACTAACACAAACTTCAAAAAAGAAAAAAGAATTTTAAAAATTTTAAAAATAGAAAGTGCAGAAAAATATTGATAGAAAAATAAAAAGGAAAGAAAAAGTAAAAAGGAAAGAAATATATAAAGAAGTAACTTCCCCCTTCATCACAACAGGTATAAACAATTTTAACAGCTTATTACCTTCTCCTAAAATACAACAAGAAATCTCTTCATCCCATATCCCATCTCATATCTATAAAGAGATCCTTACAACCTCATCATTTAGTCCTGGTCAGCAAAAGTCCATTAAGGGTTACCAGAAATAGCAACATATCTATTTTAACCTTGATCAGATAAACCCACTTCCTTCCTTTTACTTTTAACAGTCTTGATCTTTAATCCCTTCAAATAATGTCCTAGACTAGAGCTTTTCTTTTCATTTTTTTGTTGTCTCTTCTCACAAAATCCTTCAGAACTGTTAATCTCTTTTGTAGATCCAATATAAGGAAGTTATCCAAGTCATTCTTTTGGTTTGACACTTGCACATCCCTTTCAGTTATTAAGATACCAGACGGTTTCATCTGTATATCCAGTGTAACATCTTTTTCCATATCACTCTTGCAGCCTGTCATTTTCAAATCCACTTTCAGATCAGTCCCAGTCCCATCTGGTAAAACCTGTTTCTCTTCTCTAACATCTCTTAAAAGCTGTCTGTCTATAATGGCAGATACTTTTAAGATTAACTTCTGGATCCATTGCTTACATATATCCTTGAACATGTCCAGTGTTAAACTAGTTTTGTTCCATTCTGTGTAAATAAGTCAAATTTAAGTGTTCTTCTCCTTTAATTGTAATCTTTAGTTCCCTCTGGTTCCCTCTAGTGTCCAATGTTCAACTTCCCATCCTATCATGTTTTCTTTCAAGAATTCAAAACAACAACACTTCCTCACAGAAGGATTCCCACAGTCAATTTCAAAATCTTATTTGAAAACCATCTGGACCCCTAGTCCATTTATAACTTTCCAGAATCAATGTTCTAATCACCCTTTTGCTGTTTATTCCAAAAAAATATTTTTTATGTCCTTAAACTTGTTTTTAAAACTTCTTTCATTAAGGATTAAAGGAAACTCACCCAGTATATCTTATAAAAGTTGTCAATCAAAAGGTTCTACATAGCTGAAGAGCAATTAATAAGCAATTTCCAAAAGTGATTAAGTAATGAAGCTCCGCAGAACTTTGTGTCCATAAGGCGGCTGTGAGCTTGGTGGATATCCCTTGACTTCCAACTACTCAACTCATGAACCAGCTGCAGAATCCTCAGTTCCTGCGGTTTACTCACAAGGAGCAGCTGTCCGGAGTACAAGTGGGCAATCTCACAATCTCTCCTTTATCCAGAGAGATTTGGCCGACCAGAAAATGCTGTCTGGCCACCAATCTCACCACAATGCCATCTCAACTCCCTTGGAGATGTCTAGTTCACCATGAGTTCTCACAGGAAACACCCAGATTACAGAAGTTTTGATGAAGGGAAGTTGGAGTTAGTCTCCTTTAAATTCTGCCTTTCATTTTAAAAAGAATGTGCCTTAACTTATTCCCTGAGAAAAACAGATGACATGTTCAGGCAAAGAATAATATAAAACTCAACCTCCCCTCTCCCATAGTACTGTGATTAATAAGCCCTGATGAACTATTTTCTGGCTCTGTTCACACACATTCTTAACTGGGTCAAGGAGGGGTTTGGGTATGATGCAAATGCTGTTACATAGTCAACCTCCAAAACTAACCTGGGGGAGTTAACTTTAGCCCCAAACTGACCTGGAGCTAAAGCAACTCCTTCCAATTAACTATGTCATGCTTTCAGAACCTCAGAAAAACAGGGTTTCTCTAAAGCAGTGTTTCTCAACCCTAGCAACTTTAAGATGTGTGGATTTCAACTCCCAGAATTCCCCAGCTAGCATGCTGGCTGGGGAATTCTGGGAGTTGAAGTCCACACATCTTAAAGTTGCTGAGGTTGACAAACACTTCTCTAAAGTCACTTCTTTACATGTCTCACCCCATTCAGTTACACTGAAGGAAAGGGAACATAACAGTGTTGGGGAGAAGGTGTTACACTTTTCCTGTTGTTGTTACAAGAAAATAAAGCCAGTTCACTATAGCCTTCCAGCTAGGAGGGGAGGGGGACTTCAAAAATGGCCATTACATGACTAATTGAGTCACCTACATTTATGTGCTGCCAGTAGACGGGGTTGAGTTAATTGTCCCATGCAGTGGCTGGTTTAGTCAGCAATGTCACCTGAACACAACTTCTGGGATTAGAAAATAGAACTGTCAATCATACAGTTCCATTCTGGTCTCTTTCAGCTTTCCATACTCTAGCAGTTTACAGTATATAGAAACCAAAGTTAAAAGAAGCATCATTTGAGATTGGCTTTGTTTGTTTGCTTGGTCTTGTTCAACAGACACAGCGACTGCGTTTCTGTGGTGTTTCAAAGCACTGAATCATAGATAAAATGTTGTGATGATTCCCCTTTGGTTTTGATCACTTTGGAAAGATGATGAAGCAATATGCTCATGGCCATGGTCTAGTTTTCTAGACAGTGGCTAAAGGTAAAGGTAAAGGTTTCCCTTGACATTAAGTCCAGTCGTGTCCGACTCTAGGGGACGGTGCTCATCTCCGTTTCAAAGCCGAAGAGCCGGCATTTGTCCATAGACACTTCCATGGTCATGTGGCCGGCATGACTACACAGAACGCCGTTACCTGCCCGCCGAAGCAGTACCTATTAATCTACTCACATTTGCATGTTTTCGAACTGCTAGGTTGGCAGGAGCTGGGACTAGCAACGGGAGCTCACCCCGTCACGCGGATTCGAACCGCCAACCTTCCGATCTGCAAGCTCAGCCGTTTAACCCACAGTGCCACTGCTTCCCATAGACAGTGGCTACTCAGCCTGAAAACGCATCACTGCTTAATCGAGAAATATGTTTATTGAAAAGAAACATAGGAAGAGACAAGAGGAATTAACATCATGCTGACACTAGCATTAAACCTAACCCTAACCTTTTTTTTAGATCTCTGGACCGAACTTCAACAACTTTATGTGAAAACTCGAGGGCACCCAAATTCAGCCTGGGGAGGCCCCCACCTCCTTTAATGTAGTTCAAGATCAACCACAGGACAGAATTCCTGTACATTCAGTTAAAAGCAGGGGCAATCCTTAAAAATCAATTGCATCCTAATTGTAAACATTTAGGAGGGTGGGAGGATCTGTCTTGCAAACAGGCAGAAAACCAAATTATTTTTCTAGTTTGTGGAGCAGTTGCATAATTGTATATTCTTGATTCAATTGCTTTACTGGGCTCCTCTTCTTTAGAGGTTAGTTTAGATTACTTGCTTACATTAAAATGGGTAAATCAGCCATGCTGTGTCAGAGGCTCTCCTATTCATTCTGCAGAACACAATCCTGAGCATCTGCCCCACAGGCTTGCTCTGAACACAGCACTGTATTTCCTCAAATGCCTGATCATTCTGAAATGGAAAATAAGATCTTGGTTCCCTCTCAGATCAACCTACTTAGAGGTCCAGGGTCAGCTTCATTCCTCTGAAGGATTTAACCTGTGAATATGAAAGCTGCTTTGATATTTGGGCTTTTACACATATTGCCAGCACAGCCTTCCCATCAAAAGTTGCTGTTAAGGTTTCTCCTTGCCTTTGGGCATGCCTGGATAGTCTAGAACGATTCTGCAGCACACATCATGCATATTCAGGAGGACCATAGGGAATGTTTTACACTGACAGAGAGAAATGTGTTTGCCATCTATGGAGATGGGCACATGTGCATAGCATATGTTCTGCTTCCAACTGAGAGCACCCTCTCTACCTGTTACCCACTCCTTTTCACACAGCAGGGTCATCATCCTGGACTCTGCATCTGCAGATCAAAGATACACAGGCTTGGCCAAGCCTGCAAGTGGCTGCCAGCTGGACTGCTTACAGGAGGGGTCAATGTATAGTGAAGGCAAGGCAGTCTAACTAGGGTGACAGATACTTTCAGCCCCATTGCTTAGGCTGTTTTTTTCCTGCATAAGTGTGTGTTCCTGCATCATCATCATTGATGTAACCCATTCTGCCTCTCCCCTCCTCTCCTCTACCCTACACCCCACCCCCACAGCATGCTCTCTGTTTGATCTTGTAGTCTCTCAGAGTTCCTGTCTAACTGGTAGGGATCATCATTTCTCGTATAAAGTGCAGGCTAGCCAAGGCCAAAATAATTGCCATAACTCAAAATGCTACAGCTGGCAGACAGTCCGACAAATACAATTCTAGCTATTATACACAAATGAGTGATGGCCTTACTCCATTGCTGTTGCTGTTGCTGTTGCTGTTGTGGCTGCTGCAGCAGCTGCTGCTGCTCCTTGGATAAGCAACAAACCATCTCATGGCCGCATGGGGAGGTCACTGAGATGCTCCTTGCCAACTTCAAGCAAGCAGAAGGAAATCTCAGAGATCAAAGTGAGACACCGGCAAGAATGATTCCAGCAGTTTAAAAGGGAAGTCAGGCTCTAAAAATAGGAGAAGGGGTTGTGAGAATGGATGAAAGAGAAGAGAATTGCTATTCTCTCTCATAATCCTGGCTCTGAAAAGGCATAGAGGACAAGAAGAATATACAAAATGACAAATAAAATAGGAATAATAGAGAAATAAGACATGTTAACATGGGAAAATATTCATTGAAATAAAACCAGATAGTTTCACATACCATTGCACGCCTGTAATAAATAATTGTATTAGTTGTCATGGTGATGTGTATTCATCTCTGGAGTTCTATTAATGGGACTAGATGACTGACCCAGGTGATGAACAAACACATGAAAAGCATACTGGAACATTGAAATTTCATTTGTGCAATGAAATGCCAGGGTCTTTATTTGCTTGCTTGCTTGCTTACTTACTTCCACCTTTATTATTTTTATAAATAACTCAAGGTGGGGAGCATACCAAATACTCCTTCCTCCTCCTATTTTCCCCACAACAACCACCCCGTGAGGTGAGTTGGGCTGAGAGAGAGCAACTGGCCCAAGGTCACCCAGCCGGCCTTCATGCCTCAGGTGGGACTAGAACTCACAGACTCCTGGATTCTAGCCAGGTGCCTTCGCCACTAGACCAAAATGATTTATTATAATAATTGTTGTCTTTTAATATTATTATCATTAAATTATACTTTTAAAAATATGAATTATAATAGTATTTTAAGCACTGCATCATCCAAACTGAAATTAATCATTCTTAATGGCTGAACTACAGCAAAGGATTAGAATTATGACAGCTGATTGGAATTCTGATTCAACTTTTACTTTTGATTGTATTTAGCTTTATGATATCCATAAAGTATTATGACAATATCAGTGTTTTTTGACCTACAATCTTGAAACTCAAGAACCCTTTATGGGGAGCAGCCAGAGAGCTGGATATGGCAGAATTAACTGTGGATTTCACGACTATGACATTGGTGATGGCCACTAACAGATACAGTTTGAAAAAGCTATTTACTACTGCCTAAATCATAGGCAGCATATCTTAAATATCAGTTTCTGGAGAGCAAAAGTAAGAGAGGAATATTACCTTCCTGTCTGTATGATAAATGTCTTAAATGTATCTTGGTGTGGTACAGAATTCTAGCTTAGGTAGGTCCTTGGCCTTATCCAGAATAGCTCCTCTTATATTCCTATAAAATAAAAATAGGTTTAGCTAGCTGTACCACTCTCAACAGTAAATTACATATAAGATACTTAAAAATTTAGCCATAGCCTGCAGCTATTCAACTTTTGGGGATGCACCATTGTTCTGTTGGAGAGTGAATATGATTTGCTTTAATCTGGGGTTGGCAACTTGCATCCTGGCTCCTGTTTGGGTCTTTTTTTTTTGCATAACATAGTAGTAGTGATACTATTTTATGCAAAAAAAAACAAAAAAAAAGTGTATAGAGTCACTTGTTGAGATGGACAGCTATAGAAATCGAATAAATAAATATTAATTTAAGAGAACTGTGCAATAAAAAAAACAATGCTGTAACATACTGCAGTTAATCATAAAAATACATTACAAATAATGACATCATGTGAAAGGAAGGATGATATATGATGGCATCAGCTGGTGGAAGGCAGGAACTGCAGCTCAGGATAGGCAAGGAGATAGCAAAAGAACATTTTAGCTAATGTAATGAATTCAAGTCTCCAAGACAAGATGAATTGTATCTAGAGTACTGAAGAAAGGAGCAGAGATTATTTTAGAACTGCCAACTGTAAACTTTAAGAAATTCTGGAGAACTTGCTAGATCTCAGAAGACTAAAAGAGAAGGTTGTTGCTATCTTCAGAAAAGGGGACCGTGTAGATTGCAGGCCCATTAGCTTGATGTCTGTACTGGGCAAGGTCCTCAAATAGATTACATAACATATTTGTCAGCACTTGGATAGGAATGCAACAGTTCACAAGAGCTAGCATGGGTTTGTCACAAACAAGCCATGCCAGATTAACATTATCTTCTTTTTTGACAGAGTTATTAGCTTAATGGATCGGGGGAATGCCATGGATATTGCAAAGCACCACTTTCAAATGTTCTACACAACTGTACTGTTTAAATCTCCTGAGAGAACAACTGTCTGTCTATTGCAAAGTGGTACTGATTGATTTTTCTTTAATGTGGATTTCTTGGTGCTGATCTCCTCAGGTTTGGTTTCAGAACAGAAGAGCAAAATGGAGAAAACGAGAGCGATTCGGTCAGATGCAACAAGTTCGCACGCATTTCTCAACTGCCTATGAGCTGCCTTTGCTAACTCGAGCAGAGAACTATGCCCAGGTAAGTGATTTTCATCAACGTACCTGTCATGAACTTCTGACAATTTTATCAGAAGTTCTGTCATAAATCAAACGAGATATTGTTAGGTGAAATTAGAGTTTAAATTTCAAGAAACAAATGTTTTAACCTTTTTTATTGGTAACAGTTATGAAATTTAGCATAATATAGAGAAGTGCAGAGGTGTTTTGGAGAATATGCTACCCATTTGCAGTCCTAAGGCGATTGATGTGCCATCAAGTTGGTGTCAACTCTTAGACAACATATAGATAGATTTTGTCCATAACAATCTGTCCCTAACCTGGTCCTTCAGATCTTCCAACAGTGCATCCATTGCCTCTGCAACTGAGTCCATCCACCTTGCTACTGGTCATCCTCTTCTTCTGTTTCCTTCTACCTTTCCCATCAGGAGAGCCTTCTCCAGAGAGCTAGATCTTCTCATAATACGTCCAAAGTATGATAATTTGAGCCTCAAGTGAACACTCTGGGTTGATTGGTTTGATGATCCATTTGTTTGTTTTCTTGTCTGCCTAAGCCCCATTATTTGGGAAGAAGTCCATGGAATTCAGTCATATGATCTGATTATACCATTTATCTTGCCATGTTACCACTAGCCCATCTTGATGAATTACTTAATCAAAGAAAGAAAGACAGACTGTACTAAATAGTGGTGACATGAAAATATGTCACAGCATATCTTCAAACTCCATACGCTCTCTATTTGCCAGCTGCCCGTATTGTATCCCAATTTTATGGAAGGTGGGATGACGAGTCTTCCTTAGAAGCTTACCAAGGAGCCTTTAATGACAAGATCCATAATATGGCATAAATCCTCTGCTAGTAATCCTTCTGCAATGTGCTGCCTGGAACATGAACTGGAATGTTTAGGAAGCCAGAAGTTCTTTGGCAGATAAGTTAACCTTAATACTCCCTGAATAGAAATTCTGAACTTTTTAAAAGTAGTACAGACCTGTCAGTTTAGCGATCTTTGACTTCAAAAGAGTTATTTGAGGAAGGTCATTACATAAGAAAGACCTTTAGTTCTCAGCCAAAGGATACTTTAGGTAACATTTTGGTCTGCTTCTCCCTCCTGTATCTCTGTCATATCTTTATTTTACCTAATGTTTCAGCTAGTCACCATCTGCACCGGACATGTTGCAGAAGTGAGTTTCACAAATGAATGATGCCAAAAAATATATGAAATTGTTTTTCAAACTCTATCTACGATGAGTTCAACTACATATACCTCTTAGGCAGGAATATTTTTTGCATTTATAATCTTGTACCTCATTCTTATCTCCAACTTTACTGTTAAAAATGAACATATAATTAGATAGTTTTCTGTTCTGTTTTTTAAAACAGCATATTTTTATGAAGACAACGGCAGGCTGAGGTGGAGTTTCAGTATTTTTTTTCTTCACTGTGATTCTAACTGAGATTGACTGCACCTAAATTATAATCACTGTTCCTTGAAAGGAAATATCTGGCTTCCCTGCATCTTGAAATTTCACAGATGCTTTCTTTCAATTCCTGGAGTTTAAACTCACAAATACGTAGTTGCTAATGGCCCTCAAAATCTCCCTCCTCACCTCCAAGCCAAAAGTCCCTTAACTTTTTAAACTTTTCCCCAATAAGGGAAACATAATATTCTGATCATTTTAGTTGTCCTTTTTTGAACCTTTGCCAGCTGCATAATATCATCCTGTCTGAAATGAGAGCAACTAAAATTATATTTGCAGTGACCGTATTTTCTTGGAAAAATAAAGGACAAACTTGAAAAGGGGGCAAATCTGAAAGAGGTTCATAAGGATAAAAAAATAGTTCATGTTTATAATTTTGCTTTACAAAGGAAAATTCAAGAGCAAAACCAAGAAACACTATACAGAATGCATATTCTAATAAAAAATATCTAAAAAGCATTAAAAGCTATGAAGTTATAAGAAGCAAGTATTAGAAAGGATTTCTGCAATCAGACTGTGCATTAAGTGGTACCATTTGTACAGTAAAAGTTAAATGACCAAAATAAAGGACAAAAGTGAGTTTTTGAAAAATAAATCTAAAGGACAGCTTTCTGAAATAAAGGACATATGGTCACAGTAGATCTACTTTATATTGTAAAAGAGGTAGAATCATCAATATATGTAATGGCATCTGGATTCTTGCCGTTTAATGGAGCCTATTTTGATCATCCTTTTATCCTACTGCCTCTTGCAATACTTGTCACTTATTTGTAGACTGCCAGAAGTAAAGGTCAGCAGAGCCAGAGCAAATGATGATGAAAGGCTGATAAATGCAGGCCGGTTAGAAAACTGTTTTTTCCTACTCTCCATCTGGATCCTCTCTGCTTGCATTCTTTCATCTTATGCTCTTCTCATCTTCACACCTCCCACTCTTCTTCTCCCCTCCTTTTGTGCATGTTGAATTGCAGTTCCCCAGTTCTTAGTTATTGTAAGAATATTTCCCTTTCATATCTAAAAAAATACATATACAAGCAAGGTAGTCCTCGCTTAGTGACCATAATTGAGACCCACAATTCTATCACCAAGTA
This sequence comes from Candoia aspera, assembly GCF_035149785.1. NCBI lineage: Eukaryota > Metazoa > Chordata > Lepidosauria > Squamata > Candoiidae > Candoia > Candoia aspera. Next base: position 268,815,179 of record NC_086153.1, on the reverse strand, counting down.
ATGTGGTCACTAAGTGGAAAATCACATGACCACAACAGACTTACAATGTCACTGCCCTTCTGGGTCATTAAGCAGAATATGATTGTGACTTGTGATTTTAGTTCCGTGTTCTCTGTTAACTCTGCTTGTCACAAGCCAGTTGGGAAGCATGCAAATGGAGATCACGTGACTATGGGAAGCTGCGACGGTCATAAATGTGAGGATTGGTTACAATGCTGTTTTTTTTACACCATCATAACTTTGAATAGTTACTAAATGAGGCAGTCAGTAAGTGAGGACTACCTATATAATCAGTTTCACACAAGGCCTTTCAAACTGTGCAGTTGCATTGGCTAATCCACATTTGGTTATTTACATATTTCCGAGCAAGTGGAAATTCCTCCCCAAGTTTACCTTTGCCTGTGTGTATAATAGTGGCATTTCCATAGCAACCTGTTTAGCACTTGTCCGGTTATCTATGGCAGCTGTTTCATGGAGCAGTGCACAGTTCCGCTGCACCCAAGCTGCACCCGTGCATCTGGGTAAGTGTAGCAGTGTTTGCTTATCTGTTCTGTGCTGTTGCATCCTAATACTATAATGAAGTTTATTTGGCTAAGGCTAAACCTCTTTATTAGGACTAAATTTCCCCTGAACCCCCAAATTCCTCTGGGTTCATCCATCTCTCACACCCTCAACCCTGAAGGGGACACTTACATGCTTCTCTTATTCCACTGGAATGGGGTGGGCTTGACTGAAAAAGAAGAAATTATCAGGGTAAGTGCACGATCTGTCCACACCTGTAGGAAGGCCCCACTCTTCGGCTCTGGAGCATGGGATGAGCCAGTGTGAACTAACTGGTGTCTTTCCTTTCCTTTTTTTCCTTCTTTCCTTCCTTCCTTCCTCCTTCCCTCCCTCTACCCCACCGCATCTCAGATACAGAATCCTTCCTGGATCGGCAACAACGGTGCTGCCTCCCCTGTGCCTGCCTGCGTAGTGCCCTGTGACTCGGTGCCTTCCTGCATGTCTCCCCATGCTCATCCCCACACCACTGGGGGAGTCGCTGAATTCCTGAGTGTCTCGGGTCCTGGCAGCCACGTGGGGCAGACACACATGGGCAGCCTCTTTGGCAGTGCCGGCATCAGCCCCAGCCTCAATGGTTACGAGCTTAACGGCGAGCCCGACCGCAAGTCTTCCAGCATTGCAGCCCTGCGGATGAAAGCCAAGGAGCACAGTGCTGCCATATCGTGGGCAACATGACAGGGCTGCTGCTTTTGCCCCCAAGACACTGACAGCTCAAGCCGGACAGCCGACCCAAACCCTCCGCTCCGCTCCTGGACTCGGGGCAGTGTGTGCCCCCCTCAGAGGTCTGAATGCAGCACTTTTCGCTTCTTTAGGGATAACGGCATTGTGCATATTGCCATATTTGGAGTGTTTTGAGCATGTAGGCCTTTTTTTCCCCAGGAACAGGGACGTGGAAGGCAAGAGGGGATGGTTTCTCCTGCATCAGACAAACTTGAGTTCTCCATTCCCCTTGTGCTGTCGTTCTCCTGATTGCCAGTTTGACGTTCCTGCTCTATCTAACACGAGAGCTGCCTCCCACCAAGGCTTCCATCATGCAATAGTTTGCCTTTTTCACAGAATTATGGAGGGGGGGGAAGGGGTAGGATTCCAATGAGTGCTGTCTTTCTTTTGAAATCCTCCTGTATTTTCCCATGACATCCTCCCTCTCTCCCTCCCTCCCCCCACTCTCGTTTTTGACTACAGAAAGTCTGTTAAAGAGGGGGAGAAGAAATACTGTAGCTGCACGGGGTTTCTTGATTGGTAGCATTAGGAGCCGTCCATCTGGAAGTTCATCTGATTTCTTTCTCTCTCTCTCTGTCTCTGTCAAACAAACAAGAAAACAAACAAAGACCAACCCACCATTTCTGGCTAATTGCTCCCATGTGAGCTCTTTTTAATTCCTCATATTTTAATGTAACAGACAGGTTTATGATCCCTAGCACCAAAAGCATGTGGTTGCTATCACTGTAGAGGGTTTTTGCCAAAGCTTGGGGAAAATGGGTGCATTTTGAGTAGAAAATGTCCCAATTCAGGTACCCTATAGCAAAGTTGCCATACCACAATGGGGAGTTTGTTCACTGCTTATCTTCCACATGAATTGTGTGAGTTGCTGAGTTGCTTTTTGTAATTTTTCTTTTATCCTGTCATTTCCCTCCCGGCCACCCCTTCAATCTCCTGTTCTATCCAAGGGGTACAATAATGAAAGCATGAGTCAAACATGGGTTCAATGAAAGGCAAGCTAAGAATATACTAAACAGAAATCACAAAGAGAATGGTACATCTCCACGGTGCCACTTTGCAATCATAACCCCATGAGCTGATTCAAACAGAAAGCCAAGGACTCCTGGGCTAGTGTAATCCAAATCAACATTTTTATATGGTACCTAGTATTTGGAACACTTTGGTACCACTTCCCCATCACACAAATGCATTTATTGCAACATCAACAAATCAGTTGTGGGAGATGTTATCCATAAATTAAGTGCTGCCTAACCATAGCCTGATGATTGGTTTCAATGAAGAACAAAACTGGGAGAAATCTGTGGGCAATAAAGGAAAATGTCTCCCTAATTTCCTGCACTGGTCTGCTCTTGCAGTACACTCAGTTCTGAAAGAAGACCAATATATAGGATTTTTTCTTCTTAGACTGATATTTCATATACAAGCTTCTGGATAATAACTACAAAACTCCGTGGTTCCAAAGGAATTGTATGTACCCTGCCATGAGCATTTTTTTTAAAAATCTGTTCAATGGTGTCCGATTCTCAGAGACTGCCTAGACAAGTCCTTGCAGTTTTCTTGGCAGGATTTCTGAAGTGGCTTGCCATTGCCTCCTTCCTAGGGCTGAGAGTGCAGAACTGGCCCAAGGTCACCCAGCTGGCTTTGTGCCTAAGGTGGGACTAGAACTCACGGTCTCCCAGTTTCTAGCCTGGCGCCTTAACCACTACACCAAACTGGCTCTCACGCCATGAGCAATAACCCACTTCAAATACTGCCCTTCTGGTTTCCCCATCACACTGTTCCTTCTTCAGTACCAGTTCCTCCCAAATCAATGGAGATAATTCAAAGGCCTACCTGGAAGAAATAAAGCAAGAGGTTTTTTTTCCTTAGTTGGAAGTTCTTTTGCTTTCAGCCCAAAGCCAAGTAGCAGACACAGGCCTGCCTCATGTTGTTCCCATTCATCAGGATAATGGCAGCTTCCCAATTTCCATATGTTTGCCCTCTTTAAAAAAGGATCAAAGAGGATTTGGGTCCAGCCAGATGAAATTCTGCTCAGAAAGCTGAAATGGTGCTCGGGTTTGTGGTTTCTCAGACAAGAATTCACATCCACTAGAGGAGAGAAACTTAATGCCCGGAATGGTCTAACTGGCCTTTAAGAGGTGTTTACTGGGTTAGCAACTACTGGTCTTTCCTTTTCTGGGGAGCAGTTGCTTGCAGGCTTTATAATTCAGATAGATTTCAATGGGCTTCAGTGCAAAAGCCAGCCTTTTATCATCCTTAGGGCACAGGCACCCACGCACCAGCGTTCTGACCTTCAGATGGCCATGGAATCATGAATGGGCACGTGCCATCCATCCAGGAATGGGAGGCCTACAGCTGGGGATGTTTATCAAGAACCACGTGTGCCACAGCAAGCCCACGGAACCCCAGAAGGAAAAAAATCCATGCCAAAACTGAAGAGGGGGCAAGAGAGAGAAGTTTATAAGAATAAGGTAGAAAAAGCAGCGACGTGCTTAAGGGTCAGGGAGTCGTGTGTCCTCCCCACTTCCCGTGTTAATTCCAGCACCTTGGAACATTTCTTAGGAACCCCAGTGCTTCTGACTAGCTGTGGTTACAAGAAGTCTGCCTGTAGCATGCAGAGTAAAAAGGCCTAAACTTTTTTCCTTTAGGGAAGAGAGACAGGAAGCATTTTTCAAGTCAAGAGCCACATTGACTTACAGGAAACTTTATGAAGACTGCATGGCAAACATGAGCAGATTTGCTGTGATGATGGTGATGATGGTGATGATGAAGATGAAGAAGCCCACCACCTCACAGTCTTTCTTTCATACAGAACCCGGTATACATTCTCAGACGAGACATCTGCACACAATTTTTGCACATAACACACTTCCATTCACGTGTAATAAAGATCCATTTATTCTCATATATCCTGAAAATGCTCCCTAGAGTGCTGCAAGTAGGCTTTGAGGAGCAAATATGACTAAACCTGACTGCCCAGGGTCCCCCAAGTGGGGGAGATGGGTGGCAATAAAAATATGACAAATAAATAAATAAATAAATAAACCCACCCTTTGATGGTTGCATTTTCCTAATAACACTTGAAGACCATTGAAAGAATCAATTAAGTAAATACTTTTAAATTCCATTGGATTCAGTGGGAATGTAAAACATCATTAGACTTGTTGCCCTGTGGAGTAAGTATGAAGAAAAGTAAGCTATCAATAGAAGTGCTACCTTCAGAAAGGCATTTAAGATGCTCCTAGCATAAGAGTGCAACAGTTTTACACACGTTACACATGCTGTGTATAAAGAGTGTCAAAAAAAAAAAGAATTCTTCATTGATTGTTTTGCACCCCTTTTAATCTATGAAATCAAGGTTGAATAATCCCAGGCAATGATATCACTACCTCCCATGACTGGAAATCATTGATCCACCAAATGATGTTAAGGCTACCTTGAGAATTAGACCCTGAACTCTCATGCAAGTGGTGACATGATTGTATAATCGACATGAGCCATGCCTAATCATGTTTGTGTGTTCCTGAGTGTGAATGCCTAGGAAAATACATTTGTGTGCATGCTGACTCCAGGTATGATTATTGTATAACAGCTAAGTTTGCCACCTTTTGGGTGAAGGAGAGAATTGCTCATAACAGGTAGATACTAGCTCTGCCCATTGTTCCTTGTTTTCAGTTGGTAGAAGAGGACTGGAAGTAGAATCATGCTGCTCCTTTAGCTGTTCATGCCAAGTCAGCATCCCCTAAAACTGCCATGTGGTTGCAGCAGTCTTTTCAAAGGCCTAAAGCAGACAATATTTTTGGCTAAGTTCTTTTACTATCTGTTCATCTTATGTCAACGTCAGTTCCTAAGTGGCCTTGAATGTTCAAGCATGCACCAACAGCATACACTTCAGAAGGTCTTTCAGGATCTGTACCAGGCTCAGCCCAATATAGTACTGTATGCATCGATTCCTTGAAAAACCAGTGATGGAATAGGCCATTATGTTAAGTCGCCTCCTTCCTCTCATTCGTAGGCAGATTTACCTAGGGCTACTTTTGCCCATCTCTCCACACCACGGGCCAACAGTGGAGGATGGCCAAAGAAATGGTATGTTTACATATGCAAAACAAGAGGGGGGTGCACGTGATATCAAACATAGCATTTACCTGTACTGTAACTTCAGTGGAAACCTTTTGTTGAAATGCATCCTGAACAAGAGAATTCCATCAATGGCAACAGCACAAGAGGTGATCTGTGCTGAATCCTCATAGTGAGCACCAGAAGTTTTCTGCACGCTTGAAGAGTAGCAGTTGGTCTTCAGCTGTCTAGCTGCAGCCCAGACAGTTGTGTGGAGGAGCAGTCAGTAAGAAATTTCCTTGGGGGATGAGGAAGGGTGGACCTACCTTATCTTTCATTCCATTGGCAACTGAGTCGTTGGTCAAGGCAATACAGCATGGGCTAAATGAAGGGGGTTAGTTCTTTCCCTTTTTTTCTTTTACACGCTATTCCTGTATCTTTTTTTTTACTTCACTCCTTTAATGATTTTGCCTCGTCTCATCATACACCAAGGTTTTATTGCAAAGCATTTTGAAAACAAACAACAGTGAAAAAAGGTAGTTTCCTGGAAAATGGTTTGAAAAAATAATCAACAAGACCCAGCTGCTGAGAACTTTGTTTATTTTGCTGCTTTGACTGACACAGGAAAAAAGCAAACATTTGGAATTTCTTTTAAAAAAAAGAAATCAGCCCAAATGGAACCTAGATGAAAGCTTTTTCACTGCTTTCAGCTTCATGGCTGGCATTGCAGGGAAGGCAAGGTGTGACCCACTTCATCCTGCCCCAACTTTTAACAGCAAATTGGGGGTAATCCGCTTTCCGGTCCTCCTTCCACATAAATAGACAGTGCTACGACTTTTGTACTACTGATCTTGAAGGGCAGTTTTCAATGTGTAATAATATATCTGTTTTGGGGTATGTGGTGACTGAAAAGGAGAATGGGAGGGGAAAAATTGTAAGAAAACAAACCTCAATTTCATCGTTGTAAAATATTGTAACCTTGTATAAATGCAACTTTTTTTTCCTTTAGCTTTATGGCCTGAGGCAGAATATATTAAAATATACATTCAAAAAATGTTTATGAATAAAGCAATGGATTGGGAGGAAAGCCTACAAAATTGCAGTGTGAGGTTGTGCCATACAATTTTACTGCCTATACAGATATGTACTGCAAATTCATAACATTGTAATATTAAAAAAAGAAGAAGAACAAATTGCTTTGTACCTTGTCTTTCTTTCTTGCTCTTTTTTCCCCCTTAATTTTTGGGGGAAATAAATTATTGCATGTATCATCTCTTCCTGTCCTAGAGTTGAGGGTGGTAGTGTGCTGAATTTTTTTAGTGCTGCAAATAAAAATTAAACAGACAAAAAATTGCTGGAAAAGAATGAACAAACATCCAGAGCACAGAAGAGAACCACATAAATATTGTTGTCATTCTTAGTTGCAATAAACTGCCTCTTCTCTGCTCTGAACTGAAATCTCTCTATTTTGTGCCTAACTCATGGCAAATGAAATGCGATCAGAAGGGGCCCTCCAAAATCTCATGTTAATTGAAGTTGGCAAAAAATACTAACAGTGCCCTTTTGAACTGCTGACACAGAGCAGAATGGATTAAACAAGGCTAGATTAACAACAGGTGGCAGCTCACAGACCCACTGCCTCTAGAGAGTCTTAGCAACCAAGAAGCAATGATGAGAACATCCTAGAGGCAAAGTCTGAGCAGCCAATATGTGGCTGAAATTAGACTGCTGGTAAACTAAGGGAAGATCTGATCTCAAAACGATTTTTCCAAGATGTGGCAAAGGATATGGAGGTGGCAGCAGTATTCACAAGTCAGTATTCCAAAATACATGTGTCCTTGGAAACATGTCAGGGTGGGTTGGCTTATTCATTTTTAAGAGACAAATCTGGAAACTAAAAATAAGATAGGTGTCTATTCTCAGGACTCACCTTTGAAACATTATGCAACTAACCACTTTTGACAATTGTTGTCCAAACGGTCTCCTTCCGGCCATACCTGCCCATGCTGTTGAGTCGACTGGCCTGGCCTTGGATAAAAATGACTAAAAACATCTGACCACCTTAGATAAAGAATGCAATGTGGAAACCTATCTTTCTACCTTGGCCAGTTGTGTGAAAGGTTGTTCACATATGGGTTACATCGGTGTGATAAAACTGGCTTGGGTTGGCCTGCCTGTTTAATGTGGCTGGGAGAGTTATTCCTTTCCCTACCTACCAATCATCCCTTAATCAATACACAAAGCTGACCGGCTGGAAGGCTGCCTCTTTCTCGCTCATTCTGACCTACCTGGATAAATTTGGACACTCCATTGAGCCACTAATGGGTCTTTCTGTAACTCTCTGTACCAGTGCCCATGACCATCGCTCATCAATATCTCCTATTAGCAGAACAGTAAATTCATAGCACAGCACGAACAGGCATTCACTCCCCCATGGCCAGTTCAAATGGCCTAGTCCAAGCCCTCCTTCCACCCCAGTCTCTGGGATATAGAACTCTCACACACAGCCCAGTTGCCCTATTGCCAGAAGACACTGTTTCTGGAGGTCAGAAATGGACAACACTGTCTTTGTGAGTCCACCAGTCACCCTCAACGTGACCTTAGGGCATGATTCTCCACTACTGAAATATACTTTTCTCCGCTTTGTCACCTCGAATGGTACTACCTATCTGGGCTAGAGCAATTGGTTGCAGGTTAACTGAGCCAACGCTTATTGTGCATTTCCATACCTCCCATTTATTTATTTGATTTATTTATTTGATTCCTATAGCCGCCTATCTCAGCAAGTGACTGAAGCATTGCTGAAATAGCATACCGTAATAGTTAAGATCTTCATTTAACATAGAGAAAATTACCAACCTGAAATCTGGCAGAAACTTTAAAACCAACCAACCAACCAACCAACAACCTGTTTGTTTCTTTTCTTGGGTAGTTTTCCTACCCCAAAAAATCATAATCACTGTGCTACTTCAGAGTGCTAGTAAAAGGATTCATAGAAACAATTAGAGTGCATGCTGGAAAGAAGGGACTTTTTTGCAAGAAAAAAAAAGAATGCATGTACCTGCATTTTGATCTTAAATCTTTTAAGATCTCTGTGTGTGTGTGTGTGTGTGTGTGTGTAATTCCCTTCTCACCCCTATGGGTGGTATGTGTCTTCCTCAACCTCGGGTCCTCTACTAGAGGCCTGGGAGTTTGAGGGTTCTGTGCAGTATCTTAGCTGTTCCTTGCACTGCACTCTTCTGGACAGAGAGCTCTGGTGTTGTTCCTGGGATCTGTTGGACCTATTCTCCCAGCTTGGGGATCACAGCCCTGAGTGCCCCTACCACCACTGGGACCACTTTGGCCTTCACTTTCCACATCATCTCTAATTCCTCTTTCAGGCATATTTGTTCTCCAGCTTCTCATACTCCTTCTTCCTGATGTTGCTGTCACTTGGCACCACTACATCTATAACCACAGCTGTCTTCTGGTCCTTGTCTATTACCACGATGTCCATTTGATTGGCCACTACCTGCCTGTCCCTCTGGATCTGGAAGTCCCACAGGATTTTAGCCCTGTCATTCTCCACAACCTTCTGTGGAATCTCCCATCTGGACTTGGGAGGGTCTAGCCCATACACTGTGCAGATGTTCCTTTACACAATGCCAGCTACTTGGTTGTGCCGTTCAGTGTATGCTGTTCCTGCCTGCATCTTACGTCCTGCCACTATATGTTGGATTGTCTCTGAGGCCTCTCTGCACAGTCTGCACCTTGGGTCCTGTCTAGTGCGGTAGACACCTGCTTCTATGGATCTGGTGCTTAGTGCCTGTTCTTGTGCTGCTATGATCATTGCCTTCATGCTGTCTTTTAGTCCAGCCCTTTCCAGCCACTGGTGGGATTTCCCAATGTCAGCCACCTCAGCTATCTGTCAATAGTACATTCCATGCAGGGTCTTGTCTTGCATTGGCACTTCCTCTGCTTGATCTTCCTTCCATGTCTGCTGCTGCCTCAGGCATTCTCTCAACAGCTCATCTTTAGGGACCATCTTACTGATGTACTCCTGGATGCTCTGGATTTTATCCAGGGCAGTGGCTTGGATGCTCATCAGACCCCGCCCTCCTTCTTTCCGCCTAGTAAACAGTTTCTGGGTGTTGGACTTGGGATGGAAGCCTCCAGAGCTTCCGGGTCTTCACATCGGCAATCTCCATGTCCTCCTTTGGCCAGCTATACTGGCAGGGTAGCTGATGACTGGCAGGGCATACATGTTGATGGCGTGGATCTTGTTCTTCCCATTGAGCTGGCTCTTCAGGATCTGTCTTATCCTTTGGTGGTACTTGGTTGTTGCTGTCTTCCTTGCCTCCTCATCGTGGTTCCCATATGTCTGTGGGATACCAAGGTACTTGTAGCTGGTCTGTATGTCTGCTATGTGACCTGCTGGTAGTTCCACCCCATCAGTCTTAACTACCTTTCCTCTCTTTACTACCATCCGGCCACACTTCTCCAGTCCAAATGACATCCCAATGTCCTCACTGTAGATCCGTGTCGGGTGGATCAGTGAGTCGATCTCTTGTTCACTCTTAGCATACAGCTTGATGTCATCCATGTAGAGGAGGTGGCTGATGGTAGTTCCACTCTTGAACTTGTATCCATATCCAGTTCTTATGATAATCTGGCTGAGGAGGTTCAAGCCCATGCAGAATAGCAATGGGGACAGTGCACCACCTTGGTATATGCCACACTTGATGGCCACTTGTGCAAGCTGCCTTGAGTTGACTTCCAGTGTTGTCTTCCACAGTCCCACTGAGTTCTTGAGGAAGGTCCTGAGTGTCCTGTTGACTGTATAGTGCCAGGCATTCACAGATCCATGTGTGTGGCATTGAGTTGTAGGCTTTCCTGTAGTCAATCCAGGCTGTGCTCAGATTGGTCTTTCTAGACCTTGAGTTTCGGGTGACTGCTCTGTCTATGAGCAACTGGTGTTTGGAGCCTCTGGTGTTGTTCCCAATGCCATTCTGAGCTGTGCTCATGTACTGACCTATATGGTCCTGCAGCTTGGTGGCTATGATGCCTGATGGGACTTTCCATGTTGTGGGGAGGCAGGTTATTGGCCAGTAGTTGGATGGTGCTGTTCCCTTGTTGGGGTCTTTCATGATGAGCACTGTCCTACCTTGTGTTAGCCAGTCTGGGTGGGAGCCTGCTGCTAGCACCTGACTCATCTGTGTTGCTAGGCGTTCATGCACTGCTGTTAGTTTCTTTAGCCAGTAGATGTGGATCATGTCTGGGCCAGGTGCTGTCCAGCTCTTCACGTTCTTGGCCTGCTGTTGGATGTCTGCTACTGTGATGGTGACTGGTTCCTGCTCTGGGAGATTTCTGTGGTCTGCTCTTGGGTCCTGCAGCCACTTTGCACTGGTGTTATGTGTCTTCTCTTTCTCCCATATGTTCTTCCAGTACTGTTCAGTTTCTGCTATTGGTGGCTCTGCTGTTACTGTGTTGTTGCACTGCAGTTGGGAGTACATCTCGGATGGTTCTTTGGCGAACAGGGCATTTATCTTCTTGGCCTCTGCTTCTCTAGTGTATCTCCTTAGTCTGGTAGCCAGTGTTGTGAGCCTTTGTTTAGCAGTCTCTAGGGCTTCAGATGGAGTGAGGCCCCTGTATTTTTTCAGTAGCCAAGTCTTATCCTTACTCTCCACACCCTTCTGTAGTTCCACCAGCTGACTAACTTCTCTCCGAGTTGCCTTGATCTTAGCCTCCAATCTCATTTTCCAGGGGAGGGGGGGTATGCACTGCTGTTCTTCTTGATCATGTAGCCAAGCATCTCCAGGATTACAGTGGCTGTACCATATACTAGTTCATTGGTTTGTTATACTGGTAGCAGGAGTTGTTGCGAGGGCTCTGTTGGCATCTTCTAGCATATTATCTGATGTTACTTCTCCACTGTGCCTTGGTAATCGGTCTCGAGAGTTGACTGCAGCTAGTTTATCCATGATCTTTTGCCTCATATCAGCTGCTGTGCTCTGTAATGGAGGGGGTGGCAGTGATGTTCCAGCCTGTGATGTTCCAGCTTCAGGTGTTGGCTGCACCTCCAGTTGTTCTTCCGGGTCTTCTTGAGTCTGGGATATAATGTGTAGCTGGTCTATCTCAAGTTGTGAGAGCAGCTTCCTCTTCACTATGTTGAAGCGTTGGGTAACTAGCTGTTTCTCAGTCAGTGTGAACACAGATAGAGATAGAGAAATGAACACAGATAGAGAGCTTGGTACAAGGTCCCACAGCAGCTCCCTCCCAACCAGAAACGCGCGTCAGCGCCTTGGCATGTGAAACGTTACGATGTACAATGCACATTGAAACGGTGAACATGACATTGTTTCTCAGTCAGTGTGGATGCAGGTCTTCTGTCCATCCATAGTTCCCTCATGTGTTTCATATATCCCCTCTCATTAGATCTGCTGTTGTAGTAGCATTCCATCAATTCCAGGTTCTCTTGTCTCATCCATATATGGTTTGTCCAATAGCCCACTTATCATCAGATTGTCCTGGTTCCCCAACATCTGATGCAGATGTTGTTAAACAGGGCAACATCCGAGCCAGCATGACTCTCTTAGTTCGTGTCACTCTCATGTTTTTGAAGTAGGCAGGTGAAGCGTTAGGGGTTCTTTGCCCAAGGACCCCTACTGGTAAGGTAGGTACAGCCAGGATTTGAATCCCAGTCTCCTGCTCCAAAGGCGGCATTCTAACCACTACGCTATCCAGCCGCTATTTTATTTAGATATAGATAGATAGATAGATAGATAGATAGATAGATAGATAGATAGATGTACATACACACACACACACATATATTTTTTCATAGAGAAAGAGAGAGAGAAAAGTTTATATCTCTGTAGATATAGAGATGCAGACATGCACACACATGTAGAGGAAAACCCTTGGCAGTCACTTTCCTGGAAACAAAGGAAGGGGGGAGGAGGAATTGTCCAGTGGTAGCCGGAGGTCCAGACAGAATTCCTTGCAAGCTGTTCCCAAAGTGCCTCCATCTGGACAGGATTTTCTTAAACCGTCTTAGAGTCAAGCCAGTATGAGTACAGGACAGGAGCAGCCTAAACAGTAAGCACAGATATGCCTAGAAAGTACACTCCTCCAAAGAAGGAATATTCTCAGACATAGGACAATCATGGGGAATTTTACTAGTTAATTCTAATGTAGGACCAAGAATGGTGGTATTAAGGGAAGCTTTGTCTCGGAGCTCACAATATGATTCTAGGATAAGGTATTTGGGGGCCAAACTGATTGAGAGTTTTATATAGAAACACAGTTTCAAAGGAAGCAAACATCTGGCACTGAGAGAGGGTAGCCCCTGCACTTATTCAGGATCATGTAACAGTTTGTAAAAACACATTTTCATCACCCCCTACCCCCATACAATAGCTGGCTGAGATTTCTCAAACTGTCTCAGCTTTAACAGTGGTATAATAGCCCACTGTACTCACTAAGAACCAGATCCAAGGGTGCCACTTTGGCAGGAATTAACCCCCACTTTATTTAATGCTTGGTCAAGACCTCTGATTCCTCAAAGTCTTGCAAAGTTTAAGCATGATAAACATAAGAGGGCAGGGAAGAGAATCGATGTAGGCTGCATTGGCCATGAATGTGGGGCTACCTTTATGGCTACTTTCTTACAGCCAAAAAGGATATGAGAATGTCATCTGAATTTCCTACTGTATATACTTATATGGGAAGTTAGAAGCAAAAACCAATACGGGCAAATAGAGCAGGGATACTGACTCAAAATCCAACAGATGTACTTTAGTGAGCTATTTTGTAGCCTGAACCCCATTTAGGCATGGTGTGAAATTTCATTACAGAAAAGCAGTGTTTAATATGTACATCCAGGGAGGCGGTCATTTTGCATTAAAAAAAAAAAAGACTGGACCAATCTTTTAGAAACAAAGGGCAAGCCTAACTGTGATAAAGCTCTCTTTAAAGAGACTGTGGATTAGTGTTGCATTTAATCTAAGACAAGTAAGGGGCTCATACCCTCACCTTCCATTTACAGCTGGGCTTCAATCCTGTGGACACCTCTAGCTATTTTGCTGTGTACAGAACAAATGTACACAATATAATAGCATGGAAATTAATCTAGTTATTTCCTTTGTAATATTTCAGAACACCATATAGATGCTAGTAAACTTCACCGATTTTAGGCCTTTAGAATTTACAGTAGTCTTTGCTGCCCAACTGTCTCTTTTCTGTAGACTCCAAGAAAAGCTTCTTAATCCTTTCTTTTTTCACATTGCTTACAGGTCATTCATATTTGCAGCCAGTCTGATCATTCACTGTAGAAGATCCAACATCAGATGCAATTTGGAATAATAACAACAATCAGCCCACCTTGTTGATGTTACATTGACCTGCACTGGAAATGCCGACTGAAAGTATTCACAGTTCAGTTCTAAGAATACCACATCTGCTATATTTGTATTGTAGGGACCCTCCACCCCCACCCCATAAGGGATGACTCAGCGGGCTGGGTTTCACCAAAGTCATCTTTGCCCATTTGTGTGAACAGAAAGGCCTGTCAATGAAAATTATTTTCTATGTCATTAATGAAATTAATCACATTTAGTAGCTCACCCCCTTGTTCTCCATTCCCCAAAGAGCTCTTAAGATCAAGTAAAAGCATCAGCCCACAGATGTCACTCATGTCTCCATTCCCACATAACCAATAAAAACTGTAGAAGTGTTTCACAGGCAACAAAGGAGTTAAACTTCCCTTCTTACTCCAAGCAAACTGACAATCAAGGCAAATGAGGATAAAGTCAAGGACATTCAGAGAGGAATTATTGGAAACAACTCTGGAAAATGAAGCTGGCAAACAGGGGCCTCTCTCCATTCACTATCCTTTCTCAGAAATCCTGTGGGAATTTCTGCTGGGAATACCTATCAGAGCTGTGCTGCGTTTTCTCCAGTGGATTATGCCTCAGCCACTCGCCATCACTGCTCCATTTCAGCTAATTGTCTCAGATGTTGTCATTCGTTATCCTCTTAATGAGAAACACAACTTTCCTGCACAACCAACGCAAGGACCTGGCAGCCATGGAATCCTGAAGATCAGCAGATGCAGGTCTGTAAAACAGCAGTTTGTTCTGGACTGAAATTACACAGAGGAGGCATGTGATTCCAAACAGCATCAAACTCAACCATTAGTTTGAAACTTTTCAAACTAGTTTGAAAGCAACCATACTCCCCCTAATAAAAAAAAAATAAGAGACAGGCTGAGGACTTAGCACTGTTATCTAGCGCTTAAGGCAAATATTGGTTGCCATGAAGGACCGCCATCTTGCTTCAGATGTTTCCTGTGGTGTTGGGCGGCACTTATGTAGTCTCAGATGTTTTCATTCCATTCTTGGGAAGAACATTACTGGCCTGATTCAAAGCTTCAACCATCAATAAGCAGAATACATAAAGTTATAAATCACAGCTTTGGGGAATAACTAAATCCACTTGAAACCACCAACTGTTTGCGCTTAGGGCAATTCTTTTCCTCAAGTGTTAAGCCAATTTATCTACAGGATTCAAGTGGGTATTGATTATTCCCATAGCCCATGATTTATGGCTTCATGCATACATTTATAGCGTTCACCATTTCTGCTTAGCACTGAAGCCCCCAATCAGTATGCACTGCACTGAAAGCAAAAAATTATTATGAAGTATGTACTGCGAAATAAATGCATAGCTTGTGCCCTGCTTATCATTCTGTAGTGAGGAGAATCACAATGCTGCAGTGAATTTAATACTAGTAGTTATCATCACTGCAGTGTTTTTCTTTAGGGGAGGGAACAACTCCAGTCTCTCTCTTTTCCTCATCCATTTTGAGTGAGTTTTTGTTGTTATTTAAATGTTTTCCTTTCCTTGGTGCCTTGGAAAATCATTCGACTCTCACAATTTAACCAGTTCCAAACTAATATATTTTCCCAGTGCTCAGCTGTATTTTCTTTTAATAAGATGTGGCCAAGGGAACATGGGAACTGTCTGAGAAATGATATGCTCTGTGAGTAAGAAAATACATGCTTAAGAAATGTCTCTCTCTTGCACATACGTGTCTATTTTTCCACCCTTACTTCATTGGACTGCCGTGAATTTTCACTCTAGAAAATGTGGATCTTTGAGCCAAGTTCAGGTAGGTTAATTAAATGGACTGGAAAAGAACCTGATGCTTGGAAAAATTGAAGGCAATAAAAAAGAAGACAAGGTGACTAGATACCAGAATTGAAGACAAATGCATGCACTTAAAAGAACTCAAAAAAGCAGCTACTCACAAACAGTTCTCCTGAAATGGTGTCCATTGGGTTATGAAGAATCAGAAACCATCGAATAACAAACTGATTATGTCCCACTAATTTCAGTAGCCATAGTTCCTGGATTTTGAGAACTTCAAAAGAAGCTAAGTAAGTTAAATACAAGCATTTTACTGTGAGATTTGTGATCTTCTAACGTTTCCAATCAGGGAAAATAAATACTTGAGTAGTACATTACCGGATACTGATTACTTTAGGCCATGTTTTGCCCATCTTTTCCATTTTGAAAAGGCCAAAGTTATTTGTCTGTTGTGAGTACAGTGTAGTGATTAATAACATCAGGTAAGGGCAATCTAACTAAGCTCTCCACAGCAATTCAGCCAGACTCTAGCACAGGACCAAAGTCAGAATCAATCAGCCCCATTGGCTTGAAACTCTGGGCTCAGGTTTCTACTCAAGGTTAGCATCCAGCCACCTAGCTCACGAACAAGGCTGGCGCTCCATTGAGGTCCAAGAACAGCTCCTTGGGAATGAAAGTCTACATGTAAGTAGCCCAGCATGCATGAATGACTTTGCAATCAGGCCAGGTTTTAATGACCACTAGCTGAATATGGTGAAAGGTCCCCTGTGAAAGCACTGAGTCGTGTCTGACCCCTTGGGGGGATGCCGCTTTCGTGACGTTTTCTTGGCAGACGATAGCAGGGTGGTTTGCCATTGCCTTCCCCAGTTGTGAGCGAGCCTCGTGTGGTGCAGAGTGGTAGGCGGCACTATTGTAACCGAAAACTTTCCCTGCAACCCGAGGTTGATCCCAGCAGAAGCTGGATTCTCGGGTAGCCGGCTCAGGTCGACTCGGCCTTCCATCCTTCTGAGGTTGGTAAAATGAGGACCCAGCTTGCTGAGGAAGGTGACAACTGGGGAATTTGACCTTGGACTGTACAATTATACTTCTGCTACTTCACTTGCTAGTCCTGCCCCAGGACAGGACACTGTCATATTTTATATCTGGTTAGCAGGATATAAAAAGGCTGAGGAGTCTTACAATACTTCATGTCTTGTCTCTAATGTTATGATCCAACTCTGCATAATAAAATATGCATCAGTATTATGCTTGTATAACTGAAACCAAGTGATAAAGGCACACGAGTATTAACAGCTTCTGTACCAACCTGTGAAAATGAGGTGGTGTAAGTCTGGCTGTTGCACGAACACAGGGATAACAAAGAAGGGATGGAATGAAAATATTGGCTTCAAAATGAACAGGCTAGAGCTTTTTTTATCTGCCAATTCAACAACAGTAACAAATGTCTTTTTATTTCATGGTTACAGTCAACATCCCTGTGCATTTTTGAGCCTAGAAAGATAAAATAATAATTTATAAACATGTACATCACCTTCTCTGCCTATCTGCATTCGGTTAGCACCTATATGTTGTTCTTTTAATGCCAAGCAGCAGATCATGCACCTTCAAGAGATTCCTTAAATCTTCCTCACTTCCAGCCTTCAAGGTGGTTATCATCAGCATATATGTAATTGTTACGTTTCTCCTAGCAATTGTAATTCCAATTTCTATTTTTTCTAGTGCAACATTTCCCACAATATATTCTGCATATAAATTAAATAAGTGACAATATACAACTTTAATACATCCCTTTCCCAATTTTGAACCATTTGGTTGCTCCATATTTCATTCTAAATGTGGTTTTCCTGGTCACCATACAAATTATTCAGTAGGTAGATGAGATGGCCTGGCATACTTCTTTTTTTAATCCTTTCCTAAAATGACAGCCAGTGGGATTGATAAGGCCAGCCTATCTGATGGGTGCAGAGTTGGGAAAGAACTGAGCATGCATGCACGTGTTGTAAGAGATCAAAGAGCGCCCATAAATAATTTATCTGTAACTGAAACAGAGTAAGCCTCCCCTTTTAAGACCATTTTTTCTTCTTAGAACACAATTTATCATAATATGGTAGCAACTGAGAATATATATTTTGTTGCCAGTAAATGCCAAACCACATCTATTCATGATATGACTGGTGGTTGACCTGTGACTGCAGTTAGGGATGTAGCCCAATTGATTTGCCCTCCCAGTTTCAAGTCATGCATCAGCTGCAACACCAAAGTTGAAGAGATGAGATAGTGTGATGATTTGTGAGATTGTGACAATTGCAAGGAATGCTGCCCACAGGTGACCAGTTATAAATGCCTTTATATGGACTTGGACCACAAGAGTAAACTGAAGCAGCTGCTCATGTACCATCCATTCAACAACTCTTCCTGAGCTCCTGGATGGAACCTCAAGACTGATGTTGAAGTTCCTGAGATTTCTAGATTTAGGAGATGTCAACATCCACATCCCAGGGGAATCTCCATGTCACAGAGCTGAGAGTTCATGGCTCCCATGGCATGTATGGGCTTTTAAGTAATATTAGCCCCAACACACACATTTGATCTGGTCTTTACATTGGAGATGATTCCCATATGGAAGACATTAACATTTATTCTTTGCTGTGGTCTTGCTAGTCCTCTGCATGTGGATCCTATGGGAGCCAGAGAGCACTTGGACAGGGATATTCTCTAGTAAACTGGCACGCAGCTCAGTTGTGTCTTGATTCCCATAGTAGGGAATAATCAGAGCACTGGATGAGAGTGCTTTTGTAAGGCCTTTGTCCAATTGCCAATCCCAAACAGCTCCCTAGTTTACCAATGTGCTAAAGATGAAGTAATTAGGAAAAAAGCCTATAGTGGTGAAAAATTTTGACCATCTTTAGTAAATGATATTAAACCAGGGAATATTACGTTTGAGTCTACCTGGTGGTGGTGGTAGGAGCAGCAAAGTGTCAATTATTTGTGCTTATTGTGTCTGCAGATTCCTACCCAGCAGCCCTGTTCAGAGTTATCTGGACCATTTTGGAGAAAGATGGGCAAGACAAAGTGTCTGCCGGCATGCTGGATCTGTGGATTTCTTTATACATTAAATTGTTCCTATCCACTCCCACATCATTTGGGCAGAGTCCACAATGGTGAGCAAGACAGAGTCTTGTAAAATTATCACCTGAGGGTGGATAGGATTCTCTGTGATATGAACATCACCACCTGTGTTCTTCATTCACACTCCTTCAGGCTGCTGGATCCAGGAGACTGTCAATGCTTTAAGGGAGGAGCTGATGCTGCCTGCCTTGAAGGAGGTGGCAATACACCCTCTTTTAAAGAAGCCTACCCTGGACCCAACCATTTTTTGAGATTCTGCCCAATCTTCCCTTTTTAATTCATCTTGTGGCATTTTGGAGCCATTCTACTTCCAATGGACTCTGGGCAGTGACCAACAAAATTGCAATACACTTAGAAAAACAAATATAGTAAAATTCCTATAAAAACCCACCATCATATGCCTCCATTCAGCTTAGACCAAAGGACAAAGAACTATATCCATGTTAACTTGTTTATGAAAAGCCATGCGGGGGCTACTACTTGGTAGGCTTGTTCATAGCCCATGTACGTCAAAGGAGTTTGTGTGGGGACCCTCAGCAGGCCCTGTTGAGATGACTGAACCAGGCAGGCAGATTCTGTTCTGCTGAGGCATTTCCTAATGTAACTTGACACTATGCAGTGTAGGTTTAAAAGTGACCATCATCACTTTGAATTGGTTCCAGAAGTCCACTGGTACAGCAATTTCAAAATAGGTGTTCTTCTACACTAGCTGGGTTGACTGGATAGTGCTCTACCCTCTGTGTTTTATACTTGTAGTTTGAGTCACCTTCAATGACAGCCCAACAGAGTATGTTGCAGTTTTATATCAGTTTTTTTTTTTTTACTTTATAACACCAAGAATTTTGCTTTATACAATGCCCAGAATTGCACGATTGGGCAGTTACCAAATGTAGTAAGTAAATAAGTAAATAAAATTGACTGAGGCATGTTTTTACAAATGTTATTTTCAAAACAAAACAAGTTCACACAAACATTGAGAAATATGGTCCCTGGATAACCTCTGTATTACAGAATAACAGTGGGAGGGGGAAAGCTCTAGTATAGAAACCAATATGAAATGCTTTAGTACAGTTCATTTCAAAGTGGAACATTCACTTAACTTTCTTTATATCTGCAAATATACAAATGTGTGTTCAGTTAATATTTCTGGAATCCAGGTGGACAGAGGTAGATATTTCAGACCACTCATTATTTGCTCATGACCCAGTTGCAAGATTGGATTTGCAGCCGAGTATATGTTCAACGAAGAGCTGTAACCAGCCACAGCTCCTAGACAAGTGTACAAACATTTGCATTGCATTCACATTTTACACACATTTAAAATGTCACAGGTATACATCATAGAAGAGCAATGTAGTGCTGTTCAGATGTTATGATCTACAATTGTCATAAACCCTTGCCATTTGCCGTGTGGCTAAGGCAGACAGAAGTTAGAATTCCAAACACTTAAGACTTCACCAGGATCCTTTCTTTCCCTTGGCATATACCTTTAAAAGTGTCTTATGCAAAATGGAAATTGGTGACTAAGAATTATTTGCCAATTGGCATTTGCTCCAAATGTTGCTGTTCGACTTAAATTCCCGAAAGTAGAAACTGCAGGTACAAATGAACACTCAATTAGCATCCTCAAGGAAATATATACACTACCATGGTAAAGGTCAGCTGAAAGGAAAGTTTGGGGTAATACTATACTGGCATAATTATCCTACTGAAAACAAAGAGCAATCAACATGAAAAAGGCACACCAATCCTGCATACCAAACACTTCCAAGTTGTATAAAACTGTGCCAGTAATATGCTGTTCCCTGCTAATCCAAACGTTGGGTAAAATATTAGAGGGATTAATCATGGCTAATTGGAAACCAAATAATTAACCATGATGCAACTGTACAAAATCTTTAGAACTGATCAGCACAACTAAGTGCACAGAAAATTGTTCCTGCTGACATTGAAAAAAATACATTGAAGAAAAAAAGTTTGGCGAGGAATAGGTAAAACAGAATCAGCTGAGCAGTCCTGAGCACAAAGAATCAACAGGGGACAAGAATCAAGTGCATTCTGAGCTTCAGCAAGGGTTCAAACACTGGAAGCAATTAATAGAATCAGATGTAAACTAAGAGGCATCCATACTGCACCTTCAAGGCTGGAGAACAGGAGAGATTTTAAAGAAATTCATATATGCATTCTTAGGAAGGAAACGTAAAGATTTTTAAAACCATCAAGATCACCTGAAATATACATTATATTAAATGTTGAGATAGTTGGGCTTAATTCTTAATTGATTAATAACATTTCACAGCAGGGTAAAAACCCTCCTTCACCACATAGGGTTAGTTATTGAAGAATGCAGACAAGCTAAGCAAACCAACTTTGCATTGCCTGCCCCAAAGAAGGCTGCTCCCATGGCAGAAGCAACTTAATTGAAGAATTCCCGTGAGGATTCAGGCAGTGGAGGAATAAAAGACAGTGACTTCTTCAGCTCAGCAGGGAGGCAAAATTAGACCTCCTCAGAAGAACGCTCCAACACGTAAAAGAAATGGCCTGACATTCTAGTCAATAGTACAACAGATGTAATGTCAAGTTTAGGGGGGGAAAAAGGTGATTTGAAACTCCAGGATTTAACAGATGAGACAGTTTGCTTTATACATTCCCTGAGCCTTTGAATCAGAAATGCCCTTGCTGCCACCCCCCAATTTTGTATTCTATTAGTATTATCATGGTAGTAAGAATATTTTTACCAGGATGCTCTAAACAATGCAGTACTTCTTGCATTCTATATTTTTTTCTATAATTTATTTTTACAAATCTATATATTTTTCTCTTTCAGACTTAAGTGGGAGGGTGAAGATTATTTCCTAGCTAGTCAGTGGAATCTTCAGCTGAGGAAGCCGCATAAGCAGAAATTACAGACTGAGTAGCCACTGAAAACAGAACTCAAATAGGCCTTGCAGAAATACATTAATCTCCCATAAGGCACCCAATTGAAACATCACAATGCTGATGCAAGGAGAACTGATTCCTACTCTAGATATACATCAGCTACCTTAGGTAGGGAATACTTTAGTAAGGTTTAAACAGCAAAGAATGAGTTATTCTTAACCCTCCCTATCAGTAGCTTTTCAGTTAAACACCTGATGCTATCCTGGCCCAGGGAAGAGAGAGATTTAAAATTCCTTCACACAGGGCTCTTATGATTTCAAACTGACAGTAAAGTTGTTTCTACTTTGTGATACCAGAGACACAAACTTTTGAAATGCAAAGGTGTCACTCTCTCCCATTCCCTGGGGCACGTTCTTTATGTTTACTTCAGCATCAGCTGCTTACATGATGAATTTTCATTATCTTGTGATAATGAGTTCTACACATCAAGACGTAAATTCTTTCAGAAGATGATAAATTGCTTTCTATGAATCATCAATATATTGCATAATTACATAATCCAAATTGTCATGCACCGTTCCCTTAAAAAATAAATGTGAGAACTGAATCCAGTATTTTTTATCAAGAGCTCCAAAGTACAAAATGCATTTTTATGTTCATCAAATGTTATGAATCTTATGTTCATGAAAGATGAAATGTGTTCATTTACTAACAATTAGTTACCTTAATGGAAAGAAAAAGAAAAGCTGCTGCTTTATTTCACTTCAATTATCTTGTAATGTAAAAAATGAACCCAACATCAATGCACATTTTCTTTTTTAACCAACTAAAAAAGGCTGCCAATCTTATGGCAAAATTAATGCTTATGATGAATCTGAAAAGATGCTAAAGCAGGCCTTGCACACCAGCGAAAGAGGGTATCTTTGCAGCAAACATAAAAGCAGTTTGCAAATGGACTAACAACAGATGTAAATAACTAGCAGCCCTTAGAGAAGAAGTATTTTCTGTTGTGTGATCAAAAATGTTGTATTGTGTATGCTCATATGCATGCAATCTTCATAGAGCAAATAAACATTTCAGTAGACCTATGAGCAATACACCACCACTGCTTTATCTTGCATTAAGAGTTTAATGGTCTATGGAAAAGCTTTCCAGGAGCAAGCATTAATCTTTGTGACCTCTCTCTGTAATGCTCCCTGGTATGATTCTCTCGGGCCCCAAGATTTTTCCTAGCATCAATAGCTGTCTGGGGTACTGGATTCCAATATCCATCTTGACTTGAGGCTGTTCTTCACAAGCTTCCAATGTTAGGAAAGCTCTTCAGCTTTTCAGGAAAGTCATCTTTGTACAAGACTGGATCTGCCCGGTGCTCCACCACTTTCAGGGGCATGGTCCCAAAGACAGATGCAAACTTGTTAATGCATTCAGACCTAGGGAAAGAAATAAATGCAATGCTTATAAACAAAAGTGCCCCACAGCATGTTTAACTATGTTTACTTACCAACCTATTACAGCTCCCCCTTTCATGTTCACCCCAAATATTTATTATTCACTTAAATAGGAGCAAAGCAAATCTAAAACAAATAGGATATGCTTTCCAGAGATGTTAAGGTATTGCAAATGCAATAAAGGCAGCACCTAAAAGATTAATGTTATTATGGTGCCTACTCTGTCAGAAGTAGGAAACAGGACAAGAAGCCTCTCACGCTGGAAAGATGTGAACCTCTATGACTGAAGTATATAATCAAGGCAAAGAGAAAAGAGATGCTGTCAATTGCACAGTGTGCAGAGTGGCCAAAGTTTCATTAGCTCCTCTCCACCAAAATTCCAGACATTCTTAAAGCAGTGAACATGCCGTAAACTACAGTGGATTAACTGCCAATATATCCCTTAATCAGCCACTGCCAGGTCAAATTTGGTTCTATACAGGACTTGCAAAAATAAGCCTGCAGGAAACAAAAGACATACAAAAATACTTCTTTGATTGTTATTTTATATCTTGCACTAATGACTGCTTGAAAATTTAAATTACAACATTTTTTTTAAGAACTAAAACCTGAAACTGACTAGTTTATTTTCATTGTCCAAACTCAGTGAAATGAAGAGTCCACATTTTTAAAAAGCGTTTTGAATTCTTCTTTGCCCCACCCATCACCCCACATCTCTCCATAAGGCCAGTGGGTACTTGAAATAAGAGAAAACATTGATGTTAGAGGATATAGTTATTTCAGCTGTGATGTTTGGAGAATATTTAGATAGATCTTGCTGAATATTTAGCAAAATAAATTTCAATGAATATGAAACAATTGGCCGAAAGGTACATAACTGCTAAGGAACAGATAGGTTATTCTTTCCTAAAAATTGGCCACTTTAATACACTTCTTTTACTGCAAAATCTGTCCCAGAAGCATGCAGATATCTTTAACTAGTTGATGCTTTCAAACTTAAAGTTGAAATCCAAGAGGAAACTTGAGGCCCCAATACCACATGAAGCCCAGTGAGACCTTCAAGAATGTCTCTCAGAATTATTACAGAATTATACTTTTTATCACACAGACAAGGCAAGTAAGATGTTAGTTAATTTATTTATGAGATGTATAGCTAAATAAACTATATTCACTGTATCTCATTAGTGGAAAACAAATTTAAATTTTGCCTTAGCCTCCCAATAGTTGAAACAGGATCCTTGGCTCAGCACTTAGAGGTCAAGTGCCCAAAAAGGAGTATGTCCCAGCCTTGTGACCCATGCATTCCAGACTCTCTCAGCACACTTGAATAATCAATGCCTGAAGCAAAGGCAGTTTTAAGATGAAGCACCTAGTTATTGCAATACAATGACCAAAAGGTGAGGCAATGAGGAACTACTATGGAAGTTTGTTAAAATGTTAGTTTCCAATTATCTAGAGCTATAGGAACTTTTTCTATTTCTCCAGTAAGAACTAGCATTGGAAATATTTAATGTACTTTTGCAAAATGAAGACACAAATAGATAGTATGAGCACAACTCTAATGTCAACACAGCAGCTTTTTGAAATGAACAGCAGCTGTCTGAAATGAACTTCAATTTGATCTCCTCCTTGGAGAGGGCATGGGTTTGCATAATAAAATCTCCTAATCTAAATTATGATTTCATTTTCTATTTGCTATACATAGTACCATTTAAGCCATAAATGTTCCCTACTTTTAAGAAATGATGCACCAGGAAAATGTTAGCATAGACTAGTAGAAATATTACCAGTACCACCAAAGATAAAATGGGTGCATTCACAAATACTCCATCTATCCCACTGATGATTCCCATTGCAGATGTGCTGTGGAAGAGGAGCTGGCAAGAAATTTCCTACCTGAAGACTATAATTATGTCTGACAGTTTGAAACATTAAGTACCCATTCTAAATGATGGACAATGAAGGTGATTCAAAACAGTAGCATTTTGATCACTGCATTATTATATTAAATTGAAAAAGCAAAGTATTTAGCTAATAGTCCAAAACTTCAAATCCCCTAAATTTAATGTGGTTTCATCTATGACTGTCAGGCAATAGATATTTCTGCCATGTCCAACTGTATCAAAAATGTAGTATACTGCTACAGTAGTGTAGGTGTTTTATTCTTTTGGTAAGTTCACAATGATATTCTTTGAGGCTCTTGTTGAAAAAAGTAGATAAGAGTAATTTCACATTCAAAGTTTGCAAGGAATCCATCACTTCCGTTTGGAAACTGCCCTATAGGATAATACATCATGACTGAGCAGTAATTTCCAGACAGCTTTCCCAGAATTTAATCTGCTTATTTCATATTATATACCCTCATGCCATCTGAAATAACTTATCACCATTCTTGGTGTTCACATGCTTAAATATCTCAAAACTTGAAGCTATTTACTTATTTTATATCCTATCTGCCTTTCTGTCTTGTCTGTCTATCTTTTAATCCCATCTCATAAATCAATTCTTCCTAAATGCTATGACAGTGTTTTTTTCAACAGTGATCTCTAACATTTTGATAAAAGATAGAGATGATAAACGTGCAAAGCAAATTACAAATATCTTTGTAATGTTACAGAGAAAACATATTAGGACACATAGCCTTCAAACTGTTGATCAAACTTTTAATCTGAAATATATTCTGAAATATAAATTAACTTCACTTGCTTGAATTCTTGCATTAACATTCCTTGTCACTTTAATTTTTTTAGTGACATACAGCAATACCCTTTTTGTACCATTGCACTGTTTTCCTTGTATATATGAACTGAAAATTAATCTTCGTATTTATCCTTGTTTATCGTGACAAAGGCTTGCTAATTAAGGCTTGTTGAAACTGCCCAAAAAGTTTGGTTTAAGAACAATTCAATCCTGTTTCAGAGAGCAGCAATACCCAAACTGAGCAACCATAAATCATGTGCAGTTATTATTCTAGGAATACAGGAATGCATATATTTTACCTGAAATATTATTTAGATAATAGTATTATAATGTGTGCGTATACATCCATATATACCGATACATTTTATGGGTTCTCTCACTCCAGTAAGGTTTTTACACATGGACCAATAGATTTAGCTGAACTTTGGACACAATTAGCTAACTTCTTAGAGGATGGTATGATAATAGATTAAGCATAAGAAAGGAGAAAAGAACAGGATGAGACACTCACCTTTCCACCATGTGTGTCTGATCTAAGGATAACCCATCAATGGCTGTGCATTCTGGACATTTGAATTTTTTTCTGGGTGTCACCTATATAAAGACAGTATAAGCACAGATTTAACAGTGCAGACATTAATCTCGCTACTCAAAAATGCAACATTTGAAATGCAACCTGTTTGGCAAATGGAAATCAAATTCTTGAATACGAAGGGAAAAAATATCCATGCCATTTACTTCCAACTGGCTTAACTGACTGCAAAGCTCACAGTGGCCCAATAAAAAAAATAGCATTGGAGGGGTTTTGCCTGCTGTAAGTGGAAAGTAGCAGTGATGACAAGCTTCTTAATTCCTGTTTAATGACTGTTTTCTCACTGCCAAGGTTCCTGTATAAACACCATTTGCTCTTGCGGCCATAAAAGTGATGAAATATAGCTTCCCATACTTCACCGTAACCTTAATCCAACAGACACACTTTGCTCATTTAATAGCTGATTGGCAAACTCTGTGCGGCTCTCCCAACTGTATGACTTAGCAGGGCCCTAGCAGAGTTTGGAACTCTTGCAGCAAACACACATGCTTTATCTTTTAAGGCTTTTCTTAGAAACACAACCATGGGTCTGGGTAAATGTTGATGGACAGGCAGGAAAATAGACCTTGCTAACTGAAGTAATGCCTTGAGGCCCCTAAATCTCATTCCAAGTTGACACATTTCAAAACGAACTGAAAGGGAGGATCTAGGCCAAAAAGGTATTGAAGCATGTCAGGAAATTCATTCAGGGATAAAAGTTCATTTAAAAACTGATCTTGCAATTAATGTTTTTGCAATGAACAGTCTAATAAATCAGCTCCTGCAGCAGAGACAGACGGGAATGGATTGTTCCTCCTGACCCCCACCCCCAATAAAAACTTGTTTATTTTTAAAAAATGGTTTTACTTCCCTGCAGCTATCTGGTCATAATGACCACAACCAATGGCACATTTTCATTAACAAAGAGATGTATGGATTTGGGGAGTTGAGTCTTTTACAAATAGATGGGATCATCTTCAAAGGAAATGAGAAAAGAGGCACAGTGTTAAGCTATGTTGAAACTATCTATATAATCTACGCAATCTATGACACTGCTACATTTTGACCCTGAGGAACAACTGAATAAAATCGCACCTTAATAACTGCTTTCCCAGTTACATTGGCCACTAGAAAATTCATGGCAATATCTTCACAATTCATATGAGCATCCACCCAGTTCTTGATGTCCCCAGGCATTTTGTATGTGTACAAGTAATTAAAGTACTGAAGAATGAGAAAATAGCATAGAAAGGAAAATGTTAGTTTTTATGAACATATGCCAGAGTTGAGGCACTAATAAAACTTTATGGGGAATGAGTACCTAATGTTTATCCAAAACGTATTTTTAATGCTTATACCATACTCTATCAGCATCTTCTCTCAGGTAGAGTTCTGTAGTCCCACTGAGAGGGATGTAACATCACTGAGTTAAATGATACCAAAAAACTCAAACCAAATGAGGCTGATGTTTCAGATGGCAAGAGAATGGCCAGACAAGTATTCCAAAGACACAGAGCCCTTTTACTGAAAAGCCCCTGTCTGGTTGACAATTGGCTAACAGCAACAGAGACCTCCAGGAGAACAGCCAATGTGAATAAGTACTACATGGGGCAGATAGGGGAAACAGACCATCTTTAGCAAAGCAAGCTACTAAAACTAAGCATTTTACGTAATTTTCATTTTTAAATATAATTTGTTTTTCAAATATACCCAATATATCATGCTGCCTGGGATTTATTCCCATTCAGTAGTTTAGAGAAGGTATCATTAGATATATCAATTAAAAAAAAAGAATAATAAATCTTCCTCTCAGCAAATCAGCTTTGCAAATGTATAAACTACATTTAAAAAAAAACAAACCCTCTTTCTTAGAATTGTAATTGTGCTGGGGGAAGAGATCCCCAAAGACACAACATTAGCTCCATATGACGGTCTGGATTTGAACAACCTTAAATGTAACCTCCCATATGCTACCTCCCAAACTGATTCTAAAATTTTTAGAAGCATTTTAAATGACATAGTATATAAGGCAGCCTTCTGTCATTCAAAGGTAAGAAATGCCATCATGTGGAGATATAACAACCTTTGCCTTTGCTTCAATACCCATAACAATGTAACTCCTGAATTTAATTTTATACTGTGATAATTCCTTCAAAAATCAAAACCACCATGTAAATTCTAAGCATTAATGTGACATTAAAAATACACCTCTGCTTCTGCATCCAGATCAGCTAGTAATCATTAAGAAAGTACAGGCAGTCCTTGTTTAGCAACCGTTCACAGTTAAGACAGTGATGAAAAAGTAACTTTATGACCAATCCTCGCATTTACGACCTCCGCAGGCCTGTAAAGCAAAGGAAAGCTGAATAAGATCATAAGCACTGTCACGGTTTCACTTAGCGGCCGCTTCGCTGAATGACCAAGATGCTGGTCCCATTGTGGTCACTAAATGAGGACTACCTGTACAAGTGGGAACCTAGAAAAGGTATACTATTTGAGATGTAGGAAGATGTTTCAAGTATTTTATCAAAACAGAATTATTGACAAAATACTATCTTTTATATATCAGATATCCAAGAATATATAAAGATCAATGCCACATTTTGCTATAAACCCCTGATTTCTTACTTTTGGGATACGAGGATCCTTTTCCCTAGACCACTGTTTCTCAACCTTAGCAACTTTAAGATGTGTGGACTTCAACTCCCAGAATTCCCCAGCCAGAATTCTGTGGGTTGAAGTCCATATATTTTAAAGTTGTTGAGGTTGAGAAATGCTGCCCTAGACAATGCTAAGCAAGTTCATAATTTCAGCTTCCCATCTGTTTTTGAAACCAGCTCTTACCTTGTGGTAAAATGCTGCCCCTGTTAGCACCATTGAAACTTCATTGGTCCATTCTGATTCATACTTCCATTTGTTTGTTTCATGGTCCCACAAATGCAGGCGGCCAGGATATCCAACTAATCTATCAGGGAACTCTCTCCACACCTGCAGAATACAGTAAGTGAATCAATTTATTTCAGTAGGACAAAAACATCACAAAGAACAGTTAAGATTAAATGTATTCTTAGAGGGTGTTGGGGAAGCAAGAAAGAAATGAATGTATTGCCTACTGTAATTAACAGAGATAGCATCTCTTTCTTTCTCATACACCCGCCTATCAGACTTATACTAGTTGTTCTTGGTGAAGGCACCTTAGGAATGACTTTTTGCTTTTGGAGCAATAGATACAAACTGTGCTCCCCTTGCTTTTTGAATCTTCTGCTCTTGTACAAAAGGGAAATTTGTCTTCACTATTGTGGCAATGTCTTCCTTCATTCATTCAGTAAAGTTATATGGCCACCCATCTCACATATGTAACTCTGGGCGGCAAACAAAGTTTAAAAAGAACAATACAACAAATAACAAAAAGCATAACAAAAAGCAATAAAAACATTAAAAGCAGTAAAACCATTAAAACCATAAAACTTAATTCCCAAACAGAACAAAATACAACTGGTTTGGCAGAAGAGGCTCTAGGCAGGGTAGGGAGGAGAGAGGTAAGAAAAAGCCAAGTACATCAGCAGTAGCTATGGAAAAGCAGAGAAGGGAGTATCCCTTAAGGGAATGGAGATGCTTTTCATCCAGTATCCAAAGGCGTCTCTGACTCACCTCCGACTGTCTTGTAATAGTCCTGATGAGGAGCAACTGACCTACTCTAGGCATAATTGGGGCCTTTGATGATCATGATTATGTGCCAACAAATCAGTGTCAGCTCTTAGCAACCACATAGATGATTTTCTCCAGGATGAAACTGGGGCCTTTAGGTGGCCATCTTGCCTTTTGCTAACTGGTAGGAGGCATCTGCTCCCTATCCTCTTTCTAGCTGGCAGTCTGGGGGTTAGGATTGCTTGCCTGCCTCTGTTTCTCAGTAGTATACGGAGGCAGGTAACTTGCTTCTCAAAGCATTAATCTAGTATTTCCAACACTGTGAAAGATAAATGGACATAGATTCATCAACATAACACCAATTATCAAAGTTATATTTTGGGACACAAAGAAGTACAATAAATGGAAATATTGCTTTCAGGGAAGAAGCCATTTCAACTCCCAAGTTTAAACAGGGCATTGTCAAGATTTTTTTTAAAAAGAGTAAGTCTCAGACTCTTGAAGCTTCAAACTGCAAAACCTGGCTGAGAGCAAGACTACACTCACTCTCTTTACTTTAAAAAGTATAAGTGGCTGGATATATGCTCCAAATTTTGCATGTTTGCTTTTATCTTTCTTGCAAAGTGAACATAAATTGCTGATGATTGGTAGAAATGTTGTATAGTCCTAACTGCTTAAGAGCCCAATACATTATCTGTCAGTACTTCTATCAATGCAACTCCTTTTCCTTCACAGAAAACTTACACTTAAAATCACAGAACTATAAATATGGTTATGCCTCTTTAAACAAAACAGCATATAAAGCCGGTGTTGCTCTTGTTTCAGTAGTTTTGCACTATGCAATAAATCATTAGGGACCCTAATAGTTCACTTTTAACAAGTAAAAAAATGTCTGACACTTTGAGTGTTACTTTAATTTTTATGGCTGAAAGTGTACAGAGATCAAAGTACCCCTTCTTTTCTTCTTTTTTATAAGAAAGTTTGATCGATAGAGCCAGACAAGTCTGTGCTGATACAAAGTTCAACCACATGTTTAAAAATAGGGCCTGGAGAATAAGGAGGGGAAGAACTTTGCCAATATCCAATTCTAAATATTTCTCCTGACTGAAGCAAAAAACCCTAAAAAAAAGAAATCCTCCTTGTAACATTATATGCTGCTACTGTTCTTACAGATTTCCCTTGCAAAGTACTAAGAAATGCAATAGATACTTTCCTGGTGAAATATATAAACAGATAAATAAATTACTATAGGCTGAGGACAAGTTAAACATCTGGTAGCCAGCTCAGGCCTGTCAAGCAGGTCAAAGACATTCTGGTCTGGGAAAGATTGATCTGCAGTCACTGATCTGTAGGATGAAGGTAGGAAATACATTTATACATGTTTCCCTTTATACTTTTGTAGAGAGGAAACTCTATCCCCACTATGATTGGAAAAAAAAACCCTCTGCTATATTGGCATTTGATATTTTTAATTTGGAGAAACAAAATACTTCCATAGTATTCACATTACTGGAGTTTTGCATCTATCCAAATCTGTTTCATGACGTTATTTAAACTGCCTTCTGTATATTACTGCCTTAGAGAGCAAAATTATTTTATGAATTGGAATTCATTATTTTCAAAAGCAGCTTCTGTAAGGTGCAACACTCAGACAGAAGAAGCTGTATCCAAGGGGCACCAAGTTCACACAAAAACTATCCAGGTTGTTAGGCATTTCCACAGTCCAAGCATCTGGACAACACACTTAGGACAAAATAGGTGAAAAGGTCCCAGAAGTTCAAGTGCAGGGCTTGGAGCTGCAGTTCACTGATTCAGTTGATGAATTAGTATAATACCTTGGGAAAGTAATTCAGCATTCTCAGTATAAGCCAGACTGATAGCTATTAATATACTCTGTTAATGTATGAGTGGCTTGTTCATATGGGCAATAATGTATGTTGAAAATATCCATGCCATCTGAATCACTATTTATTTATTTGTTTGTTTGTTTATTTTGTCCCCGCCCATCTCCTCCCATCGGGGGACTATGGGCGGTTTACAATAAAATGAATTTTTCCCTTTTAAAATGAAGTATGTTTGTATGTATGTATGTATACATACGTACACACACACATACGTACAATTGTTATCTTGATGAAAACAAATATATAACTTCCTGTGTCATTTAACTTTTCTTCATTTTAAATCTAGACATACCAACTTCCCTCATGGATATCCTAACCATAATATACACTGCCCATATGATAAGGATATGAGTATGAGAAATGCAGAGAAAAACTACTTATTACTAAATGAATAATTTCTCCAGTCAAGTCCTTAACAGTGTGTATTAATCACTATACTGCTCCTGATGAGGAGGAACAGAATAGTACACCTGGACAATTTTTCCAGTGAATTGAGTTTGAATAATAATTTTCATCAATACATAACACTGAAATCAATAAAAGGACAAGCATAGGTGTGTGCATGTGTGTATTTGTATGCTCTTTTGTGCATGCTGTTTTACCATCGCTTTCTTGAAAAAAATCTCCAGGAGAGACCGTTTGTTTTCCATGACAGGCCTTTTGGACAGCTGCCTGAACAAAAAGTGGTTTTTCTAAGCACATTGTTTTCTTTAGCAAGAAAAATTAAAATGAAAAGGAATGCTAATGCAAGAATTCAAGCAAGTGAACTTAATTTTCAGTTTAGAACTAACATATCTAGTGTACAGTATACTGAAGATTTTCTGAGTCTTTTTCACATAACCTTACCAGGGGAAGGCAGGTGTTTACATAATGATTACTCAAATCTTTGGGTCTGAGAACCAAGTCTTACA
This sequence comes from Candoia aspera, assembly GCF_035149785.1. NCBI lineage: Eukaryota > Metazoa > Chordata > Lepidosauria > Squamata > Candoiidae > Candoia > Candoia aspera. The sequence goes on along the minus strand of NC_086153.1, from coordinate 268,782,520 downwards.
TCCAGGTTTCCTTGATTCACAAGCAAAAGCTATTTGTCTTTTGAAGATACAAGAACTCTGATATGAGCTCTTGTTCTTTTTTGCAGAGAACATCTAAGCATAATATGAGTGGTACAGAAAAAAAAAAACAACTATTTAGGGGTCCTTAATGTTATTAATGTCTATGTGTAAACCAGCAAACAGATTTGAAGCTACTTAATTATATTATAAATTTAGTAAGGGATTTATGTATCTAACCTTCAGCATTATATAAGAATATAATGTGTTGAAACAGCAATACATTAAAAAGTATAGGAAAAATAAAAACATTTCTATCTGATCCAAGGAATAGTAAAAGTTGTCTCACTGAAGAGGAGGGGTATTCCATAAGTAGAGAACCATAAATAAGAAGATCCTCTCTGGCTGCTCCTGGCATTATCTTATCTTTTAAAAAAAAGCCTCCAAAAATTTCCTAAATAATTCATGACACAGGATCAATCTCAACCCATATAAGATTTCAAGGGTAAGCCACAGCACTTATTGCACATTTCAGGAAGATGAAGCACTGACATATTATCATTAAAATGTTTAGTTGTCATAGGCAACCTTACCAGTTGGAACTTCTCTACACTCTTTGATTTTATTTATTTATAAAATGTTTGACTCATGTTTATAGCTTAAACCATTCCACAGCATAAAATAGTTAAAAAAGGAATTTACAGTATGTTTAACACAAAATAACAACTATCTAAAATGCATACTTAAAACTATAAAGCAGCTAAAACACCATAGTAAATTAACAGAACAGAACAGAAAGCAACAGTATACATTTAAACAAAAGTGTAGGTGGACAGATAAGTTATAAGCTGGTTGTGAAAGCTTCCAAGGCTCACTTTCTTAATCTAGTAGGGGCTTCTTATGTTCATAATAATACATAAACAGAATCTCTGAAAGCTCACAGCAAGTGAACATATTCTTTATTAGTAGTGGCACCTCAACTATGGAATGCATTCCCTAGGGAAAGTAACCTGCCACCTACTCTAGTTGTTTCGTCATACATAAAAGTATTTCAGTCTTTCTAGATGTTAACATCTGCTTAGCCTATATTTTTTATTCACTGTTCTTGAACTGCACTGTAACATGTTTCATGGTTTATTCGTACTATTGAAATTTTTATTTGTATGTTTCATACATAATAAATAAATATGCAGGAGACTGAACATATAAGGATTTGGACTCATTCTGTCTGAGAAATAAGAACGTTTTAACATTTCTCCTCTGAAGAATTTAGTTCCATGAATTTATACCACATAAAAAGTAGCGGTCTTCTTACCTCATAACCAAACTGCAGCTCATCTGAGGTCAACATGATGATATCATCATCAATGGCTAACACAGCCTCTGTTTCAATCTCAGCATAGGGGAAGAATCGATTACTCAGTTTGTTCTCTGTGGTTCGTACAACTGTTAATGGAACTCGAACTTTAGGCCAAACCGTTTCTGCAAAATACAAAATCAGAAAGAGTTTATTTGCATTCCTGTGTCTAGCTGAAATTATCATCATAACCTTCTCCAAATCAAGTCCTTTTATTCAGTGCTGGTACTGGGCAGGGACCAGAACTAGGGCTACCATATCTGGGTTGCAAAAAATCTGGACAATCACTAGACAGCAGCAAAGAGATTTTTGCACCTGGATATGGTAGGCCAATAAGGGCAAAATACATTGGATACACCAATGAATTCAAAGTAAGCTGTAAAATGTAAGTGAAATTTCATATTTTTTATGTGATCCATAAGAGCTCAAAGCATTATTGAAGATACAAAAAAAGTGAAAATTCTGTATGTAATTGGTTTTGCTTCATGAATTTAGGGAGACTGAAAACAAGTTCTAGGTTGGAATTTATTTTAGACAAAAATGTGTATAAATCAGGGTGGATTTGACTAGAATCAAATCCATGCTGGTCAAGAAGATTTAATTATTTAAATCAAAATTTATTCACTAGTCAGATTCTGTAATAATTGTTTCTCATAAAACTGCATTCTTATTGCTTGTTATAACCCACATGTACTCTCTGTAGTGCTCAAAGATGTAGATTTCATTTTTACAGATGCAGAGAATCATAAGGTTGAAAGTAACCTTGAGGTCTTCTAGTCCAACCTTTTGCCCAAGGGAGGAATCCTCAGACCAGCCCATCCAAATGATTCTCCAACCTTTGTTTGAAAACCTCCAGTGGTGGAGTACTTGTGACTCCAGGAAGCAGACTGTTCCACTGCTTCATAGCTCTCATGGTCAGGAAATTCCCCGTTATTTTGAGTTTGGATTATTCTCCGTGTAGCTTCCACCCACTGATTCTTCGCTTACCCTTGGACACTATAGAGAATATATCTACCTACTTTTTAGAAGATTCATATAATATTTAGATTTTTTTCAGATTATTTTCCCTTAAAAATAGAGTGATTCTTGATACCAAATAAGCATTTGTGCATATGTATGCATGTGTGTGTGTGTGTGCGCATATGACTGATTAACTGTTGTGGACATTTGGTCATTACTTTTGCCTGATGTGCTAGGAAGGCAGCCAGCTTTTATGATATTACCTCAAAACCTCTGTTCATTTATCTTCTTTGTTTTTATAGATTTAGAGACATATAAGTACCACATTTGCTAATTTATCTCTCAACACTGTATCAGCAAGTAGAATACAATACAATTAGAAGTTATGCTTGTGATTAAAAATGAACATAGCTCAATGTTTGTAATGAAAATTGTAAAGAAAAACAAGTGAAACAAAACCTCTAATTTTATTTAACAAATCTGTCACCACCCAACTCCTCCCACGAGGGACTTCTAATTTTAAAGTTAATCTGAAAAACACAGATTTTTATCTGCTCTGCTTACAGTATACTTTGTATAATTATAGCAAAGTAGCATACTTAATAGGAAACTGTAAAGAATCCTACAAATGTAACTTATAATTTTTCTTCCCAAAAGTTTCTAGATCTGAGGAAATGAAATGAATTCAAAGTTTATAGAAACAGATGCCCAGGTGCTGGATATTGTATTGCTATTATCCAGTTACTATAATGGTTTAACTCCAATAAGATGTTATTCCAGCTGGGACATGTATGGAGGTGGCCCTGGCTTTTAGTGGAAGCAAATCAGGAATAACAACAGAATTCTAAGTACAGCCTAACTAAAAAACTCTCAGACTATGCATTATTAACATGCATGCAACACAAATTCTCTGATATCTAGACCACTGAGGGGATTCATAGGTCAAAAGCAGAACCCTGAACTGATTCCAGAAACATAAAGGAAGCTAATGCAATAGTTGGATAATAGATGTCATGAATTCTAATCAGGGTATCCCCATCAAAATATCTCAGCAGCATTTGAACTGAAGTTTCTAGACAGTCATAAAGAGAGTCCTACACAGAGTAAGATACAATTAATTAAAAATGAAATTTTAACATATGAAAGGAAGTTGTTCTGATTTCAAAATGGCTTAGCCCTTAGTGTGCATATGACTACACAAGTCCTTTGTTAATATAGCAGAGTATCAACAGAGGACAAATGAAGCTATTCTAGAAACCTCTCTCCATCCAAAATATTAACAGCATTCTTCAACAATGAAGGGCATTTCCCTACCCAACTATATCTGAGTTCTTTACTGTCTCAGTTGTATCAGTGGGTATGAGGGGGATGGGGAGCAGAAAGATGTGCTACACAAATTGGTATCTACTTGCATAACACTGATTATAGACTAAATATTCAACAAAAGTCAATACAAGGTGCATCCTACACTGAGCTTAAAGACTAATTTATGGAGCACGGAGCCCTTGCCCCAAATAAGGTTTTCCCTATATGATTTCACTTTCGGATGAAAATGTGAGCACTACTGTAAGTAAAGTCTGCAACTTTATGTGAACCTGGCAGGGCTCACAACTTACCATTATACAAATCTACAACAGAGATATGTAGAACAATCTATGTTTCATCATGAAAGAAATGTTGGCCAAGACAGCATGGGTGGATATCCATGTTTGCTGCTAGGAAAATTATGATTCTATAAGTTACATAGAGTACCCTTAATGAGCATATAACGTTCTGTACGCTTCTGATGTTAGCATCCAAACATAATACTGGAGACAGCTTCCTTAGGAAAACTGTATCATTTTCCAAACCACACTAAAAACTATGTAAAGAAAGTTTACCTTGGAAGAATTTGGAGGGGGTTTTGGCTTGGTGACCAAAAAAAGTAAAAAGTACAGAGTGAGAGGGTTTGGAAATAACATTTCAGCTTCTTACTCCAAGGTGGCCCTTACAAAACTACAAAAATGCTTTTAAAATCTTTTTAGTGAGGTCTTATTCCAATGAGAGGAATATACAATGTTTTGTATATGGAATATAGTGTACTCCCACTGATAGCTACTCCCCCATTTGCTATCCAAAGGAGTAACAATCAGGATGGGGAGTATTGCCAGCACTGGATCACAGAATTACAGATTAGGAAGCAAGCACAGAGGCAATCAAGTCCACCCCCTGCAATATGCCCAAATCTAGATGCAAATACCCCACTGGACGGAATTATATTCCCTGGAAAGACCAGATTTAATGCACAATTTGGCCATTTTCTGGGCTTTCATATGGATTTTTATCAGCTTTGGCTATATGTGGGAAAGGCAAAACTAACCATAGTTATTAATATACTTGTTACACCGAGTTTAGACTACAGTGATGCTACTTCTTGTAAGAGAAGAAGTCTTGTTAAGACTCAGAAGCTCTGCCTGGTACCAGATTCAGCTGCTTATTGCTTAAGTATCCAAGTAGCACCTAACATCTATTCTGAACTGGCTATGTGAGATGGTAGTACATTTTCTGGGTTCACTTAAGAATTCTGGTGGTTATCTTTAAAGACTCAATTTAGGATCAGGTTATTTGAAAAACTACTTACACTTATATGAACTTGCCTGAGCTATGAGAAGCCCAGGATTATGCCTTCTTACAATGTTGCTATCTATTAAGTGGGCATGTGTGTGATGCAAGTAGTTTGATCCTTATGGAACTCTTTCTTCCAATATGTGTGATTAAAACTAACCAAGGAGGAAGCTCAACAATTCTGCTTGTTAATTTGGACAAGTGGAATATAGCATTAAATAAGTGATTCCCTGTAAGAAGGTCAGAAAAAGATTATGAATGGTATCTATTCTGGTTTCACACAAGTACAGTGGCACTTAAAAGTTTGTGAACCCTTTTGAAATATGTAGCTTTGGATTATTTTCCTCAATGATAAATTAACAATTATAATATTTTGACTCATTTGTTTAATTGGGTTCTCTTTATCTAGTTTTAGGATTTTTGTGGAGAACAGATCACATTTTAGGTCATATTTATGCAGAAATGTTAAAAATTCAAAAGGGTTCACAAACTTTTAAGCACCACTGTGTATTCCTGTATGTTATGCACTGCATCTAATACAGAAAATTGTCTGAAATAACTTATCAATGTTAATTCTGTGGGGTCAACCAAGAACAGTATCTATTATATTAACAGTTATTCAAAATGTTACTTATAACTTCAGAGATATAAAATGAAGGGATAATGTTATTGAGGCAACAGCAATTATGAGATGTAAAAGATGTCAGAATTAAGCAATGGTTAAGTAAGGCACATAAAAGGTTAAACATAAACAGTAGGCCACATAAAATGTTCCAACTTTTTAATAGCAACTTTGTGTGGTCTGAGCTTGGAGCAGTAAGCTATATGTTCCAGAATCTGGTTCTGAATTTAGGGCAAAATACAGAGTTTTGAGCATTCTGAGGTACTGTGATTGCCTTATATATTTTGTTGTTGTTTATTCGTTTAGTCGCTTCCGACTCTTCGTGACTTCATGGACCAGCCCACGCCACAGCTTCCTGTTGGTCATCACCACCCCCAGCTCCCCCAGGGACGAGTCCGTCACCTCTAGAATATCATCTATCCATCTTGCCCTTGGTTGGCCCCTCTTCCTTTTGCCTTCCACTTTCCCTAGGATCAGCATCTTCTCCAGGGTGTCATGTCTTCTCATTCTCTGGCCAAAGTATTTCAGTTTTGCCTTTAATATCATTCTCTCAAGTGAGCAGTCTGGCTTTATTTCCTGGAGGATGGACTGGTTAGATCTTCTTGCAGTCCAAGGCACTCTCAGAATTTTCCTCCAACACCATAGTTCAAAAGCATCTATCTTCCTTTGCTCAGCCTTCCTTATGGTCCAGCTCTCGCAGCCATATGTTACTGCTGGGAATACCATGGCTTTAACTATGCGGACCTTTGTTGTCAGTGTGAGCAGTGTCTGCTCTTAACTATTTTATCGAGATTTGTCATTGCTCTTCTCCCAAGGATTAAGCGTCTTCTGATTTCCTGACTGCAGTCAGCATCTGCAGTAATCTTTGCACCTAGAAATACAAAGTCTTTCACTGCTTCTACATTTTCTCCCTCTATTTGCCAGTTATCAATCAGGCTGGTTGCCATAATCTTGGTTTTTTTGAGGTTTAGCTGCAAGCCAGCTCTTGCACTTTCTTCTTTCACCTTCATCATAAGGCTCCTCAGTTCCTCTTCGCTTTCAGCCATCAAAGTGGTATCATCTGCATATCTGAGATTGTTAATGTTTCTTCCAGCGATTTTAACTCCAGCCTTGAATTCCTCAAGCCCAGCTTGTCGCATGATGTGTTCTGCATACAAGTTGAATAGGTAGGGTGAGAGTATACAGCCCTGCCGTACTCCTTTCCCAATCTTAAACCAGTCCGTTGTTCCGTGGTCTGTTCTTACTGTTGCTACTTGGTCATTATACAGATTCTTCAGGAGGCAGACAAGATGACTTGGTATCCCCATACTGCTAAGAACTTGCAACAATTTGTTATGGTCCACACAGTCAAAGGCTTTAGAACAGTCAATAAAAAAAAATTTCTTCAAGGCAAAGAGCCTTAGGGAGTGTATTCACCAATAAAACAGCACAAGTGGGTTGCATCCCTCCTTCCATTGGCTGGAACTAGTTGAGAACAGAGGGAGGGATAGAGTGAGGAAATATGAATATATTGCTGCCTTCCTAGGAAACTTACCACTGTTTTATAATTACTGAAAAGTATTATTAAAAAGCCTTGAGCCACTATTTCAAGAAGAATCTTTTTGCCTTTTGTTTTGTTTTTCACAGGCTGGGATGAATGAATCTATTGTCACTGCCCCTTTGCTCGGCTGTTGTATAGCTATTTGTGTAGGCAGAATGCAAAAACATGCGTAACTGTTTTTATTGTTTTAAAACCTTTTAAAGTATTATTTTAACCACCCTCTTCTCTTACTTTCTGTAGTTTGGGTGGTAGCAATCATCATGGATTACCACTCCATCTATTTTTGTGGTCCTAAGAAGAAAAAGGAAAGATCAAGGAGCTGGTCTCTGTTCCCTATGCAGAACACTCAAAACTTTTTGAATTTTGTTTTTGTCAGAACATAACCCCTTTAAACTATTCCAACCAAATGTTTCAAATGAGATTGTTTTGTTCTCAGTCCAGAATATATTTTTTTATTTCGTGCACATTCTATTAAAGAGTAGGGGAGCATTATGAAGACATTTATATCCACACTGCCTAACTTTCATGAACTTTAAATGATGATGGAAACTACAGGATAAGTTGAAAGAATTCTAATGATATTTATAGCTGCTCCAATATTTCTAAAGCAGACATTTGGACCACATTTTTTTAAAAAAAGACTTACATAGAAAGTTAGAGGTATTCGTATGGAAAACAGCCAACAATTCTTCCTTACATACATACTGAATGTGAGAGTATGTTTCAAACATTTCACAAATACTCTGGAATGAACATTGGAAAGCATGTATCTAGTAAATATATCTAGTAAACGTAACATTCTTGTAAGCTATGTGATACAATCTACATCTAGGCTACAATTAGGGCAGGAAGACCAGATTACTTTTAGACTAGACTACTTTTACTCTAGACTACTCTTGGGCAAGGAGACAAAAAAAGGTGGCTATGAGGTCTCCTTTCACTAGCATATCATTATGCCCCAAAACTGCTGTGGAAATGACTGTGCACAGACTGTCCTCTCTAAGAAAAATGTCCCCAAAGCTTTTTTCATCCTGCTTCCCCTTATCAAAAGTAAATTAACAGGGGAACTTGAATGAAGTAGGATGGAGAAAGCAGAGTGTGTGCCTTGTGATTGTTTCTTCTCAATTCGTTGCTTCAGAGGACCTTAGATGTCTCAGCTTTCTGTTCATACAAGTTGATACCTTTGTTTTCCTTGGAAATCTTGGCACAAATTTTCTAGATTATTTTAGAAAAGTAGACTAGCTAGAAAAAAAATGGATCTACTAGAAACAAAAGAGGCAATAATGAAATGACTAAACTCAGCATTTCCTAACTGATCAATTTCACAAGTTTATAGGAAAGGCAATGACTTAATTTTTTATTATATCTGAAGTACTGCTGCAATTGTTTTAAGACAAGAAGTTTGCAACAGCTTTTCCTTGGATGGGTGGGGGTGGGATGACCTTGTTTTGATCTGGAGGCCAAATTTCATTTCTATTATTGTTGTTGTTGTTGTTGTTGTTGTGTTATTTCCTTCTTTCCTCAAAGGTTTGCAGCGATGTATCCCATGCAAAGAAATGTGTTAAATGAAGTAGAGGCTGAGCATATGCATGCTGCACCTTTTTATTAAAAATAAAATTTGCCACCAATTTTTGACAGTGAAATATGGGAGTGCTTTTGGGGCTGCAAAATGGTGGCTGGAAGGCCACATGTAGCTTGAAGTCTGCCCACACATAACTTATGAATAACTCCAAACCTCTAAGGCTCTTTTAACTGTTTATATCATATCTACTATGGTATTATTTTATTTTATTCAATTTGATGCTGCCCAAATGACTCTGGATGCCTCACAATACACCAGAAAATATAAAAACAACATAATAAGCAGCATATAGGGACGCGGTGGCGCTGCGGGTTAAACCGCTGAGCTGCCGATCGGAAGGTTGGCGGTTTGAAACCGCGCGGCGGGGTGAGCTCCCGTTGCTAGTCCCAGCTCCTGCTCACCTAGCAGTTCGAAAACATGCAAATGTGAGTAGATCAATAGGTACCGCTTCGGCGGGAAGGTAACGGCATTCCGTGTCGTCATGCTGGCCACATGACCCGGAAGTGTCTACGGACAACGCCGGCTCTAAGGCTTAGAAACGGAGATGAGCACCGCCCCCTAGAGTCGGACATGACTGGACTTTACGTCAAGGGAAACCTTTACCTTTACCTTAAGCAGCATATAATAAAACCAAACTAGAAAAGAAACAAGAAAAACAATATGGTAAACCTGACAGACACCCAAGACATCCACCAACATCTAACATCCAGCAGAGGATTCAGCCACCCTAGCTTAAGGGCTGGGAGGACAGCCAGTCTTTATGGCCCTTTGGAACACCAACAGAGTAGGAGCCATCTGGATTTTAGGGGAAACTTCTTTCTAGAGGACAGGTGGGTTCTGATAGATGCCATTGTTTAACAAAAGGAATCAAAGAAACCACTATGTCTGCCCTTAATGGCTGGGCAGAAACCGCAGCAGATAGGCCATACTATGTCATGTAGGGCTTTATAGGTCATAACATGTTTATTTGTTTAGTCGCTTCCAACTGTTTGTGACTTCATGGATCAGTCCACACCAGAGCTTCCTGTCAGTCGTTGCCACATCCAGCTCCCCCAGGGACGAGTCCGTCACCTCTAGAATATCATCTATCCATCTTGCCCTTGGTTGGCCCCTCTTCCTTTTGCCTTCCACTCTCCCTAGCATCAGTATCTTCTCCAGGCTGTCCTGTCTTCTCATTATGTGGCCAAAGTATTTCAGTTTTGCCTTTAATATCATTCCCTCAAGTGAGCAGTCTGGCTTTATTTCCTGGAGTATGGACTGGTTTGATCTTCTTGCAGTCCAAGGCACTCTCAGA